>NC_133659.1:329359989-329686723 GCF_037893015.1 Macrotis lagotis
CTTAATTTCATCTGTAAAAGGAGGAAGGGTTGAACTGGGCTAGTTCTGTATTTTGTTGGGAAGCACTTGGTTAATATTGCAGGCAGTTACGGTCATGTGCTCGGGGGGGGTTGTCTCAAATTCAGACAGCCTGTGTAATCACCAACTATGGGGAGAGCCTTATGGGAGGCAGAGGTTGGTCAAGTGGAAAGAACACCAACTTTGGAGTCAGAGGATCTGAGTTCAAATTCTGTCTTTGACGCTTAACTACTTGTGTGACCATAAGCAAGTAAATTATGTTTACTTCCTCATCTGTAAGGTGAGAAAGTTAGACCAGATGGTCGCTGCAGTGCCCACCACCTCTCCAGAGACCATTCCTTTGACCCAGTCTCTACCGGTTCTTCCTTTACAAGAAAGGCCTGTGGTCTTAGAGTTTCTAGTATCATGGCTGAAAAGGGAAGTAGGTTTCAGGGTAGTTCCCTATTCTCTTTATAATTTACCATGATGATGAAAGTCCCTTTATCTTGAGCTTATCTTTTCTTAGTAGAACTAGAGAATGTGAGATGATTAAGGAAGCTGGGGGGTGAAGCAGTAGAAGGTGAAGGAGCAGAAGCTCATGAAGGGGATGAGGATGGTGAGAATCTGAACTTATATGAGCCTTAGCAGTCAGTTCATTCAATCCTCTCATTTTATATATTTGCAAACTGAGACTTAGAGAGAGGTAATTCCATGACTGAGTTCACACAAGCCCCAGCATATTTCTACTGTTATCTCATCTCCCTTCAAGTCTAAAACAGGATCTCAAATAAAAGTCATACAGCATGGAATCCCTTAGCAATTTCTAGCACTGTAGGGCCTGGGATATGTGGGAAGAGAGCATCTCCACATGTCTGTAGCTCTGTGGAGATATCTCCTCCACTGAAAAGTTCATCTTTGCTCTTTTTGTGGTGGCAAAGAATTGGAAATTGAAAGAATTGGAAAATGCCCATTAATTCGGGAATGTCTAAACAAGTTGTAGTATATGCTTGTGACAGAATATTACTGTGCTATAAGAAATGATGAGTAGGTTGATTTCAGAAGAAAACCATTGTGGGTGGCACAGTGGAGAGAGTACTGGACCTGGAGTCAGGAGGATCTGAGTTCAAATTTGACCTCAGATGTTTGACACTTACTAGCTTCGGCAAGTCACAACTCCATGACAAAAAACCAGAAGAAGATGAAGAAAAATCTTAGAAGACTTATGTGAATGGATGCAAAATTTAGTGAGCAGAACCAGGGAAGCAAATTATACAAGAACAACAATAATGTAAAGATAATCAGCTATGGAAAATATGGTAAATGCAATTAATACAATTAGCCACAATAATTTTAAAGGACAAAGGATGCTATCCACCTACAGAGAGACAACCGATGAACTCTGTATTTTGAAGCATATGTTTTCATCTTTATTTTTCTTGCTTTTTTCTGCAATTTGGCTAATATGGAAATATGTTTTTCATGAATTCGTAGTTCATATCCCTTGAGGTATACTATTTCTTGCCTTCTTATTGAGTGGGGTGGGGTGGAGGGAGGAAGAATGGAGAATTCAGAACTAAAAACAACATGTTTTAAAAGTTTATATTTTGGGGCAACTAGGTGGCACAGTGGATAGAGCACCAGCCCTGGAGTCAGGAATACCTGAGTTCAAATTTGACCCCAGACACTTAATGATTGCCTAGCTATGTGACCTTGGGCAAGTCACTTAACCCCATTGCCTAAAATAAAAAAAAAAGAAAAAAGTTTATATTTGTTTTTCATCCCTCTTTCTTCACTTCCTTCTCTGCCTCTTCCAGCAGTCTCTTCCCTACATATTCATGCATATGTTTATTAATATCTCTGCCAGTCTATACCAAAGAGTCATCAAGCTATCCATCTAGAAATTCCTGAGGTTAGTGAGAATGTTGACAACATGCAGCATTTGCATCATTATCATCATCGTCAATATTAACAGCAACAATTAATGTTTATTTAGTATACTTTGTCACCTCTCTCTGAAGGTGGAATAGCATTTTTCAATGAATCCTTTGGAAAAAAAGGGTGAAAAAAGAGTCCTTTGAAGTTGTGATGAATAACTTTTAATCAGTTATTACATTTTCCTTAATTGATTATCTTTACATCATTGCATTATTTAATCTTAATCAGCTTAATTAAATGAATTAATTAAATTGAGTTATCAATTAAATTCAGCAGATTCCCAAAAGAACTCATTTTTCTCCCTGCTGTCTGTACTCTGGTGATCTTCCTTATCTTTAGTCTCTGTTCCTGGTACTGACTTCTGATAAGTGAGTTTCCATCCGATCTGCCTGGTGAGTTATCTGTATCACTTCTTATTTCCAAGCCAGATGCCCTCCTCCCCCAAAGTTCTACTTCATGCACTGACTTTCCCCCTTATCTATTTTTATATTTGTACTTTTTTACAGTGATTAGCACACAGCAAAGACTTTTCCATCCTTCTCTCTTAAGCCCACTTCTCTTCTAATGTTCCATATAACTGCTTTGTGAGTGGAGGAAGGCAATCGGGGATAAGTGACTCCCTCAGGGTTTGAGGACAGATTTAAATTGATATCCTCGTGACTTCAGAACTGTGCCACCTAGCTGCCCTGGTCCATAACCTTTTGAAGCTAGCATCACCCTTACAGTGGAGTGAATAGGAGATTTTTATTGTTATTTTCTCAGGACCTAGCAGCAGAGTTTTGCTCCTGGTTCATGCTTAATTAAGGTTTGCTAAAATGAATATTTGCATTTATACAGGAAAGAGAAGATTGGGCTGGGGCACAGAATGTCATAAAAGTTTTTCTGAGAATAAGTACAGTGCTGGAGAAATATAGAATATGGGTGATATCTAGGGTCCTAGTTCTAATCTGGAAGGGCCATAGAGGCCAGTGCAACCCCATCATATTACAAATGAGGAAACTGAGACCTAGAGGGGTTAAAGGGCTCGCCTAGGGTCACACACTACAAGAAAAGTACGAGACAGGATTTGAACCAAAATCCTCAAGCCAAACCCCCCACTTGATCTGCTGTACCACGCTAGTCTAATTGAATTCCTTTAAACAAAAACGAAACCTTCATAGAAGTCAGAGATCTAGAAGGGAGAGAGAAGCAGACAGGGATTGATATGGAGAAAGGAGATTTGCAAAACGGGGAAGTTTCTACAAGGCTCAGAAACTTGATCACCAATAGTGAGATCTGGAATCCATTGAAAATCCATTGAAGGGGCGGCTAGGTGGCGCAGTGGATAGAGCATCGGCCCTGGAGTCAGGAGGACCTGAGTTCAAATCCAGCCTCAGACACTTAGTAATTCTCTAGCTGTGTGACCTTGGGCAAGTCACTTAAACCACTGCCTTGCAAAAAAAAAAGAAAAGAAAAAAAAGAAGAGTATAAGTGTAAGCTCACTGGAAACCACTATAAGTCTATTTTAAGATTTTATGGAAAATACTCAACCAAGGATTTAGACAGAACTTTAGGATGCTCCACTATTAAATACACAGGAGTCCCAAGTTTTAAAAATGGAGGAGGCTGATCCATCTAACAACAGACCAGTGATCTTAAGTTTAGTTTATGGTGATACTCTAGAAGGAATCATTAAAGGGATAGTCTGTGATTGCTTAGAAGGGAAAACAGTGATGATTTTGAGCCAACAGGGAGCCCCAAGTAAAAGCACTTGGAAGCTACATGTGGATTAGGGAATGAGAGTGAGGACAGCGTGATCCTTCTCTGTCCTGATCATAGCACAACTGAAATTTTGAGTCCCGTTCTCCTTTCCAATAATTCCATCTTTAGAATACTGGAGACACTACCTTGTTTCCCACTCAGACATGGTTCTCTGTCTTTGACAGGCTCATGGAAGAATGATTTGGGATTCATGTTCTTTAGTGGCTTTTTTTTTAAAATTACACTTGAATATTAGTTTTCATTTTTAAAGCAAAAGGCAACTAAGACAGGTGACCTTAGACTCAGAAAGATCTACCCTGGCTGCAGGACCCTGGGCAAGTCACCACATATCAGGACCCTCTTTATGACTATAAATTGCAGAGACCTGCACTGAAAGAAGGAATTTCCATACTTGCAATCATATGTCTGGTTGCCCCCTCTACCTACAGGTAATTCGTATTGGTAACAGGATTCTGCCACATTTCCCTTGGCCCTGATATTCTATTAAGAAAAGCTGCCTCCAAATAGCTGTCAGTCAGACACCCTGATAAATAATAGATATTCTGAAAAGCCAACTCTTTTCTTGAAAAGGGAAAAAAAAAATGTTGAATAAAAGAATCCACAACCAAAAAAGACCAAACCCTTTACTTTCCCAATTATAGGAATGATTCTGTGTTGATGACTGAAAAAAAAAGTTATGCAGAAACAAAGCTTCTGCAAAATTACGACTTCCTCCCTTCCCCTCCTGCCTATCAGTTTCCATACCGCCCCAAGCCAGGGGAATTAAGTATGAGAGAAATAGGAAGTTCAAAGGCAGTCAGTCTCACTGGGTCCCGACTTTGTCAGATGGCTGGCTTCCCCACTCCGGAACAGGTAGAACCCGAAGGGGTATTTTTTGACTTGAGTTGGAGAAGGGGGACAGCAGGAAGGGATATCTGAAGGGAGTGTGAGAAGGGAAAACTGAGTTAAAAAATGAAGATGGGCATTTTCTGGCTTTTTTTGGAGTTGGGGAAGACTGGGGCCCCATCTAGGGCATGGCAGACCTGGAGAAATGATGAAAGATTTAAATGCCAAGCTAGACTGCCCTCACCCTAGACCTTTTAGAGAACCTGCTCATTTAGGCTCAGTTTGGGGCTCATGAATCTCAAGACATTCCCCCATAACCGATGACAGAGGGGTTAGGGTGGGGTGTAGAATGTGGTGGAAAAAAGCAGTGAGCAAGGAGTCTGGAGACCTGGGTACTGTTCTCATTCTGCCATTAACTTGCTGTGTGATCTTGGTTGAGATCCATATCTGTGCCTCAGTTTCCTCACTTAGAGAATGAAGGAATTGAATGAGTTGATCTCTTCAGTGTGATATTCTACAATTAAGTGTGTTGGGGTGTGTGTATGTGTGTGTGTGTGTGTGTGTGTGTGTGTGTGTGTGTGTGTGTGCCTACCAGATTTCATTTAAATTTTGAGTCTCTCCTAGTCACTTTGTATACAGTACAAAATTAATCAATACTCTTTCTGTTGTGTTGTATTGTGCTTTATTGAATTGAGGCAAAAGTGAAATGGGAAGATATGGCAGGGCAAGGGGTGTGGAATGAAGAGACACCCCTGCTCAAGATCCAAAGGTCACTTTGACTCAGAAATCTCCTTGGGGAAGGGAAAAGAGGAAGACAAGGAGCAGTAGGATCATTTAAGGCTACCTCGTGTCTGTGTGTGTTTCTAAAATGCAAAGTGATCAATGAATCACAGATCTAAAGCTAGAAGAGAATTGAGAAGTCATCTTGTCCAGTCCCCTCAGCTTCCAAAGAATGAACCTTAGTCCAGAAAGCTTTCATGACTTTCCTGAGGTTATTCAGGAAATGGCAAACTGTCTTTCTCTGTTTGGGTCTCCTTGTGAAAGTGTGGATGGAAGCTGCTGACCCACAAATCCCTATAAGTACAGTCCTTTCCATATTACTGTGACTCTACATTAGGGGATTTTACTATGGTCTTGGACCCAAAGTCAAGGAGAATTCCAAATTATTTTCTCTTCTGGCAGTTCCTTAGCCAAGAGAAGAAAAGATTTGGGGGGAGGAGGGACCATAACAGATGTTGGAAAAATTATTGTGTAAAAGAAGATTTAATTTTATTTTGTTTAGCTCTGGAGGTCTGAACTAGGATTCCCAAAAGTAGGGATGACAATTTATTATCATTATCATTATTATCCATCAATGTATTATCAGAATCATAGTTCTAAGAAGACCACAAAAGGGTCATAGATCACAAAACTACAATCCTTCAATGAGTCAGAAAATCACTAATGGCATCATAGAATAGCTGAAGAGTTTAGTGATTTTTCTCCCATAATTCTAAATTGATTTCCAGAATCGTAGAATTGATTCTCAGGTAGTTTTACTGGCAGAGTTCTAGACTACTTACTTTCACCTTTCCTGACTTCAGCATCTTCACTAACTTGGGAGATGAGTTGATGCCCAAGAGTGGTTTTAGGTTGTGTTTCTCTGATTCTGATGAGTATGAAAACAAAATCTTCTGGTCTTTATTGATAGTTTGTATTTTTCCTTGGAATATTATTTGTTCATATTATTTGACCACCTGACTCCTAGGGAATGGTTCATTATCATTTCACTTAATCTACATAGAATTTTGAATATCAAATTCAGAATAAAAATATTTAATATAAAATATCAAGTCATCTTTTCCCATGGTCCCACCTTATCCTCTAGCTGCATTGATTTTAATCATTCAACAGTTTTCAAATTTTATACAATAAGATTTATGACCCCTTCTAATATTTGGAGGTTAAATTTTCCTATCTCCCATCTCCACCTACTCTATTCTTCTCTAATTTTTTGATAGTGACTTTTTTATTCAGATCATTCAATCTTATACAATGTATAAGAAAAAGATCTAAATGTACTTCATTCCAGACAACTTTTCAGTTTCTTTAGCAATAATTGAAATTTCCTTCTCTAATAGTTTGTTTTCTTGGGTTTGTCAGACTCTAATGTGCATATGTTTCTGAATCTTTTGAAAAAAATTTTTAATTCAATTGTCAATATTTATTGATAATTATTGCCTTCTAGTATAGTTTGACATCTAACTCCCCTACTTATTTTCATTACATTCTTTAATATAATTCCTTATATTCATTATGTTCCTTATAATTCTTTAATTCCTTAATCTTGACCTATTATCCCTTCAAATGAATGTTATTACTTTGTTTAAACCTATAAAGTTTCCTTTGGTAATTTTATTGCTGTCACATTAAATCTGTAGCATACTTTGGATTGTTCTATCCTGTTTCTATATAGGAACAATTTAGCTATAAACATTAATTATCTTTTCAATTACTTAGGTGTTCATTTTTATGTAAAAAAGCATATGAAAATAATAGATTTTAGTTATAGTAGTACCAGACTTACACTTACACAACAGATGAACTCTCAGACATTTAAATGAATTCCATTGTTATCTTAAGTGAAAATTCTTTTCCTAGTTATTCCTCCTGGAATTTGTTATTAATATACAGAAGGGTCAATGAGCTTTTTTTTTTTTTTTTTTTGCTTATTTGTTTTATATCTTATAAAACACTCAGGCTATTTCCCCCCCCCCCTCCAAAGAGCTTAATAAAAGTTTCAAGGATTTTCCATTACAAATAATATTAGCTCTTGGTTTCAGATAGACATTTTTGATCCAGTAAGGAAATAGTCCTCTATTACTATGTATTTTTAGTATTTTTAACTTAAACGAAACCTTTATTTTGTTGGATGCCTTTCAATCTATTTAGATTGCCGATATAATCAGCTCTTCTTTATATAATGACATGCTATGACATTTGGTATATTATAGTATGCTTTGAAGCTAAGATACCAAGGTCATTCCCTCAACTTTCCCAGGGACAGACATCCATCTGCAGTGGATCTCAGACAGCAGCATATGCCATTTTCTAATATTGACTTCATGACATCCAGAAAACTATCCTTGCAATCAAAACTCAAAACAACAAGAAGCAAATTATAGTCTCAAGGGTTTTTCTTTTTTACTTCTAATAATAAAAATTCCACTAACCGCAGCTTAGGACTTGAATTCTATTAACTTCTCATATTTCCATAACACTTATATTTCATTCATCCTTTACTTACAAATTAAAATGAGCCTCATTCTGAGTTTCACACACACACACCACAAATACTTGATAAGTAGTCAAAAATGGAAGGAAATCATTATTTTTTTTAGGTTTTTGCAAGGCAATGGGTTAAGTGACTTGCCCAAGGTCACACAGTTAGGTTATTATTAAGTGTCTGAGGTTGGATTTGAACTCAGGTACTCCTGACTCCCAAACCGGTGCTCTATCCACTGTGCCACCTAGCTGCCCAGGAACTCATATTAATGTATTCAAATTACATTTTTAAAGCACCTTGTGCATTTTCATAATTTTCATTAGTGATAATCAAAAATTTTCAAATGAAAACTATTATTTAAACTAATTAATCTAACTAAACTATTAAAATTAATCAAACTCATTATTTGTATAGATATTTAAAAACAAAATGTATTTCAGCAAATATCTAAGTTTTCAAATACCTATCTTTTCTTTTTTTTTACAAATTTTAAAATTTTAAACTTAAATACAAAAATGAAAAAAAAGAATAAAAAATATTGTCTGTACATAGTAGATCATGAGGAGATTCAATCTAAAGTAATACATTTCCATTTCAAGAAAACTATACAAAAAAAATATTACACATGGTTTTCAAAGATGCAGTTCTTCCTTGCTCCCTTGTTGATTTTCTTTTTTTCTTTTATGTGTATTTTTTACTTTTTTTCTGCCCTCTTTCCTCTCATCAGCCTAAAGAAGGCTACAATTAAGCATGGACATATATATATATATATATATATATATATATATATATATGTATATATATATATGTATATATGTAGCTATCAATAAACTTACACATATGCACTCGTGCACACATATGTAAGATTATTATCTTTAATTCCACCTGTCTTCTGTTTCTCTGAAGGTGAACAGCTTCTTCCTTCATAAATCTAATCTGCTCATAATTTCCTACACCTAAAATAATATTACAATCCAAACATATCCTATTTGAGAAATCGTCTCAGTCCCCCTCCCAGTTTTCTCCATTCCTTCCATTTTTGATGACTTGGGTTTCATTTATACAAGGAAATCCTGGTCTAAAATAATCCCAATTATTCTTCTGACTCGTCAACAACACTTTCACCTCATAATATCATTTAAGGTCTAATGCTGCTGAATCTTCTTCCGTTGCATCTTTTCTCCTGGTTTCTTTGAAGTTCCTGACCTTTTGTTCTTCTAAATGAACTTTGTTATGATTTTTCTACTATAGCAAAATAATGTTTTAGCAATTTATTTGGAATGACATTGAATAGATTAGTTAGGTAAAATAATCATCTAAAAAATTATACCAATTTTATCTACCCCCAAAACAACTTAGATATACAATAACATAACAGTATCATATATTTAAACGTGAAACAAAATTTATTACCAGTCAAATGATGTCAATTCAGCTTAATGCATTTCAAATTATCTTACATAGAAAATCATTAATCTTATTAAAATGACTAAATGTTGACATGTTATACTAATCACACCGAAAACTTGGTTTAGTGTTATCATATATAAAGAATTCTTTTCAGTCTTTTCAGTTGTGTCCAAGTCTTCATGACCCCATTTGAGGTTTTCTTGACAGAGGTACTGGATCCGCCTTTTCCTTCTCCACCTCATTTTATAGATGAGTAAACTAAGGTAAACAGGATTAAGTGACTTGCCCAGAGTCACACAGCTAATAAATGTCTGAGACTAATTTTAACTCAGAAAGATGAAGGTTCCTGACTGTAGGCCCAGCAGTCTATCTGCTATAACCACCTAACTGCCTCACTGAACAATTATATCCAATGAAAGAAATAATAATGGTCAGACTTTATATAGCGCTAACTATATTGTCAACCATTTCCCCATTATATCACTTTGATCCTTATGACAATTCTGGGAAGTGGGTACCACTATTATTTTATTATTTTAAATTGCTTAAGATTGCATAGGTAATACATTTCCTGAGACTGAGTCCTCTCAAGAGAGACCACTCTTATTAAATTTAACATTCCTTAATTAAATTTTGTTCATTTTTAAATTGCTTCCTGATTGAAACAAGATTTTCTCTTTCTTGGTCAAGAAAAGGTTAACACAAGATAGCTATAAAATGCAAACCAAATATCTATTTTTTTTCACTCTGAGATTACATTTTACTAGCTGTCTTCCTTTCACTACACTAAAACAATAGGTTGTCAGTCTTCAGGGGAAAAGTGATCTAAGCTTTATTTTCCCCTTAAACATTTACAGAATTTAGGGGCAGCTAGGTGGTGCAGTGGATAGAACACTGGCCTTGGAGGCAGGAGTACTTGAGTTCAAATCCAGCCTCAGAAACTTAATAATTACCTAGCCGTGTGGCCTTGGGCAAGCCACTTAACCCCACTGCCTTGCAAAAAAAAAAAATTTATAGAATTTAATTCTTATTTTTCCTTAAATTCCTCAGAGTGGTACTCCAAAACTTCTGCTGTCTTATCATGGGACAAAGGGAAGAGGGGTGAATGCCTGGAATTCTCCCTTGCACTCTTAAAATGATTACTTTCCAGACTCCTTAATCTCCAAACTTCTAAAATCTCCTGTTTTTAATAGTTCTACAAACTAGGAAAGATTTCCTTTTTTGATTACCTGATTTTTTCTCAGAAATGAGAACAAACATCTTGCATGTTTATTTGTGGAAATTAGTCCCACTACCAGTCTGCATATTGGGTTAGAGAATTTAGCATCTGGGATAGCTGTTTCAACTACAAAACTTCATCAGTCTTCCCCAATCTTCTAAATTCTCTGGCTACAGCACATTTGTAGCATTCCTGACTGGTTACATCTTTCCCTTAGAAATCGTTCAAGGGGCAGCTAGGTGGCACAGTGGATAAAGCGCCGGCCCTGGAGTCAGGAGGACCTGAGTTCCAATCCGACCTCAGACACTTCATAATGACCTAGCTGTGTGGCCTTGGGCAAGTCACTTAACCCCATTTGCCTTGCAAAAACAAGCAAAAAAAATCATCAAGGGAGCAGAAGCTACAACACCAACTTGACCCAAGACAGAACATTTTCCTACATTTTACAGAGAAACAAAAACACAGACAAAATGATTACACTCATACTTGTTAGCCTGTTTCTTTTCAATTGGCAATAATGTGAAGAGCTGAATTAGCCAGGTCCATAAATGTTTTCCAGTTCCTTTTTGGGGGTACTGATCTGAGATGAGAGAGTTTTACTGGGTCACAGAGGGAGGATCTGTGACTTGGGGTGGGGATCAGAGGGGAATCTCTGCTAGGAGAGGGGCCAGCTGAGATGGGATGGGGGCATTTCAGGGGTTTTCTAATCTGGAATAGGGGTCAGAAAGGGAATCTCTGAGCTGTAATGGGGAAAAATGATCAAAGGAATCCCTGGTATAAGATGGGGGGGGGGGTCACAGGCTGAGTCTCTGAACTGGGATGGAAAGGTAATTCACCTAAATTTAAATCTAAACTTTACCTTAACTCAGAAAAATTTGGGACTGACAGGTGGAATCTGACTTAGGGAGGGTTTTTTGGTTTTTGTTGTTTTTTTGCCATGAAAGTTTTAGGGAAATATTTACTGGAGTACTCTAGGTAATTTTTCTGAAAGGTTGTTGTGCTAAGGTCAGAGTCCTGGTGGATAAATAGCTGAGGAAACAATCCAAGATATACAATGTATGAGCAAAACAGGCATAATAATTCCCCAATCAATCCAAAGACCCTAAATATAGAGACAGATTTTTACATATTAAAGACAGTTCATCAAATAAGACCAATTGATTAAAAGAAAACTATTTACCAGGATACAAAATTAGGTATTCTGATTTCTTATTGGCGGGAAGATTAGGGCCAGATTGGAAGGGGGAGAACTAGCAGGAACCATTACCTGAATTCAGAAAAAGGGGTGTCCCACTCCCCTTGTCTGTATCCAATTAAAGGGACATTGAAACACCAACTGATGAACTAATGTGTGGCCAGTTTTCAGATAAGACATGGGAGTTGTTTAAGATATGGAATCGTGAGAAAACTCTTGGTATCAGTCGTCAGATCTGCCTAGGTTACTGGTCGGCATAAGCAAGGTCCTTAGTTAAGGGTGTCGAAACAGCAGTTTAGACAACTCCAGTTACACAGGGCTAGGTTCAAACAGTGTAAAAACAGTTTTCTCCCAATTCCCACAATTGAATAAAGTTTTCTCCCAAAACAGAAATTAATCTAGACTGAATAGAAAGGGGACTGAGCTTGCTCCAGAATGGACTCACAAGATGAAGTCTCTTTGGATCATTCAATCCTTATATACCCATAGGAGTTCTTCATTATCCTAAGTTTTCCCATTTCCTCAGTCCACATGAAGGTCTTATTTTGTTTTGTGGCAAATTCTTTGTGGAATATCTTTGCACTCCCTTCATTTGACTATCATGTCTCTAATTTATTTTAACTATTTCTCTTTTCAGGAATCTACACAGATTCTCACTCAGTTCATCTTTCCAGAACCCTCAGTGAAACAAATTTTTAGTTCAGCCTGAGAAATAATTTCCTAAAAGCAAGAAGTCTGTAAATGGAAAAAACAGTCTTGTTTGAATTTCCCATCCTTAGGAACCTTCTCTGGTGGTCGAAAATCATTTGTTGTAAATAACATTTAGATTGGAAAGAGTAGCTTAGATTGGATGAACTCTGAATTCCTCTTTCTTCCCATCAGGTCAATTGTTATCATTTCTTTTCTTCCGTAAAGTGGGTCACAAATGATATCTTTGTTTCTCTCAATCTCTCTCCTTCCTTCTTTCCTTTCTCCCTCTTTTTCTACTCCACTCTCCTTCTTTCTTCTTCTCCTCCTCCTTCTACTTCCTCCTCCTCCTCCTCCTTCTTTTTCTTTTTTCCCTTTCTGTTCCCTTCTTTCTTCTTCTGTCTCTCTTTTCTTTCTTTCTTCTCCTTTTGTTCTCTTCTACTTTTCTCCTTTATCTTTCTTTCTTTTCTCCCTCTTTCCTCTTCTCTTCTGTTCTTCTCTTTTTGTCTCTCTGTGTCTGTCTCTGCCTGTCTGCCTGTCAGCTTGTCTGTCTGCCTATCTGTCTCTCTATCTCTCTTTGTCTGTCTGTCTGTCTGTCTGTCTGTCTGTCTCTCTCTCTTTCTTCCCCCTTCTCTCCTTCTCTCCACTCCTCCCTATCTCTGTCTCTGTCCTATGGAATCATGGTCAGTCAATGCATTGACTTAAATTAGTAAATCTTTCAAAGTTTTAAAGTCTTTAAATTGTTGTTTTAAAATAAATCATTCTCCTGGACCTGCTAATTCATTTAGTCTTGGTTTGAAAAAGAGATGCACATTACCAGGGTCGTCATTAGGAAAATATTTTGCAAACCTCAAAATATCATAGAAATTGATATGACTAGTGCTCTCAGGATGGGGATTTTTTATCATACTCTCTCCCTAAGTTGTTTCTTGTATGACTATAGGATTATAGGTCTAGAATCTAGAGCTTGTCTAATTGAATCCCTTCATTTTATAAAGGAGGATACTGGAGGTCAGAGAGGTTAGGAGACTTACTCTGGGTCACAGAGCTAATCTCAACTGTATTCTTAGTTCAGTGTGAGGCAGCGATGCCTTGGAACTCTGGAAGACCTGTATGCAGATCTCACCTGTGATGCTGGCAAGTGTGGTACTAACAAGTCAAACCTCTCTCAGCCTCAGTGCTAAAGAAATGTTGGCCGTCCCTATTGTAACTCTCACAGTTTATCCTTCTGTGGAGAGTGTGATCCTTGTTGCTGAGGTTTAATCCCCATCTGGCTTTGGGGAAGGGAGAGAGGAAGGAGCCTGGGTATCTTAGATTAAAAAAAGAAGTTTTTCTCTTCCTCTCTGATCTCTAAAGTTGCAGGCCAGAGTAGACTTGGGCAGGGCCTTGCCCACAACTAACTTTTTCTTTTCTGTCACAGAAGCTGGCCCTTGCTTTTGGGGAAATAAGCCGGAATCCCAAGGAAATGGAACCCACCCTGTGAATCCTGTGAAAAAAAAGAGGAAAAGCTTTGGCCAAAATAGCGATTCCGGCCTGCTGCTAAGCCCTAGGAAGGAGAGTGTGTCAACTGATTGTGCTGTGAAGATGAAGGGGGCCTGGAGATGGGTCTTCACCATCTTTCTGTCTGTATCCTGGGCTTCCAAAGAAAGTGACATCCAAGGTCAGGATTCTAAGACACCCCCCCTCCCATATTCCCTGCTCTCAGACCCTTCCCACTTCTAACTCATAATCTAAGCTACCTTTTTGGCCAAGCTTCCCTTCTACTTTAGGTCCCACTTTTCCCTATACAGATCGTGTGTGTGTGTGTGTGTGTGTGTGTGTGTGTGTGTGTGTGTGTGTGTGTTCTTCTCATGCCTTCCAGATTCCTTTCCTCTCTCTCTCTCTCTCTCTCTCTTTCTCTCTGTTTTTTGGTAGACAATGCGGTTAAGTGACTTTTCCAAGGTCACATAGCTAGCAAGTATTAAGTATCTGAGGCCAAATTTGAACTCAGGTCCTCCTGATTCCAGGGCCAGTTCTGGATCCACTACACCTCCTTGTTGTCCCAGAATTTCCTTTCATCTCAAGGAAGCTGAAAAACAGATTTTCTGTCTACATTTCATAATTCTTAGAGATTTTTTAGAAAAGTGAAGGGAGATGGGCAGACAGGATGGTTCCATAACCATTTGGCATCCCCATTGGGATATATTCTCCTGAGGTTCCAAGAGAAAAAGTGGACAAAACTAGAGAAGGGGACTTGTAATGTCAAAGACACAGGAACCCAAGAGAGTAAATAGCTTCAGTATCCTCAGAGACCCACAGTTTTCTCTCTAGAAGCTTATCTACCTGGAAATCAGGAGGTTTTAGAGAATTCTGGAAGAGTCCAGATGGTGAATTCCTTGGATGCAGGGACCAATCTTTTACTTTTCTTTGGTGTCCCCAAAACTTAATAGTGTATTTGGCCCATAAGTAATGCTTAATGATGCTTGTTAATTGACTGCATGCCCTTGTAACCAATCAATAAGTCATTTAATGTCTATTACTTGTGTTAGACACTGGAAACAATGAAATGATATTTGTCCACAGGGAACTCCCATTCTATCAGAAATGATAAAATGGATGCTCATGAGTGTAGACAAAATTGACAAGCATGGAGGAAGTCCTTGGTTATGGTGGTGATGGGAAGGGGTGATGCTGTAACTGGGGATGATGGGCAAGAAAGTAATGGTCAGTCTTTTCCTCTTAATTCTCAGAAAACATTCCCTTTGAGACCTTAAACTGCCATAACGATTTCAGTACTAGGATTATCTGCCAATGGGAGGAGATGACCGATGTCCAACACTACCTCAACCTGGCTCTTTACCGCAAAAAGTATGAGTGAGTATGTGATTCCTGGGGTTCCAGAGGGAATAGAAAAGGTTCAGGCCCAGGTCCAGGAGAGATGGAGTTTGAAAAGGGACAAAAGAGAGATAAAGAAAACGTATGAGTAGAGGAGAGATCTCTTAAGATCTATTATACCCCAGAAGGGTGAGAGAGGGTTACTATTTGGATTTGCTAAAATGCTAAAATGGAGAAGGAAATGGCAAACCAAAGGAAAACACAATGAACATGACTGAAGAGGCTTCTCTTTGAAAAATAGTGATAATTATATTTTTCTTTAGTTTGATTTTTAAAACATTGTTGAATCTACTTTCAAGCATTTTTCTGTCCTTGATCATTCTTTCACCAGCCTTGATCACCTCCACCACAAAGAATCAAAAATTTCAATTTGGTATCTTCTTGGAGTCCCTGAATAGCATGCATCCCCCTCAGAAGGAATTTTTCTTGAATTTTTAAAGAATTTACAACTTAACTAGTACTTTTTCCCAGTTACTTTCCTTCTCACATTCCTGTAAGGAATGCAAAATACTCTAAGACACTTCTCAAGTCGGTGGGCATAAAGCCAGCACTTTCCATTGGAAGTTGTACAGAAAGAGAAGATTCTATAATCCCCATAAACCATAAAGTGTGACAAGATTGTGACTTGACTAAGGTCACACAGGTAGTAGGCATCAGAGGAGCCAGTGAACCCATGTGAGTGACTCCTAAACTAGTGTTCATTCCACAATCCCACAGATTCCATGAAAAGAGAGAATTTCTCAGTATTTCTCAGAGGGATATATCAAAGATTTTCCTACTTTTGAAGTCTGACTTAATATAGGCAAGATGAGCAGACCATAGTTCGAAGGAACATATGGGGCTGAGTGGTCTCTGAACCTGATTCTCTGTAACCCTTCTAATTTCTCAGTCAGTCAAAAAATGTTGATTATGTACCTACTCTGATTCAGGCCTTGGGCTGAAAATTGGGGAAACAAAGGTTAAAAAAAATAGCCTTTGAAGTCTTTGTCTAGGATCCTGGCCAAAGTCTTAGCTTGTCTTAGTTGGGAAAGACCTCAGGAGTCACCAGTTATGAACTGGAATCCCATGGATTATTCATGTCCTTTTATTTTTTAGCCATTCCAAGGAGTCAGATCCAGTTTCCTGTGAACCTGGGCACAACATATCCTTGCCCACCTGCCGGTTCCAACCTTGTGTACCTAAAACATGCTACATTCGCCAAGAGACTTTTGTTTCAAGTCAGATCGATGTCTTTAGCTTTAGAACAGATCGACCACTGGAGCTACAACTCAATGTCAACCTGACCCAGAATAGTGAGTGAGGCAAAGAGGGAGGGAGAAGGAGGGAGGGCTCTTCTTGGGTAGATATGATTGCCATGGGCAGGCCCTGAGAGGCGCTAAGATGTGGGGATCCAGACTGAGATTTGGGGTGTTTTTGTACTGCAACTAGTTGAGGTGAAGTGGGTACAAGATACCTCCCCTTCAAGGTTGACACCTTTAGCCTTTCTTTAGGTTAAAGGCCTAGGGAATCAAACCCATTTAACTTTAAGGGTCATAGCCACTGTAAGAAAGGCAATGTTAAAGAGTAGATAGAATAAGACTTGGAGGTTAAGAAGACCTGAGTTCCAAATCTTACCTCTGACACCTGCTAGCTGTGTACATTAAGCTTCAGTTTGCTCATCTGTAAAACGGGGATGTTACCAGACTTGCGAGGTTAACAAATTCCATAGTATAATGGAAAGGGCAGTGATTTTGGACCCAATAGAATAATATTGCAATCTTTCAAGGGTCATGTAGAATTTGGATGTTATTAGTTGGTGTTCTTTATTTGAACCTCTGGTTTTATTGAACAATTATTGGCTCAGTGGATAGAATGCTGGGCCTGGAGTCAGAAAGACCTGAGTTCAAATCTTGGCTGGGTGACCCTGGACAAGTCATTTACCCCTGTTTTCCTCAGTGTTCTCATCTATAAAATGTGCTGGATTAGGAAATAGTAAATCACTCCAGTATTTTTGCCCAGAAAACCCCAAATAGGGTCACAAAAGGTTCAGACATGCCTGAACAACTGATTTCATCAAAGATGGGATTTCCCAGGTGAGGAAACTCTCTTCACCAATGTAAATGAGTCATCACCTTGCAACTTCTCTTCTGAGAGAGTAGCCTATGGGGCAACCTAGGTGGTGCAGTGGATAGAGCACCAGCCATGGAGTTAGGAGGACTTGAGTTCCAATCTGATCTCAGACACTTAATAATTACCTAGCTGTGTTACCTTGGGCAAGTCACTCAACCCCATTACCTTGTAAAAAACAAACAAAAAACCCAAAAGAAGATTAAAAGTTACCTAGATATTGAGGGATATAATAGCCAGGGTCACTTTGCCATTATATGATAAAGGCACTGGTCCTTCTGATTCCCCAGGTGACTATCCATGAATTGAAATCATTGATTGAGAGCGCCGCCCTCACCCCAGACTTTCTTGTGATTGGTGACAGCCTCCAGGGAACAGAGAGAAAGCAATTCTTCAAAGTGGATTTCTCACTCTAGATCAGAGGCTGAATTGAAAACTTAGGAGGAAAAACTTAGTGTCTCTTCTCTCCATGCCACCCAGTTCTTATTTTTTAAAAAGTGAGAATTTTATTACTTTTAGCTCATCTTCATTTTTTTATGTTTTTGCAAGGCAAATGGGGTTAAGTGGCTTGCCCAAGGCCACACAGCTAGGTAATTATTAAGTGTCTGAGGCTGGATTTGAACCCAGGTACTCCTGACTCCAGGGCCAGTGCTCTATCCAGTGTGCCACCTAGCCTCCCCCATCTTCATTTTTGAAGATATCCTTCATCCCCCTCCAAGAAGTTATCCTCATAAAGAATTTTTAATTGCTATTTTATTTGTCCAATTACTTGTTATGAAAGTGTTTAAAATATCCATCCATGTGCATATTTATAAGTTAAGCATTTCTCTATCACCCTCCCTTCCCAACCTTCTCACCTCAGCAGAGTCTGGTAAAAGTTGTACATGAACATTTGTGTTTAATATGTTTACATAATAATCATTTTGTGTATGAGCAATTAGGATTAGGGCAAAAGAGAACCATGGGTTGGGAAGGAAAAACTTAAGAGAAGTTTTTAAAAAGTGATCATAGCATCCATTCAGATTCTGTGGTTTGTTATTCTTTTTTCTCTCTGAATGTGGATGGCATTGTCCATAGCAGGTTTCTCAAGGTTGATCAACTCATTGTTGTGGTTAATGTGCACAATGTTCTCTTGGTTCTGCTCCCTTCACTCAGCATCAGTTCATGTAATTCTATAAAGAAGTTTTAAAACAAGAAGAGAAAAAATGCAGTAAACTAACCATCAGATCAACTGAGTCTGTCAGTATATGCCATATTTCACACTCATAATCCTCCCTATCTGCAAAGAAGGGAGAGAAGGACTTTTTTTTTTAAATCTCTTCTCTGGGTCAAATTTGGCCATTGCTCCAGAATGTTTAGTTTCATGTTTATTCATCTAAAAAATTTTTTTTTCTTTCTTCTATTGGATTTGTTGTTGCCATTTGGGCCTCTTTGTTTTCCTGATTCGATTTTGCCAGTAAGTTCCTCTTTCTAAAACTCTCCCAACACTTCTCAGCTTGTGACATACTCAGCCTTTCTTTCAACGTGGTGATAACCCCTTGGGTTTATGGAATGCAACTTGTGTAACCATTTCCCAGTCAATAGCCAACATCTACATTATTTCACTCTCCCTTTACAAAAAGAATGGCTTTGGGCATTTTGATGTGCTTTCAAACCAGATCATGAAAATAACCACTTTCTTCTACTCCCCATTTTCAGTTCAGCCTCCTCCCCCAGAAAATCTCAAGATTATGAAAAATGGAGATGAAGGATTCCTGCTCTCATGGGAGATGCCCCAAAGCTGGAACCAGAACTTGTCATCCCTGGGAGGACTCAAGTTCAGTGTGACTTACAAAAGGCCATGGGAGTCTTGGGAGGTACGGCCACCCAAGGAACTTCATCCTCCCCTCCTCCTCCTCTGCCTCCCACAGAAACATTGATCTGACATCTCTTTTCAATCTTCCAATAGGAAGCATCTACAGTAAATTCCTCCTTGTCCCAAGTTCTCCTTGGGCATGACCGCCTCATTCCCGATAATCCCTATGTGGCCCGAGTGCGGGCTATGACTTCGAGTGGACGTCCTAGCTGGTGGAGTTCTGAGATTTCCTGGAAATCGCAGGAAGGTAACCCTGGATTTTGGAAGGAAAAGGGAAGGGTCTCTTTATACTCTCCTAAGGTCTGTGTCCCTGGGATTGACTTTTCAGAAGCAGCCTGGTACAAAGAGCTAGACTGGAAGCCAAAGAACCTGAGTTCAGATTCTGGTCCTGCTACTTACCAGCTGCATGATATTGGACAAGTCATTTATCCTGGCTGGGCCTCAGTTATTGATTGATTGATGAGGAAAGATGGATTAGATGACCTTCTTAAGGTCTCTTAAAACTTCTGACTTTGTAGTTTTCTCCTTCAATCCTACTGACTTGGAAATAAGGAAGGAAGAAAGGAGGGAAGGCAGGAAGGCAGGAAGACAGGAAGGCAGGAAGGAAGGCAGGAAGGAAGGCAGGAAGGAAGGCAGGAAGGAAGGAAGGAAGGAAGGAAGGAAGGAAGGAAGGAAGGAAGGAAGGGAGGAAGGGAGGGAGGGAGGGAGGGAGGAAGGAAGGAAGGAAGGAAGGAAGGAAGGAAGGAAGGAAGGAAGGAAGGAAGGAAGGAAGGAAGGAAGGAAGGAAGGAAGAATAAAAACATTTTAAATGCTTCCTATATTCAAAGCCCATTGGAAGATTCAGATAGAAAATCGAAACAGTTCCTTCTCTCAAGCAGGTGGTATTCTAAAGGGGAAGATGATGCATAAAAGTGAGTTAAAATTCAGGGTGGATGAAAAAGTCCAGGGGTCCTCAAGGTTAGCAATAGATCAGCTGGAGACATCTGGGGCAGAGCCAAGATGGTGGCCTGAAGCTAGCTGGCTACCAGAGCTTTTCTACACAGTATTAAATGAAGCCTCTACACAGATATTAAAGCTTCGGATCCCACCAGGAAAAAAAGAGCAAAACAAGTTCTCAACTCTAGACATCATGGGGGATATTCAGTGAAGGCTTGTCTCTCTTCGGGGGGAAAAGGAGAAATATAGCCCAGCTAGGCTGGAGAGTAGGAAAGTCAGTGGGAGGCTTCTAACCACAATGCAGCACAGATCCTGGCAGCCAGCTAGCTGCCCAGGTCCCTAGAGCTAGACAGATCAGATAGTGGTAACCAGGTATCTAGAGGGCATAAGGGTAGGACGGATAATGTGACCCAGAGAACCTGCTAATTCCATGGTAGGATCAATGATAAGATATTGAGATCTTTCACCTTGATGGAAGGTGCTGATTGATCCTGGTGTGGGGATGTGTACAAGGGGGGGGGGGGGGGGAGATGGAGTAGTAGAGGAAGGCAACCACTAAGCTCAATAAAATTCTAAGTCATTATTCCATGAAGATCTCTGAGTCTCAGTCTATCAGTCTGTCAAACTGAGGCACGTTAGAGCTATGGGACTATCTCAGTCCTTCACAACTCTGACATTCCGTGTTCCAAGACACCTCCCAGTTCTGAGCTCTGTGTTCTGAGACCACATCTTTTTGTCTATTCTATCATTCTAAATACTATGATATAATTATCTCTAAACAGACCACAGAACAATAACCTTTTGCAGTGACATGAAGCTTTTTCTTCCTTCCAAGAGCCTTTAAGCTTTTCTTGATTAATTCCTCACCATATCCCTGAGAATAATATAGAACAATTTTTCATTTCATAAAACAGGAATGGGACCCTGGAAGATTAAGTGACTTTTTTTCTAGATATAGACAGCAACCAGGCAAGGAATGGCACCATGGTGTCCCCACATAAAGGAAAGTCACTAGGCGGCCTGTGGCCATCTTTAAACCAATTCTCCAAGCTCCAAGGTGATGCCAGGAAAGTGGGCACATCTCTAGTTTCTCCAGGAGAGGGAGTCAGGTCACAAGCTGAAAACCACTTCCTGTGTTCAGAAATGGGTTCTCGCTTCAGTCCAGAAAAAGTGAGTGAGTTTTCTTCCCAGGGGATGCCGCTCAGCCCAAGAATCTTCAGTGCCTCTTTGATGGACACACACAGCTCAATTGCACTTGGGAAGTGAGACCTGAGGTGGCCCGTTCTGTCTCCTTTGGGCTCTTCTACAAGAATGGTGCAGATGAAGTGTGAGTAAGCCCTTGCTCATGATTGTGACAATTCTCTCCAACTCCCCCTTGTTTTGGTTGTTACTGGAGGGAACTGTAAGTTCCATCCAATTTGACAGTAGCCTAAAAGTCATAAGCGATCCTTTAAGAACGTTATCATTACCTTTAAAGAAAGAACAATTGTCATTTCCCCTGATTCCAAAGAACCCTTTCTGTCATAAGAAAGTTTTCATCAAACCAATCAGCAAAGTGGAAGCATCGATCACTTCCTACATTTATAGCGCCCCACCTCTCTCCTGAGAAGGGCCATCCTTAATGTCCTTAACAATACTTCAAGAGGAAAATTCGTGCAACTTTATGCTGCATTAACAGAATTGTGGTATCTAAAGGCCTTTACTCCCTTCCTCCTCCCAACTTTCAGTTTTTTAAATTTTTAAAAATTTCTCATATTCTTTTTATTTCTATTTATTTTCTTTTCCTTGTAAGATCCCTGTATCTCCCATCTTGCTGTTTGTGTGACTTAGAATGCTCTCTCTCTCTGTGTTTCTGTGTCTCTCCTTTCTCTGGTATTTCTTTTCTTTCTCTGCTCTCTCTCATCTCTTGTTTCTCTGTCTCTCCTCTGTCTTTCTCTGTCTTTCTCTCTCTCTTTGTCTCTCTCTCTGTCTCTGTCTGTCTCTGTCTGTCTCTCTCTTTCCGTGTGTGTGTGTGTATGTGTGTGTGTCTCTGTCTCTCTTTCTCTGTCTCTGCCTCCTTGCTGTCATTCCTTCTCTCTCTCTTCCCCAAGGAGAAAACATAAAGTAAATAAGCAGGTGTTGCTGGGGGGCAGAAAGGGGGAAAGGGGACACTCTAGAAGCTGAACTGAGGGGAGATTGGGAAAGGGCTCTCTCCCCAGGAGCTAGTACTTCAGAGTCCAGTCTTGGGGGAGGTCAGGGATGCCAGCAGGCACAAGTGAGGAGGGAGGATAGCCCAGACCTGGCCTTCACAGGATTTCTGTTCCCCACAGGGAATGCAAGCCCATGCTCTTAGAGAGGAAACCAGAGAGGCCCTATATACAGTACAGTTGCCAGATTCATGTCGAGGACCCCATCAACCAAAGCCCGTACACAGTCACTGTGAAAACAAAGAAGAAGGAAAAATCTCTACCAAGTAGAGAACACAGTGAGTAGCCCAGAGTCTCAGAGTTCCAGCACCCACTCAGTAATGGGTATTAAATACAGCCCAAAGTATCAACCCTTATGTAGGACATAGGAAGGCCATGGCCTGCCCTTCATTAGCACCAGAAAGAAGACAAAATGGTAATAAATAATAGACATTCTAATAATGTGCTAAGATTTGCAGAGAGCTTCCTCCATAATATCTCATGGGATCCTCACTCACCACAACCCTGGGGACCAGGTACTATGATTATCCTCATTTTACTGATGGAGGCAATGGAAGCAAACTGAGGCAAGTGACTTGTCTAGGGTCAAACAGCTAATAAGTGTCTAGGGTCGAATTTGAACCCATGTGTCCTAAGTCTAATAAAGAATTCAGAGAATGTCCCCAGACAGAATCTACTTACTTACATTAGATATAAATCTCTCTTTTTTAAGAGTACTCTATTCCAAATCACTTTCCTCCTTCTGGCAGTCCTAAGTTGATTGTTCTGGCCTTATTATCTCCATTTTATAGAAGGGGGACTCAGAGTTAAAAGCAATGTATTGGGTGGCTAGGTGGCACAGTGGATAAAGCACCGGCCCTGGAGTCAGGAGTACCTGGGTTCAAATCCGGTCTCAGATAACTTCATAATTACCTAGCTGTGTGGCCTTCGGCAAGCCACTTAACCCCATTTGCCTTGCAAAAACCTAAAAAAAAAAAAAAAGCAATATGTCCAGAACCACACAGTTAGTTAGAATTAGCAGTGTTTTCAATGCAGGAAGATCCTGAGGGTCTTCTCCTTTAAGATTGATATAAAAAAAATTTTTGACTAGGTAAAAGAGGCCATTCTGTGCCTCATTTTTTATCTAACAATCACTGAATAGGTGTTGCCTCAATCAAACTGAGACTAGTTAAAGACCTTGGCTTAAAAAGGCTAAGATCAAAAAAAATAAAAAGTAAAAAAAAAAAGGCTAAGATCTCCCATATCATCCAGGGCCATCTCCAGTCATCCTCATTCATATCTGATTACTGGCCCAAGATAGCCCCAGAGGAGAAAGTGGGACTGGTGACTTTGTACAATCATTCCTCATTTAAATCCCATTTACTTTCATATCCTTGCATCACCTTCCTGATGTCATGGTCCTCTTCCAGATCAAAAGACAAACAATGAACTTTGGAACCTGGACAAATCATTTGACCTGTTTGGGCTTCATTTTCTGTAATCAATGAAGTGAAGGGGTTGACCAAGGTGGCTTGCCAAAGTTCCTTTCAGCTCTGACATTTTCCTAATGTCATGATTCAGTAATGTCTCTGTCTATTATAACATTTCAGAGATTGTATTCTCTGAGACTTGGGTCAAACTCCCTAATTGATGTTTCCCCTCTCAACGACTGGTTGAGTCTTTTACCAGTATTGGAGTCCCCCCAGCAATGATGCCCCTTCATGGTAGAGAAATGTCATTTTTCTCATCCTTGAATTTTACTCTAGTCCTATATTTTGCGAAAGTGGTAACACCCCTTATGGCAGCTAAATGGAATGGAGGGTAGAGCATTTGGCCAGAAGTCAGGAGGACCTGGGTTCAAATTCGACTCAGACCCTTACAAAATGGGTGACCTTGGACAAGTCACTTAACTCTGATTACCTCAAATCCAGGACCATCTCCAATTGTCTTGATCCAAATCTTGCCACTGGACCCAGATGGCTTTTGAGGAGAAAGTAAGACTATTGGCTTACTACAGCCCTCCTCACTCAAATCTACTTCATGTGCTTCTCATGGCATTGCCTCCCTGATGTCATGGTCTTCTTCATGAATGAAAGCTAAAACATCATTATTACACCCATTAAAATAATCTAAGACTCAGTTTAGACACATTTAGAATGGAGAAGCCCAAAAGCTTTTACTTTCCTCATTGACGTAGAGATTGATGATCAACACTAGCCAGTTTGGGGGTGATTTACAGAACTTCCCTTTTGGGGTGTCCTTATAATTTACCTAGCATAGACGCGTGATTTCCTTACATCCCAGTCCAGCTACATCCACCATTTATTATGGTCAAGACGACGGAAAGCATCTACAGGCTCAAGTGGAACATATCCAAGATCCATTACAGTCACATGTCCTATGCCTACGAAGTTCAGTACAAGAAGTCGGCAGAGTCTTGGAAGGTAAGCAGCTCTCATTGTGAGCTCTGGGACCGGCAGAAGGGGAGAAATGGGCTAGATGTGCGTGTGTGTTCGGTCCTTTCAGTCACTTCCTACCCTTCATGACCCTATTGGGGGGGTTGGGGGTCAAGATAAATGAATGGTTTGCCATTCCCTTCTCCAGCTCATTTAACAGATGAGAAAACTGCGGTAAAAAAGGGTGAAGTGACTTGCCCGGGGTCGTACAGCTAATATGTTTCTGAGACTAGATTTGGACTCAGGGAGAGGTCTTGACTGGATCATGCAGAATTGTTCTTTCCTGTGTACTGGGGGAAGAATTGTGTGAGTATTATCTGAATGGAATGAGACCCAGGAGGGCAGGAGGAAGAACACAGACTTGAGAGGCAGAAGCCTGAATTTGAATCTGGCCTTTGCTGTTCCCTAGTTTTGACCCTGAATCTATCACCCCCTTTCTCAGGGATTTAATTTTCCATATCAATAAAAAATAAAGGAGGGATAGCTAGGTGACACAGTGGATAGAGCACTGGTCCTGGAGTCAGAAGGATCTGAGTTCAAATCCAGACCGACACTTAATAATTTCTTAGCTGTGTGATCTTGGGCAAGTCACTTAATCCCATTGCTTTAAATAAAAATTTTTTTAAAAAGAAAAAGAAAACATAAAGTACTGCATGATTTCTAAGGCTCTGGATGACCAGAAATTCCATGATACCATGTCTGATATTCTAACCTCCCTCCCAGATCTGTTATTCCTCAGTTCTTTTTCTCTATCTTGATTTTCTCTCTGTCTTATTCTTTAGGCAGTCACGAGTAAAACTCAGAATAATATAGAGGAATTTGAGATCCTTAAGACTTCTCTGGATTCAGCCACAGAATATTCAGCCAGAGTGAGGACAAAGATCGCAGGTCCATCATACAGTGGGACATGGAGTGAATGGAGTAATGAATGCTCCTGGAAAACAGATAAAGGTAGGTGGTCTCTTTGTCGGGGTTCCCTAACCACCAGAGGTCCCAGAAGCATGGTCCAGGTGAGACACAAATGGGTTTCATCACCATGCTGTCATTGAGGGTCCTGAAGCTGGGCTACTCATGCAAAGAAGACCAACACTCACATCTGCTCCCAGCTTTTGATTCTAGGCTGTGCCTTGGGGGATATATATTCATAAGAATCAGTGTTTTTCACATTTTGATAAAAAAAAAAAAGAACCCTTCCTTCTGAGCTACCCTATGCAGGGACTAGTTTTTATCATTTTACAGGTAAAAAAAACCAGATACATAAAGAAAAATTGACTTACCCAGAATCCCACATCAGGCAAATATATAGCCAACTCTCATCTCTTCTTATTCAAGTTTTAAAATAATCACTTTTAAGACAAAAGAAACAACCCCCCCCCAAATCTCTTGAATTAAGAATGCAATGTAATACTGTTGGAAAGACCCTAGACTTGAGGTTGGTAGGCCTAGGTTCAAGTTTCTAGCTCTTCCACTCTCCATTAGAATGGGAGCTCTCTGAGGGCAAGAATCTTATGTCTTTCTTGGCTTGATACATAACAAGTATTTAATAAATGTATATTGAATGACTAGTTGGGTCACTCTGGGGGGTCAATCCCTTTTCCAAGGTCTCGCTTTCTCCATCACCAAAATAAGGGATTTAACTTCAATAGTCTGATTTTCCTTGGTTCTGGGATCTCAACTAAACCCCTCTTTGAATGTCTGTGGGACTAACTCACCCTGCCTGGGATTGACCTTCCTTCTTGATTTTTTTCTCCTTTGCTGAAGTCTTCTCTCTAGTGGGCCTGGGAGTGGTGCTGGTCATCATTACAATCCTGGGACTCCTGGGATCCTGGTGCTGTTATAACTTTGGGACCAGGTAAGGAAGTTTTCTCAATGATGGTGTGAGGATCCATTCCAGTATTTCTCATCCCTCTGGAGATTTCACAGTGGGAGGCAGTATGATTGGGAGAAAAGTACCATCTCTACCTGTTAAATGTTAAGCAAGTCTCAGTTTCTTCAAAGCTATCATGAGGGAAGTGAATTAGATGACAGCTCAGGTGCCAGCTTGGGTTCTAGCTCCAGATTTAGGGTCTTCTAGTGTTTCAGTATATATATATATACAATAGATCTGATATTGGTGGTTGTCTTCTTTAACCAACAGTGAAGCTCAGCTGAGACCCTTCAGCCCCAATGAGGAGTATCTATTCTATGTTGGTGAGAATGAGATCACTTAGGAACATGGTGATTTAGGTCTGTGGTCAGAGACTATGTCACAATGTCAGGTCTGGGAGGAGCTGTAGAAAGCAGCTAATCCTTACCACTCTCCCTTCCTCACCTCCAAATTGGAAAAGGGGAATGTCTTGTCTGAGGTCATAGAGATAGAAATGGGGAATCAAGGGAATGAGCCCTGGTCTTCTGATTGAAATGAATCTATCCCAAACCTCTTCCATGTTATCATGTTTTGTACCACTTAGCGAATTATATGAGAAAGACAATCGACAACTCTCCCTCCTCCTACCATCACCAGTCAAATGAACTCATTGTGTGAGCGTGACCAAGCAACTTCACATCTTTGAATCTGTTACCCGTGAAATTAGGGTGGTGGACTGACTAGCTGATTCTTTCAGCCTGCTCTTATGTCAGACAATTCATTTACAAATGTCCTTCTCCGCATGAAGGTTTGGTGTTCTAAGCACCCTCCCAGCTGATGATCCATGTTATAAGGTCCTTCTCAACTCAATTTAATACTCTAAAGATGTTCCCGGATCTGACACTAGCTGCCCTGTGTTCTAAGAGTGTTGCTAGTTCTGACGTTTCCTATTCTTTGACTCTTAGAAGCTCTGGGAGTCTGTAACTATGAGTTTCTATGACCCAAAATGACTCCTTCCTGCTGCCATTGCCTTGGGCAGTTAGGAGATATTCTGTCTTTCTCTGGGAACAGAAATAAAACTTGGTACCTGAGAGCAGCACCCTGCCTTGTGGGGTTAGAATTTCCCAGGTTGAGTTCTAATTCTGTCCTCTGAGTGGGGAAAGAGTTAAAACCAAAGAAACAAGTGGTACCCTTCCCACCCACTGGGAGCATCCTGAAGAGATAAGGAGAGCTGACTTTCAATTGTGTTCTTTCTTTACAGACTGAAGACAAATTGGGAAAATAATATTCCCAACCCAAGTAAGAGCCTCATGTTCCAGGTAAGAGACAAGGGCTACCATGGGAGGGAAGAGAGAAATAAGATCCTATGCGCCCACTCACCTCTTCTGCTCCTCTTTTGAAGACCTGGCTAGGTAGAGGTCCAAGGTCTCTCCAGTACTCTTAGTATTGAAATCCAGGGAAAATATTGAGGTTCAGGATGTGGGTCTCTTGAAAGAATTCAGATTTAAATTTTCTCCAAGTTAAGCAAAGGTCATTGAAGAATCATGCTCCCAAGAGTGGACTGGTCTCCCAAAGGGAATCAGCAACTTAACTGAGGAGAGGATGAGTTTTTAAAGGAAGAAAAGATATAGGAAGATGAGGTAATCAGGAATAGGTAGCTGAGGGGTCATTGATTAGAGAACAAAAATGCTGTAATTAGGGACAAGCTAGGACAGGAATTTATAGTCTTGTTGATAGGAGGTTGTTTTGTGCTTGGGACAGGAATTTTCTCTGTTCTTGCTGGAGGGCAATGACCTTATCATTAGTATAATCAACAGAGACCTGGTTTTTGAATCAGAAAAGCCAGACACCTGTTTACCCTGGGTAATCTCTTTGAGACTCAGTTTCCCCATCTGTAAAATGGAGATAATAATAGAACCTTCTTACAATAAGTATTTTTAAGACAATGGGGTTAAGTGACTTACCAAGATCACACAGCTAGGTAATTATGAAGTGTCTGAGGTCAGATTTGAACTCAAGTCCTTCTGATTCCAGCACCACCTGGCTGCCCTGGAAAGTATTTTGTAAATCTTGATGCTGTTCAGTCATGTCTGACTCTTGGTGTCCCTTTTTGGGGTTTTCTTGGCAGAGACTCACCATTTCCTTCTCCAACTCATTTTACTGAGGAGAAAACTGAGGCAAATAGAGTAAAGTGACTTGTCCAGGGTCCCACAGCTAGGAAGTGTCTAGGCCAGATCAACAAAATGCTATTAATAATGAAATGCTTATTCTATGCATTGCTCTCTGTGAAATAGAAGGGATAGAGGAATACAAAATTTAGTGAAAATGCAGCCTTGTCCATCAGGGAGAGCAACCTAGTGAGGAGGTAAGATACAAACTTGGACAATTAATGAGAAAACACTTCATTTATGAAATGTATTCTATTAACTCTGGGGTCCCTCCCATCTCTGGTTCTAGGATCTTATTATGGTTTGACTTCTAATTCTGCTTGCTACTCCTATGACCTTATGGTCTACCTGGATCTCTTGACACCAAATTCTGAAGCTTTCAGAGAATCTTCGATTTTCCTATCTAGAGATGAGGAAGCTGCTGGTCCTGGGAGGGTTTCAGAACATTTTCTTTCCTTCTGCAGGATACAGACAAGAAGTGTTTGATGTTTTCCTCAAACCCCTGGGAGAAGGAGAGAGAATACTCTGTCTCTAGGATGGATGGGTGAGTTTGCTTCACACTTGAGTGACTTTTGGGGAATAACGATGGATAAGGATGGTATTCACTCTTCAGTGAGCATGGAGAGTCTGGAACATAGGAGATTGATGCAGGAGATGATAGAACCAAAGTGAAGTGAGGGTGGGAAGGTCATGGCGCATGCAAAAGTTAGAGTAGAACAAGCATGATAGGAGAAGATGCTGGAATTCTTAGTAGACTATAAGATCAGGTGGCAATACCTGACTATTTTAAAATGCAAGCTAAGGGCAGTCACAAAATGGTGAAAAGACTCTAGGTTTGGAATCACATTCTAGCACAGGGCCATCAAACCTTACTTTTAAAAGTTTTTATTGAGACAATATATTTTGATTTGTCATTTTAGTGAGAGTTCTGTGGTAGCTTGGCTTCATTTACTAAAGTAAACTCACCTAAAATTGTACTGTGGGCCACATGTAGCCAGTGGGCCACATTTTGGACAGCCCCATTCTAACATATCCTACCTATTAGCTACAAATCGTTTCTCTGGACTTATTTCTTCCTATATAAAATGAAAGAATTAGACTCAATGATCTCTAAGAGAAACTTGGCTCTTTTGCCCCTACTGCGTCTAGTTTGGGTCACTAGCCTTCAAAAAGGACATGGAAAAATGTGGTTGGTCTAGAGAGCAAAGATAAAGAGTACACAGTGGATCGAGGCTTGCCTGTTTCTCTGGGACACTATTGGTTTTGTTATTTAATTTTTCTTAAATTTACATACATTTTCTTAAATGTACATCATGGTAGGTAAGGGTAGTAGAGTACGATGAGTATTGAACTTGGGCCTGGCTTTGAATCTCGGTTCTATTACTTCCTCACTGTCAGAGAACTTACTCACTTAAGCCAAGTCATTCCCCAATCTATGTCCAAGTTTCCTTGAAGTTAAAATGATGAGGTTAAACTAGATAAGGTCCCTCACAAATCTATATCTGGGCTGCAATGATCCCCTAATTCTCCATAATTAGTGCTTTTCCTCTGAGATTTCTGCAATTTATCCTGCCAATGGCTTGTTTATACATAAACAGTCCATCAATAAACATTTATCGAGTGCCCACTATGTCTTCAGTGCTACTGGGGATACAAAAAGATGCAAAAGTTGCTCACATTCTAATGGAAGAACTTGCAATACCATTTGGGCATATTGTCTGTTCCATTAGATGATGAGCACCTTGAGAGCTGGGATTGCTTTCTGTGTATCCCTGGTACTTGGATAGCTAGGCCCAACCCTGGAGTGAAATGTTCAAATCTGGCCTCAGTCACTTACTAGCTATGTGACCTTGCACAAGTCATTTAACCCTGACTGTCTCACAACCAGGGTCACCTGCAGCATCCTGATTCATATCTGACCACTGGACTCAGATGACTCTGGAGCAGAAAGTGATGACTTGGCACAGCCCCCCCCCCCAAGTCCAATTCATTTGTTTGTCATAGCATCACCTCCCTGATGTCATGATGGACAAACAGAGGTAGCTAGGTGGCGCAGCGAATAGAGCACCAGCCCTGGAGTCAGGAGAACCTGAGTTCAAATAGTCTCAGACACTTAATAATGACCTAGTTGTGTGACCTTGGGCAAGTCACTTAACCCCAGTGCCTTGCAAAAACCTAAAAATCAGAACACTGCACAAACATGATCTTCATCATCCCTGGTGCTTAGCAAAGTACCTGGCTCCTAGGCGGCTCTGATATAAATATATACGTGTTGACTTGCCTATGTCTGCTCATTCAGTCTATGAGCAGGGAGCACCTAGTTGGGAAAGGATCAGGTAATAGAAAATGCTTGATAAGGCTTCAGACACTTAAGGAAGCAAGAAGGAACCCAAGGTCTGAGTCAAATTATACCAGGGTTGGAAAGCATCTTCTAATGCAATTGTCCCACTGTACAGATGGGGAAGCTGAGCGCCACCCCCCCCCCCCCCCCCAGAGGAAGAGAGACTTATCTACAATGACTTTGTGACTGAGCAAGGACTAGAATCCAGGTCTGAAGACTGGAGCTGGATTTGTTTATTCTGGTTAGGAGGGATGGGATCATTCCCTCTTCAAGGGTTCCAGTGAGAGACTCGCTAAGAAGTCATTTTCTTTGCCTGTAGAAGACCGGACTAGAGTTCTCCGTGCTAAAGGCTGAGGAATTCCTTTGTCTTCTTGACAACTTAATTCATTCTAACCAATATTTATTAAATGCCTCTATAGGCAAAGGGAGACAGAATGGTGCAATGAAACACGTGCTGGCTTGGAGGCAGAGGACCTGCCTCTTTCATAAGTCCCAACTTATCTCGGAGATTCATACTCCTCCTTAGTAAATTGTGGTAGTTGAACTAGATGACCTCTGAGGTCTCTTTTAGCTCTAAGGAAGTCACTTGATCTCTAGAGACCTCAGTTTCCTCATCTGTAAAATCAGAGGTGCTCACTCCAGTCATGAGGCACAGCCTGTGCAAATGTCTAGAGACAAGAGATGATAGAAAGGAGTGTAAGGCATAACTAGTACTCCAGTTTGTTTACCTAGGGCAATCAAGTGAAATAATGCTAGGAAGGTCAGGTGGAAGGAGATTGGGGAGAGAGCCTTCCACGTCAGCCTGGGGAGGTTGGCATTTTGTATAATAGCCACATAGGGAGCCACTGAATGTTTTTGAGGAGCAAAGGACCCAGTCAGACCTATAGATCTTCGGGCTGTTTGACAGCTGTTGGAAGGAGGGGCTAAGTGAGTCATTGCAAAGATTAATGGTAAAAGCAGCTGTAGAGTTGAAAATAGAAAACAGCTCTCTTTCTGATTCCCGAGTCACAGGACCAAAGAGAAGGGCTGTGAGGACCTCAGACAGATGGCCCCTCCCATCTCTGACAGCCCCTTCATATCATTGTTGGTCACCCACAATAGTTTGTCTGTCTCTGCACCTGGTGCCCCACAGCTGTCCCTGGCAAACCCATGGGAGCAAACCACCAAAGAGGCACAGTGTAGAAGCCTTCCCTCCAACAGAGCTGCCAGATCAGAGAAAAGGCTGGCTTGGGAAGTACTGTCTGTCCACTCACTGGGGTCTCCTAGCAGATACCTGATGATGGACTTCAGAGACATTATTGAGATGCTTGCTAGTCAGCGACTGGTTGGCTGAGTCAAAGGACCTGCTTCACAGTCTCTGACATTTACTGGATGATCTTGACCTCTCTGGGCCTCAATTTCTTCATTTATAAAATGAAGGCAGTGAATTAGAGAGGCAGCTGGTGGCATAGTGGTACTAGGAGAAGGAAGTTCTGGGTTCAGATCTGATCTCAGACACTTACCACTGTGTGACCACAGGTAAATTCTCAATTCCCTCAATTATAAAATGGAGATAATAATAGAAGTTACTTCCCAGGGTTGTTCTGGAACTCAAATGAAATAATAATTGTCAAGTCCTTAGAAAAGCGACTGGAAATTCTTCCTACCCATCTCTTTCCCTCTTTCCCTCCTTTCCTTCTTCCCTTCCTCCCCCATCCCTCCCTTTCTTTCTTCCTTTTTCCTTTCTTCCTCTCTCCTTATTTCCTTCCTTCCTTCTTCCTTCCCTCTTTCCTTCCTTCCTTCCTTCCTCCCTCCCTTCCCTCTTCCTTCCCTCCCTCCCTCCCTCCCTCCCTCCCTTCCTTCCTTCCTTCCTTCCTTCCTTCCTTCCTTCCTTCCTTCCTTCCTTCCTTCCTCTGAAGTCTCTTTTGTCTCTAAACATTCTATGATTTCATCCACTTCCAAAAAGAGTTCTGTATTAGGGACTTTAAGTTAAGTCATCCCCACTCTCATGAGACTCAACTGGCCAGTCGAGCAGGAATAGGGCTGCAGCCAGATCAGATCTGGTTAGCTCCCAAAGAGCGTGGACCACTGTACTTAGAATCATCCTCAACCCCCAAAGTCGACAGATAGGTGCATAAATAACTCCTGTCCACTTCCACTCAGAGGATCAGAGATTTGGAGCTAGAAGTGTCCTTAGAGCCCAATTCTCTCATTTTACAGATGAACAAACTGAGGCTTAGTGGGGAGAGAACTTTGTTCAAGAAGTGAAAATGATCACTTGGGAAAGAGAGCCAGGACAGGACTTGATAGGGAGAGAGTGTATGTCCAGGGCTAAAGAAGATATTTCAAAGCCTAAAGAGGGGACAGAGGGATTGACTTTGAAGATGCCAGGAGCTCAGGGTGGGCTGAGAAATGGCTACTGTCTGTGGAGGGAAATAAAATAACTATTTCTGAAGCTTTTTGAAGTTTACAAAACAATTCTCTGAGACTGGGAGCACAATCACTATTAAAAATACCCATTTTACAGATGAGGAAACTAAAATCTAGCACAGATAGTGTCTCAATCTGAACTTGAACCAGTCATCTAAATTGAAGTCTAGTGTGACTGCCATCCATGCCACACTGAAAGGCAAACTCTGACTATGGGGAGGGTGAAGAGGGAAGGAGAAGAACTGGAAAGTTCCATAGAGATATGAGTTCAATCTTCTCGTTTTACCGGTAAGAAAATAGGGTTGGAGGAGCTAGGTCAATTGCCCAAGGCCTCATATGAGTAAAAACCAAGAAGAGCCAGTCTATTTATGCCATAGGGAATGTTCCTTCCTCTGTATTATGGCTGAACATTCAGAGATGGGGATAGGACAGCTTGGGTAGGTAAGTGCTGTCTCTGGTTTGCAGACCCACAAAGATGACCCAGTTCAGAACAGTAGGGGCTCAAGTCAAAGGGCAAGACTTGGTGGGGTCCAAGGTGGCGCACTGGCATTGGAGTCAAGAGGACCTGAGTTCAAAGCTGACCTCAGACACTTAATCATTACCTAGCTGTGTGACCTTGGCCAAGTCACTTAACCCCATTGCCTTGCAAAAAGCAAACAAACAAAAAAAACCAAACCAACACTTGGTGGAGTCCAACCTTGGAAAGAAGCTTTGGGTAGACAAAGGAAATGTGTTCAGGAACCATTAAGAGAGGTAACAATGAGCATTGTGAGATGGGGGGAGCAATAGAGGGAATACCTGCAATCTTCCACTCCCTCCTCCCAGCCCCCATGGTCTTTCCCTTCTAAGATTTTTCTATCCCTTCCCTCCTCAAGCCTGACTTGAGCCCTTCAGAAATGACCCCATGGGGAATATTTCCTCATCCACAAAATGGGCATAATGATCTCACTTCACATTTTATAGAATTGTTTTGGGTAACAGAATCTTGTAAATCTTAGAGGCCAGAGAGAAATGTGACTTCTCAAGTTAATCTCCTCATAGGAGCAATGCCAGAATCTCACTTCCATGTTCTTCCTTTAGGCTTAACTTTGAAGATAAAACCTTGGTGTCCCCTCTCACTGCTCTGGACCCCCAGGACATGAGTTCTCTGTCCTCTGACTCTGACCCATATCCAGTATCCATCACTTTGCCTGATGAGGACCCAAGTCTGTCCACCTCCCAGAAAGTGACTCAGATCAAGGAACCAGCACCCGGCTTTGCTTTCAATGGCCCCTACCTCCACTTCCCCCAGAGACACTCTCTGCCTAATCTCTCTGACCAAATGGGATCCCACCAGGCTGAAGGGAGCAAAAAGAAGCCCAGTGGGTCTCTGGAGTATTTGATCCTTCCGAAGGGTGGGCAGGGCAACCTTGTTCCTATGGCTAAATTGGCTGAACCAGGCAGGAATAGAGAAGAAAAAGAAAGTTCATCTGGTCAGCCTTCATCCAGAGAAAAAATGGAATCCTGCTCACCCAGGGAGCAAGTTGCCCTGCCATCCGAGGAACCAAGGCAGGAGAAAAACCTCAGTCAAATAGCTGCCAGTTTCAAAGGGCCCCTGAAGTTGGCTGGGGGCTCAGGCTACATTGCCCCTGAGGACCTAGTGATTAACTCTGGGAAGTCTGAAACCCCCCCACCTCTCACCATGCCTCCCATACTTTGCTCAACTCCTGAGTCCAGTCTTAATCTCTCCCCAGGAGAGAACAAAAGATCTCCTTCAGCTCCCAACCCTGAAATGTTGGCATTGGGGGGTTATGTAGAGGCCCCTCCAAACATGGCCAGTGGTGAGGCCCCTCCAGAGAAATCCAGTCCCTTGCAACTTGGGCCCTCAGTCCCAAATCTCACGGATACTCAGCAGGATGAGAACATAACAGTGTTCCATCCCGAAGGTCTTGTCCTACAGCAGATAGGTGATTACTGCTTCATCCCTTCCCAGGGTCAGATGGTCTCTCCCAGCCATTGCCCTGAGAAAATGGCTAAGCCCCAGAATATGCAGGGCAAAGAGCCCCCAGCCCAGCCACTACCCCAGGTGCCAGCCATTCAGCTCTTCAAGACTATGAAGCATCAGGAATACCTTATTCTGCCAACATGCCCAGGGCAAGTTTGCTAACAAAATGCCTTCAATGTAGGGGGCCAGCAGTCTGCAGAAGGCAGGTCCCTTCACACTGTGTGCCCCCCCCCGCGCCCTGAATTAGAATTTTTGCTTTCTAAACCCATTAGAAAGAAAGTCCTTTAAGGGCAGGAATGTCCCTGTTTTTATCTAACGCCAGGGGTGGGAGGACAAATCGTCCATTTACGACCTCAGGCAGGTTATTTTCTTTTCTAGGCCTTAGTTTCTCCAAGGTTGGAGGACAGGCAATGTTCTGAATGTTACATGGACTTATAAATGAAGACTGGATTTTCTGGAAAGTCTCACTATTTTTTGGGGGGGGGCTCTGATGCATGATCCATCAAAGAATCTTCCCATCCACTGAAAGATTCAGTTCTCAAAATAGAGGTTTATCTGAAACAGGGAAAAGAGATATTTTCACAAGCGTTGAAGTGGAAAGAGAAGTGTATTTGAAGTCAGAGAATTTGGTTTCAAATTCTGACTGCTGCATACTACCTGTGTGACCTTGGCATCTAGCAGGCAGCTAGATGGCACAATGGATAAAACACCTTGGAATCAGGAGGACAGTAGTTCTAACCCAGCCTCAGACACTTGCCACTTACTAGCTGTATGACCTTGGACAAGTCACTTAACTTGCCTCCCATCCAGGGCCATCTCCAGTCATCGAGATTCATATCAGGCCATTGGATCCACATGGCTCTGGAGGAGAAAGCAAGGCTGGGGACTTAGCACAGTCCTCCTCACTCAAATACAATTCACATGCTTGTCATGGCATCACCTCCCTGATGCCATGGTCTACTTTGAGAACAAAGGACAAAAACAATCATTTTGGAGAAGTCAATTATTTTGAAACCTCAATTTCTTCATCTGTGAAATGGTGCTATACTACAATGACTTCTAAGGTCCCATTCAGTTGTGAATGTAAGATTCTTTCTTTTGCCTCTTAACTCTATATAGCTTATCTCTTTATCTCTATCCTATCTATTTATATATATATATACATATATATATATATATTTCTCTATTGATTTTTATCTGTTGTCCAAATATTTCTATCTATCTATCTATCATCTATCTATCTACAGTTAGCTATATCACTGAGCTGATCAACTTCACCAGTCATCTTGCTCCTATTGTATCAGGCCACTGGGTTCAGATGGTTCTTGAAGAGATAGTGAAAATGTGTCTTTGCACAGCACCCAGTCCTTTTAATACAAATTACATCCTTGATGTCATAATCTTCGAGAGTGAAGGACAATTTTTTTTGTTGTTGTTACAAGGATGGCATGTAGGTGGGGGAGGGGGGAGGTGTCAGGAAATAACTTTGGTGTAAAAAACAAGTCATGTGAAACTTTATAAAATTAGTGAGTGAAACGAGCTGACCTCTAAGATCCCTTTCAGTTCTAATGTTGCATGAAATTCCCTAGGTTCCTAATGGTTCCCTAGAGACCAGATTGGGTTACAGTTATCCTAACTAGTGTCTTTTGGAAATGATCTGTTGGGGAAATCCAGGGATCCAGGGGATAAACATCAGCTCCATTGGAAAACAACAGGCCACAAGTAGAGTTTCCCTTCTCATCACTCTCCTGCCCAAGAATACATACCACCTCCCTTATGAAGTAACGAGCCCTAGATCTCCCACCAACAAACTCTCTGTTCTTTCCTCTTACAACTACTTCCATCACCCTGACTGATTTAGCTTGAAGTAGGTGACTTCTGAGAAAGCTCGCATCCAATTAGGGGATTCTCAGATTCTTTTCCAGTCAGACAAATCTGGTTACTTTGCCCCTCCTTCTTGGTCCTGGAGAAAGAGCATTTGCAGCGCCCCAAGTATTCTTTCTACCCTCCCCTGCCCGATCTGAATCAACTTTCAACTTCTGGAAAGTCTTCCTGGAGGCTAACCAACACCAATCTCTCTAGTCTCTCCTCTTCCATGATTCCTCATTGTATATTCCCACATGTTATTTTTTTAAATTGGTTTGTAACCTTAATGTGCCAAAGTATATACTTTTCTGTCTTTCCATATGTGTATTTTGCTTCCCCACTTAGAATGTTAGTTTCCTCAATAATAGCATCTACAGAGTGCCAAAGTATTTCCAAAGCATTTTACACATGACTTCATTTTATTGGATTGTTCCTGGACAGTCAGAGTCACATTTTCTCCTTGTTGTATATGTCTTGGTTTTCATTTCCTCACTTTGCTCTTCTTCCCATCTACCCAGTACTGTGGAAAAGGTGATGGAATATTACTATGAAAGAATCTAAATGATTCAGTGCAGAAATGAAATGATCCTTTCCCAAGTCTCTGTCTCATTCTGGGATCTAAAAGACTGTAAACTCTTAGTGAGGGTTGTGAGGTTGAATAAAAAGGGCTAGGACTGATTGTGGGCATGATCGTTCTAATAGGTTGGAAGCTCCTTGATGGCAGGAATCTTTGTAATTCCAACATGGAGCCCAGCCCAGAACTTATGCTTAATGTTTGTTGCATGAATGAATGAATGAGCAGGCCATCATCACCATCAGTTATTCCATTCAGATGCCAGTCAATGGACCTGGTATGGTGGATGATGGAGAAGCACATATGGTTTGTTTCATGCCTTAAAGATATTGTTTTATTAGATAATTGTTTTCATTGACATTCTCTTTAAGGGAAGGGATCATATTTTATTTTACTTGGGCATGTCACCAGTTTGACCAATGAGATCCCAACAATGGCCAAGATGATGTCCAAAGAAGTGATATCTTTGGTCAAGGCCAGTTGGCCCTAGAAGTTACACTGACCTCTAGGACTCAGAACAATCATTGTAAATGATATCTATATAATGTATTCTATAAAATGATTTCCATGTAATGTGTTCTATAAAATCTTAGTAATTTTCTGTTCTTTTAACTCATTGATGATAAAAACCTGAGTCCCACCCTCTCATCTGAAAGTGTGTATGTGTGTGTGTTTGGGAGGGTTAACTTGCACTTAGACACCCAGAAATGCTTTTCTAAGGAATGATGGAGGGGCTGGAGAAATCCAGAGGTCAGGCTGGGGCTAATAGGTTCTGGAGATATGGGAAAACTGCCATCCTAACAACTCTGGGATATGCACTTGGAAGTTTTATTTCAACCACTTAGATCAATCACAAACAGAACCACTCCTGGAGAGAGCCTGCTTTGCTATCTATGAGGAAGAGGATGGTGCAAGGGTCTTTGAGCTCTTATTGGAACCTAGATCACAGTAGGTTCTCAGTTTCTTTATTCCTTTTCATAGATTCCCCTTTATTTTTTCTCCTTCCTTTAAGGTTTATTTGGTCACAGGAGAATGAGTAAACTTTACATAGATAGTTTGGTACAATATACTTTAGGGGTCATCAGCTTGAGAATTAGCACTTTAGAAAACAATGTGAAAACATAGGCTGTTAGAGCTGAGTGAGATACGATCTTAGGACAAAGAAAGTTGGAGTCAGAAGCCCTTAGAACAAAGAATATCAGAACCGGGAGGCCCTTAGAACAGCAGAGATGAGAGGGGACCTATAAGAGATAATTTATGATCAAAACTCTCATTTCACAGATTAAAAGGTGAGGTCTGGATCAAGAAAATAGCTTATCTTGTGTCAGAGTGAGCAAAAACCCAGGTCAACATTTGATTCTTCCCACTGTGACCCTGAGCAGCTGGTTGGTCAGGGGATAGCCCTATGGGTAAAAGATGGTGCAAGATCACTGAATGGAAAGTTAGAAGAGTGAGAAGTATCATCTTGGGAAGATCCTCAAAAGACTCATAGGGTGGTGGGACGAGTCCCAGCCAGGCCAGCCGGCCCCTTTATGTCTCCTTTCCCCCTGGGTCTCTAGAGATAGAGGCCACAAAGCACAGGTGGGTTGGGGAGGAACTTCCACTCAAGAGAGCAACCCTGGCAAGCTACTCAACTTCACCAGCAGAGATACCCATTGGTGAGAGCCCCACAGCTGCAGTTTTCCATTTATAAAAGTCAAACAAGAAGGGTCACTTTCAGTTTCCACCCTGAACTTCTGGGAAATTCCATTGTGAGACACACATGGAGACCATAAAGATGTGTGGGCAGAAGTGGAGGAGAGTTTGTGCTCTCTGTTTGTGTGTGTGTGTGTGTGTGTGTGTGTGTGTGTGCTCAGTCTCTGAGTAGCCTAGTCAGGGATCACCTCTTGATGAGGATGCAATAACTATTTCCTTTTTATCTTTATAAATTCAGCACCTAGAACACAGCAATAAATACTGCTGAATTTATTGTCTGAGTCATTGTCTTTATATCGATAGCGCCTAACACTGTGTCTGACACCGAATAGGCATTTTACAAGTGATTGTTGATGCAGTTCTATTGCAAACAAGAGGATGGATTCAGAGAAACCTGAGAAGACTTGTAGGATTGATACAGATTGAAATAGGATTAGATAGACAATTTATAAGATAACAACATTGCAAAGACAATCAGCTTTGAATGACTCAGGAACTCTGACCACACAATGACCATCTGTAATTACAGAGAATCAAGGATGAAGGACACTAGCCTTCTGATTGAGAGTCAATGGACTGGATGTGTAGAGTAAGCAATCTGTTCTGAGATATGGCCTCTATTAGAATCTATTTTGTCTGATTAGACATATTTATTATAAGGGTTTTTTCTTTTTCTTTTTTTTTCAGGGTGGAGGGGTGGTGGTGCCAAGGAGAAAAATAAATGTTTTAAATTTAAAAAATAAAAGTTATTAAAACCTTTGAAAAAGATTGCCCCTGCCCCCTCCTGAAAGATTGATTCATTGATATGATTGGAAAATATTAGCATGTGAAGTAAAATTCAGTGGGAATTAGGGGGTTATATATGTAGGCATAACATGCCTGGAAAGGTATTTACAGAAGGATAAATTTTGAATGATATCATCAAACTGGAGCCTACCTAGAGGTTGATTCATGATGAAAAGACTGGAAAGCATGTCATTCAAAGATCAATTAAAACAAATGGGGACATTCAGAATGGAGAAGAGTGAATGGAGATGTAACAGTCATGAAGAGCCTACTTGGGATGATGGTAAGAGCACTGGGTGGGATTTGAACTCAAGTCTTGTCTCTAAACCCAGCTTGAATGAGAAAGAAGCCGTCAGAAACTTTAAAGAGAAGATAATAGGAGACTGAGGACAAAGGACTTTGACCTGACTCTCCACTCCCCTAATCACAAAAATCGGTAGCTTCCTATGACCTCTAGAATCAAATGCAAATCCCTCTATCTGGTAGTTAAAGGGAGATTTTTACCTTTGTATATAATTGGAAAACAAATAAAAGGTTTGTAGAATTTTAAAAAAAATTTAGAAAAAAAGTGAGCCTGTATCTCCCACACCTATCAACTTACAAAAAACAGGCTTTGACTTCAAATTGGGAATTTGGCTCTAATCTGTCTTTCCAAATCCTTTGCACATTCCTCCTTTTCATAAGCTCAGGGAACTTGCTGTTCCTCAGGATATCTACCTCTTCCATACTTTCGTACTGGCTGTTCCTCGTTCAAGGTATTCCCTCTTAACTTGTGCCTCTTAGAATCTCTTGTTTTCTCCCAAACTCAGTTCAAGTATGACTTCCTATCAGAGACTTCTTCAGCTGCCTTTCCTTGGCCCCTAGTCCCAAACCCCACCCATCTCCCAATTAAATTGTACTTACTTTCCATATATTTTTTATTGGCCTCTATATAAATAAATTATATCTCCCAGGAGAATGAGGGACTATATATTTGTGCATTTCTTTGTATCCCCAGCAGGTGACACAGTATGTGGTATATATTACTAACTTAATACTTGTTAACGGGACTGGCATTATTTGGTATAATATAGTAAGTAGGTCCTTAGTAAATGCATTTCAAGCTGTTGTAACTAATGATAGTTTCCTTTTTGGGCTAAAGGTCTCCTGGTTTCACTTTTCCTTTCTGAAACTGGTAAACAATGATTCTCTTAGCAAACAGCTCTTATTCACCAGCTGCCAGAGACCAAATAGACTACTTCTGATACTGTCTGGGTGGACTTCCCTATAGACCATAGTTTCCTTAGCTATAACTTGAGGTAGCACATAGTCTAGTATTGGTTTCAGAAGACCTGAGGGAGTTCCAGTAACTGACTTCTGAAGTCCATTCTAGGTTCAGGTCTAAGATTCTGACGACCTGGGTTCAAATCATGGCTCTGACATTTATTACTTGTATGAGCTTGGGCAAGTCATTTATCTGTAGTTGAGGAGGTTGAGCTATTTGGCCTCTGAGGTCTCTTCGAGCTCTCGCGTCAGTGTCCTCTGGTTGGGAGTTGGGTTTTTTTTTTTTGGGGGGGGGACAGAAATGAATGATTAGAAGAGATATATACAGAGAAGAATGAGAAGGAGAAGAAGAAGGAGAAGGAGGAGAAATAAAGAACAGAACAAGAAGGGAAAAAAAGGAAGAGGAGGAGGAGAAAGAAGGAGGAGAGAAGGAGGAGAAGAAGTCTTACTTTAGAATTTAGCTGCCTTCCTGGACACTCCACTCCAATCTAAAACTTTATTAAAAAAAAGATAACTGGATGGCTGCTCAAAGCAGGTGGTAGGCTGCCCCTGGTCTATAGACTAATCTCCAGAAGACCTCTCAGACCCCATCTGCGGGTTCATCAGAGAAGGAACTGGCATAGAGAAGCTGGGAGTTAGGGCGGGGTGGGTAGCACAGGAAAGAAAGCCAGGCCCTATCAACTTACAGGCTTCTTTCAGGTTCATCAGCTTCTAGGATTCTTGGTGGAGAGCTGGGAGGGCCTGCAAAGACCATGAGGGTCAAAGACTGGCACTACAGTTAGATGGATAAGCAAGAGGGCTGGGGTTTTAACTAAGTGATTCTGGCCCAATTCCAGGGCTTCTCACTTGACAGTTACCCATAGGTTTGACTAAGAACGGATCCATCTTGCCACAAGCCGGAATTCCCAGCTCCATGCCTATCTTTCCCCAAGTAAAAGTCAGATTTGGAGCTGGAAAGAATATGTCTTGACTTCTAGGTGACCTGTTTCATTTTAGATGAGGAAACTGAGTTTAAGAGGGAAGAGAATTACCAGGGCTTCTAAATTCTCTGATTCCAAAATCCAAAACGTAGTATTCCACTGCATCTAAGAAAACCTGTACCAACACCTACAAAAGCCCTGAGTTTTAATTCCACTTCTGACATTGGCTATCATGGGCAAGCTCTGAGCTTCAGTTCCCTCATCTGTAAAATGGGCACCATTCTATCTGCAGGTCTCTGCCTCCTCTGGTTGTTTGTAAATATTCAAGAGAACATCAATGACCCCAAATCACTTTGATTCAACTCAACCTTTATTGCTTGAACCTAAAGTCTAGAAAGCTAAACGTGAGAGAATATAAAAAGAAGTTAGGAAGACACTGAAATCAGAACTACTTCAGATCCTCACACTAGCTGTGTGATCTTGAGTCAGGAGACATTTTACCTGAGCAGCCTCAGTTTCCTTATTTATGCAGTAAGAATAGCTTCTATGATAAAGGACTCTTGAGAAAGTCCAGTGGGATAAAATATGTTTTGCAAATCTTAAAGCTTATATAAATGTCAACATAAATGTTAGTAATGGGGATTTTTAAAAGTCCAATTCTATGATTCCATCCTGGTGAGGAAATTCCCTATATGCATGCAAGTTGCTAAGTACTTTGCAATTTGTTTTCTTAGGGAACAAACTGGAACACTGAGAGATTAAGTGAGTTTTGCAGAGTAAGACTTTCTGATTTTTAAGGCAGGTTTTCTAACCAATTCTCCTCCACAGTAGGGATTTAGAGACCAAAAAAAAGGAAGAAATCAAATATAGTGGTTGCTGTTCTCAAGAAATCTTGATCCTGGAGGGGAAGAACAGTGTGTATACAGATAATAGGAGGAGGAGGAGGAGGAGGATAATAAGATATTTGGGAGAAAGAATGCCACCCTGCCAGGGACTATTAAGAAATGTTTCATATAGCCCTTAATATCCAAGGTCCAAGACCTTTCCCATACGTCTACAGAGTCAAAGTTCTTTTTGTGGTGGCAAGGAATTGAAAATCGAGGGAATGCCCATCAATTGGGGAATGGATGAAAATGTTGTGGTATATGAATGCAATGAAATATTATTATTCTATAAGAAAAAGTGAGCAGGTGGACTCAGGAAAACCTGGAAAGACTTACACAAACTGATTCTGAGTGAAGTGAGTATATACAGTGTCATCCACATTGTGTGATGACCAGCTGTGATAGACTTTGTGATAGACTTCTCAGCAACACAGAGATCAAAAATAATTTTAAAAGACCTGTGATGGAAAATGCCAACCACATCCAGAGAAAGTTAAGGAATCTGATTGCAGACCAAAGCATCCTATTTTTCACCTTTCAAATTTTGGGTTTTTCTACATCCCCCTTTTAAAAATTTCTCTTACCCATTTCTCTCCTATCTCATGGGGTTTTTTTCTTTTCCCTTCATCCTAATTCTTCATACTGAAAATGACTAATCTGTAAAGATGTTAAACACAAATGTGTATGTGCAAAATTCACCTGATGGTTCACTGCTGAGGGAAGGGGGTGGGAAGGGAGGATGGAAGAGAATTGTATAACTTAAAAATATGCATATGCATGTGGATGAATGTTGAAAAACTTTCATAATATTTAATTGGAAAAATAAAATATCAATCGAAAAAGATTTTCCCTTTTTGTTCCAATTCTTCTTTCACAGTGTGACTAATATGGAAATATATTCAGCATGATTATATATTTATAACCAATATATATACTTGGTGCCTTGGAGTAGATGGAAGGAAGGAAGGGGAGGGAGAAAACTTCACAAAAAATGAATATTGAAAATTATCTTTACATGTAATTGGAAAAATAAATTAAAATGGTGGGGGAGGCTCAAAGGTTTATCATAAAGGGAAGTCCCTAAATCCAACCCTTTCATAACTGGGACACAGAAAGGGGAAGCCAGTAGCTTAAGACTGGATTCTGAGATGAGTCAGGGCAGAGATGGAGGTGGGACAGGAAAAGGTGGGGCTCCTAGATCATCAGTTAGGTAATATAGATTAACAAATTTGGAAGGCAACCAGACTGCTTTAAGTACAGTTTTTAACAAATGCTTCTATTTCTCTCTTCTAAGAAATTGGATTCCCATGACTGTTTGGGGGGTTAGAATTTCAAAGTCTATACTTATTTGGGTGCGATGGCACTATCACATATTATGCTGATGGAATCAGTCATCTGACTGGTTCATCTAAATTATCTGGAGCAGGGCCATTAAGGTTTTATGACCTATCAGGTTTCTAAAGACTTAAGAATGGTGATTACTGGACTGGAAGAATCGCCCTGAATAATATTAACAATCTCCATTTCCATGGCACAAGTTTTTTCTCAATCAGGTAAACAGAAGAACAAATATTTCCTGATTCCTCAACTATGCTTTTTCCACTATTCTCCAGTCTCTCTGACTCTGTTTAATAAAAGAGGAGAGAAGTGAGGCGAAGACACAGTTAGAGAGATATTGCAATATCTTGTTCTCTTCTATATATTCTCTGCTTTATTGGGCAAAAGAGAATCTGTGTTTGCATGCTGACTTGCTATTTCATGGGTGTGTGACACTGGAAAGGATATATCTCCTCACTAGGTCTCAGTTTCTTCATCTGTAAAATATAGGGATTGAACTAGACAATGCCTTTTTTTTTGCAAGGCAATGGGGTTAAGTGACTTGCCCAAGGCCACACAGTTAGGTAATTATTAAGTGTCTGAGACCTGATTTGATCCCAGGTACTCCGGTTTCCAGGGCCGTTGTTTTACCACTGCACCACCTAGCCACCCCAGACAATGCCTTTTTAAAAAATTTTTTGCAAGACAATGGAATTAAGATACTTGCCCAAGGTCACATAGCTAAGTATTAAGTGTCTGAGCTCAAATTTGAACTCAAGGCCTCCTGACTTCAGGGCTGATACTCTATCCATGGGGCCATCCACCTAACTGCCTTTTTTTTGATTTGGATTAGACAATGTCTAAGGTCTCTTCAACCTTACATCCTAGTTTGATCAGTTTAGCAAAATTTATTTCTACTCTGAATTTCCTTTTGACAATTTGTGTGTGTGTGTGTGTGTGTGTGTGTGTGTGTGTGTGTGTGTGTGGGAGATCAGAGTAAGGGACCCTATTTCATCATAATAGCATAATTATATCTTAAGGAAAAACATTTCATTTTAATCAATGATACTTTCCTTTATCTTATCTCCCTTAAGTCCTTCCTAATAATAATAATAATAATGAAGCAGAAAGAGGAAGAGGAGGAGGAGAACTTTAAGGTTTATAAAACTCCTTACATATATTGTCTCATTTGATCTTTACAATTAACCATTTTACAAATGAAGTAACTGAGGCTGAGACTGATTTGTCTGGGTCACATAGCTATTAAGAGTCTGAGTCTCCTTTATGCCTTTGTTTTTAGACTGATGAAATAGCTTTCTAATTTTGGTTAAAGACATCAAGACTGAAATGCAAATTAGCCTAAATGCCAGGATAATCCTAATAGAAATTCAGTACAAAGATTCTTTTGCAGCTCTAGGGATGGATGCTTTCTTAAAGAAGCATGCTCATGGCTAATTACTTTCTGGGTTTCTTTGTTCCCTTACTAATCTTCTACTGATAGGAATAATAAAAAATAATAATGATATCTCGCTACGACATCTTTACAAAGATTACCAGCCTGTGAAATAGCTCTATTACTATCCTCATTTGACAGAAAAGAGAACTGAGGTTTGCCTTAGTGATCATCTGAAGTTGGATTTGAACTCACGCCTTCTTGACTCCAAGACCAACTCTCTGTGCCACCCAGAAGCCTTTTATAAAATGGCAAGCTGTATTTTCAAAGCCATCTTGGAAAAGAATTAAAATGGATTTGAGAGAACCCCTATATTCCGGCATTTTCCAGATTTGGAGAACAAGATTCAAAGAGGTTACGTCCTGTGTCCAAAGTCATGCAACTAGTGAAGATTGGAACCCAGGACTCAGGAACAAATTCTTTTGGATCTCTGGATCTAGGACCACGGAAATGGGGCTGGCAACAACCTCCACTTTACAGGTGAGGACACTGAGACCCAGAGACAGAAAGAGACTTGCCCAAGGTGGGAGGGGGAAGGGAGCAGAATATGAACCCAGAACATCTGATTATATATACCTCACTATCTTTAGGACCTCTCAATGAGGAGGGTAGGTAGGTAGGTTCAGGGCTTTCAGGGTGAAGAAGTCATACGAACTATTGAAGTATTGAAAGGAGGGAAAACCCCGAGACAGGTTTCCTTTGGCTAGATTTTAAAGAACTGGAATTCCCAGCAACAGAGGACCTTGGAGCAGATCCTTCTGGCTCCAATTTGGATCTGACTCCTTGGGATTGAGGATGTCCTAAACTAGGGTTTTCTCACACATCCTTGTTCTGTTAAACTTTTCATAACCCCATTTGGGATTTTCTTGGCAGACACCCCGGAGTGGTTGGCCATTCCCTTCTCCCGTTCATTTTATAGATGAGGAAACTGAGGCAAGCAGGGTGATGTGAATTGCCCAGGCTCATGCAACCAGTAAGTGTTGGAGGTCTAATTTGATCTCAAGAAGATGAATGTTCCTGACTTCAGGCCTGGCAGTCTACACACTGTGCAACCACGGGCAAATGAAATCTTTTCTTTAAAACTAAGAGGCTGCTTCCACCCTGAAAGTTGCATGGTTAGAGCACAGGGCCTGGGCTCAGGATCAGATAACTGTGTGACCATGGACAAATCACAACCATGGGTTTCTCATCAGTAAATTAGAGACAACAGCTGCAGCTACCACCCGGAATTCTGAGGATCAAATGAGGTAATATTTGTAAAACTCTTAGAAATACCAGCTATTATTATTAATGAAGCCCACAGGGATCCCTTAGCTATTAGCATTCGCTTTCTCACTTCATGTCATAGTATTTCATTTTCATTTTTACCCAAGGATCGCCTACTAATTTGTGTAGCACATACTTTCACACATCTCATTATTAGACTGTAAGTAGAATCTTAAAGAGTTGGACAGATCAATAGAATCTGTCTCTTCTAATTTACCCAGAATTCCTTTGATAATAAGACAAATGAATCTTGTTGGAAGGCCACTGGTTAGGTGAAACCCCTTTGCCTCCTAAAACAGCAGATTCTACTTTGGGGCTGTCTCAGTTGTTAAGAAGTCTTTACTTAGACAGAGTCAGCATATGCCTCTCACTCTTGGGTCTATTCCTGGGGGTCAGACTTCCCACTGGCAACTCTTCAAATATGATATCCCCTAGAATCTTTTCTTTTTCACTCTAAATCTCTCTAGTTCCTTCAGAAAGCCCCCCATGTGGCAGAGTTCTTAGCCCTTCACTCATCTAGTCACTCTTTTCTGGATACTCTCCAGCTTACCGTTATCTTTCCTAAAATGTGGTGCCAAGACCTAAACATGACATTTCAAATGTGGTCTGATGAAAGCAGAGCAATGGGGACTCTCACTTCCCTTATGCTGAATGTTCCACCTCTCACATCTGCCTAGAAAAGCTGTAGTTTAGGAGTTTTTTGCTATATCAATAGGAGTCAATACATTGAGTTACCAATAGGACTTAATCATGGTTTACTAAAATTTCCAGATATTTGGCATAGGTACCATCTTGTATTTGTGAAGCTGATTTTCTGGACCAAGGAGAAGACTTGACATTTATCTCTATTTGTTTTCAGCTTTGATTTGGGAATAGCTCCAATGGTCCAAAAGTGTTTCTTTCCATAGAGGGCAACATCTTCCTGCATCATCTGCCCATCATAATGGGTGATTAAAGAGGAGAAACAGTGATAGCAGCAAGAGGAAAAAAGGCCATTAGGGGTCTGGTGTGATCACTTTTTGAATTCAAGGAACATGCTTAAAGGCTGGGAACATCCAGAGAACTTGAAGAGGCTTCTAATGATCATCTAATCCAATCCTCTCATTTTTCTTACAAATGAAAAAAAAAATGAAGCTCAAAGATATTAACACACTTATCCAGGGTTACAGAGATAGAACTGCAAAGGGTTATATGGTCCAATCCTTCATTTTACAAATGAGGAAACTGAGGCCCACAGAAATTTGACTTGCCCAAGGACACACAGGTATAAAGTGGCAGAGGTGGGTCACCTGACTCCATATTCAGAGCTTTTTTACATGTATCTCATCTTGATCCCCCTCAACACTTACCCCTTATTCCGCTCAACCCAACCCTGTTATTTTTTCTATTTTATTTTATTTTAATTATTTTGGTAAGGCAATTGGGTCAAGTGACTTGCCCAAGGTCACACAGTTAGGTAACTATTAAGTGTCTGAATTCAGATTTGAACTCAGGTTCTCTTGATTCCAGGGCCAGTGCTCTATCTACCCCTCAATCCAACCCTGAATTTTATCCTGACTTGCATGGTTATCTAACTGTTCCTTGAGTGCTATCAATGCTTTCCATTAGAATTTCTTAACCCTTCAACTGGGAAGTGACTGAACAAGCTGTGGCATACGAAAATGATGGAATATGATTGCTGTGTAAGAAACAATAAGCAGGCGTATTTCCGAAAAACCTGGACTTATATGAAGCGATGCTGAGTGAAGTGAGCAGAACCAGGAAATCAGTGTGCAGCAGCATTGTGTGTTGATCAGCTATGATGCCATTAGCAAAGACAATTCTTAAAGATCTGTAATAGCGAATACCATGCACGTACTGAGAAAGAACTATGGAATCTCAATGCAGATCAAAGCACACTATCTTCAGCTGTTTACTTTTAGTTGTTTTGCTTTTTCCTACTCAGGGTTTTCCCCTTTTTGTTCTGATTCTTCTTTCATAGCACTCTCAATATGAAAAGATGTGTAACACAATTGCACTTATATAATCTCTTTTTTAATTGTTTTATTTTTGCAGGGCAAATGGGGTTAAGTGGCTTGCCCAAGGCCACACAGCTAAGTAATTATTACGAGTCTGAGACTGGATTTGAACCCAGGTACTCCTGACTCCAGGGCCGGTGCTCTATCCACTGTGCCACCTAGCCACCCCATATAATCTCTATCACATTACTTGCTTAATAAGGGATTTCTTTTGATTTTGCTAAATTCTTATAGGAGGGGGTTGGGTCTAGGGAGTATAGTTTTAGAACTGGTACTGTCCAGTTAGGGAACCATGTCTTTGGTGAATCTATTTTTTAAAATCCCAGAACCCCTTCCCAGACTTGTCTCTCCTCTGTAACCCTTGGTACTGTGCATCCTCATACGTGGTGGGCTTAAAAGAGGTGATACCAATGAATTCAGGCTTCTAGCCATCCCTGTCTCTAAATTGTGATCTCTCTAACCCTCTATATGAAGATGAATGGGGGGATAAGGGAAGGATGGAGGAAGGTCTTGGCCTTCAGGCTTCCATCCCTGGACTGAGGGATGGAAGAAGAGAAGGAAAAGGGGAGGATGGGTAAGCAAAAGCAAACAAGGGTTAGGATTTTTCTTGACTTTTATTGTTAACTCCCTCTAAGAAGAGCAGAATCCCTTTTCCTTAGAACTTCCTACTTTTTGCTCTGTTCCATTTTCTGTAGCAAAGCCTTCTGCAGATTCATGTCTAAGAAATTCTTCTGATGCCATCGCCCTAAGGACAAATGAAAATGAGAAGCACCCGTTCAGAGCTACTGGAAGCAACTTGGCACCCTGGGCTAGATGGGCCATTTCCCCAACTTGTCTACCAGGTCCATGGGACTAGATTGTTCTATGAGCTTCTCTTGGAATGCTCCAGAATTCTGGGTCCTGGACTCCCTCTCCTAGGTCTTAGTTCCAAAGATCTGCCCAAGAGGTCAAGAAAAATCAGAATTTAGATTTGGGAATGGGGCATGAGTTATTCATAAGATCGTTAAAGTGTGAAGATTATCAAGTCAGGTCTTCCCTCACCCCCTTCATGTGGCAGAAGAGAAAACAGAGTCAAATAACTTACCCAAGGTCACATAAATAAGTGATCATAATTCTAGAGCTGTAAAGGCCCCCTGGTTCAACCCTCTTATTTTGCAGGCTAGGAAATAGCCTAGAAAGCTGACCAGAGGCTCAGAAGCAGGTCATTGGACTCAAAATACAGTGATCTTCCCATTAGACAACTCTGTTTTTAATTCATTTTTTTTTACACTCGCAATGTCAGTGGGCGCTGCATTCCCCAGATAGTAGCTAATCCATACCTCTTAGAATTTTAGAAAAGGCAAGAACAAGCCCTTCTCTTTACTTCTTCCCACCACTAACCTCCCCCCAAAACAACCCCCATCCTTCCATCTTTCCATCCTCAAACTTACCAAAATCATCTGTCTTCCTTCCATGCCAGGGCTTAGTGTTACTCTCAGCTCTCTCAACCACATCCATGGTGTAGGAGTCCTTCATTAAGCTGGTTGTCTTCATGGGGGGCCCTGTCAAAACCCCTGGGAAGGTTGGGAGTTGCCAAAATGAAAGTGAATGGGGAAAAGAGGAAGGAGAGAGGGGAAGACTGGACATCAGCGGATGTCAGGACCTTTAGCGAGGGACCCAGAACCAAGGATGTTAAGTTCACCCTAATTGAGAGAGGGTGTCTTAACAGATTGATTCTCTCTTTGTCTTAATTTTGACCTATCAAATCCAATAAAAAAAAATCCAGGTGGTCCATCAGCCAACACCACACCATCCATTCAGAGAACCATCAATTACAGCAAATAGAGAATTTTAAATACTGAAGATAAGTTCACTTACTGTGGCAGCGTCCTTTCTAGGAAGATACACATTGATAATGAAGTTGACACATGCATTGCCCGAGCTAGCACAATATTTGGAAGACTCCGAAAGAAAGTGTGGGAGAGAAGAGGTATTAGACTGAGTACCACACTGAAGGTCTACAGAGCCATTGGGCTGGCCTCATTGTTGTAAGCCCTGAAAACTGGACAGACAAGCAGTGCCATACCAGGAAACTGAATTGCTTCCATTTAAATTATCTTAGGAAGACTCTGAAGATAACCTGGCAGGAGAAGATACTAGACACTAAGGTCTTTTCTTGAATTAAACTACTAAGCATTCAAACTCTACTACAGAGAAGGCAACTCCAATGGTTTGATCACAGTGTTCAAATGCCAAACCTACGATTGCCAAAAAGACTATTTTATGGAAAACTTTTACAGGACGAGAGCTCGCGTGGTGATCAGAAAAGGTGATAACAAGTGATAATAAGGTCACTTGGAATAGATTGTGTGGCATGGGAGATGCTGGCACAGGACCACCCAGCATGGCATGTCCTCGTCAGAGAAGGCATTATGCTCTATAAACAAGGTAGAATGGAAGCAGATCAAAGGAAACAAATTCAGGGAGTTCACCCCAAATAATCACCTGGCCTATTTGTTCTGGCCTATGGTGGAGCCTTCCAAGTTTGTATTGATCTCATCAGCCACAATAGGACACAGTGTAACTTGATTCTAACATAGAGATTTTGTTTTGGTTCTCTTCGAGAATAAAGAACAAGAACCAACCAAATTGAGAGAGGTATCTTAAAGCCAAAAGGGATTGTGATCTCAATACCAATCTCAATGCCCACAAGAGCTTGGCGGAGAGACCTTGGAACTTCCCATCTCCAGGCAACCCCATATGCCAATCCTATGCCTGGAGTAGACCCACTTTGGGGCACCTCCACTTGTCAAGAGAGTCTTCTTTCCCCTCAAGGTCCCATTCAGACGCCACTTTCTCTAGGAAATCTTGCTTGATCCTGCTTCAGCCTAGCTGAAGAAAATGAACTTTTTTCCAATTCCCCCCAAATCCTCATCTCAATCTCTCCCTTGCTCCTCCAAACCCCTCCTTCAAAACCTTGTGTCAAAGTGATTTCATAGGATCCTAGGACTTAAAAGAGACCAAAGAGGACGTCTGGACCATGTCCAACTTGCTCATTTTTATAGGGAGGGAAACTGAGGCCTATAGGGGGAGGGACTTATGTACATCTCATAGCAGAGAATGTGGCCCTTGGAAATGAAGCCTCTCCACCAAGCATAGTGCCTTGTAAATAGCTGGATCTTAATTTTTTATTTGGGGATTGTTCTTTTCTTTTTTTATGAGGTAATGGAATTAGGTGACTTGCCCAAGATCACAAAGCTTGTAAGTGTCAAGTGTCTGAGGCCAGATTTAAACTCAGGTCCTCCTAACTCCAGGGCCTTTGCTCTATCCACTGCGTTTACCTAACTGTTCTTTAATATTTGTTGAAATTAAATTGAAATGAATATTCTAGGATAACCAAATCATTGAGTTTGTCTTTCCACTTAGTGACTTAACATCTTTCAGAAAATTTGCTTTTTGGTTTCCAATTCTAGATGAAGGGAAAAGCCAAGGACCACATATCCCACACTGTCTTGAGTTGGCATCATTTACTGGAAAAGAAGAAAATTCTTGGTGGACTCTATGTCTGATCAATTCTGCTTGGTTAGGCATTTTTTCTGAGCATTCACTTGTCAAAGATCTTGGAGGAACTTCAAGGGTAGTGACAAGAGACTTTGTGGTGGCAGGTGGATCCAGGTATATAACCTGGAGACTGAGAAAGATGGAATGAAATAATTCACGTGCTCATCTTGCTGAAGGTCCAGATGCAGTTTGTATGAGCCAGGCTAATGAAGCATTGAAACAGTGGGGCTACCAATGGCTTGAGGTGCCGATTCCCAAAAGGACAATCCTGGCTTGCTCCTGGAAGGGACTAAGCTGAGATTGCTGCCAATGCAATTAACAGCCTACTGTGAGTTTAAGTGAACTCTCCCCTTCTCCTGCTGTGCTGGAGAAAGGAGTAGAGCAGGGAATGGGAGGTACAAGACATCCAGAAATGAACCCTAGGTACATTTTCTTCATAATTTACTTTCTGGTTTTTACTAGGCCATCATCTATCTATCTATCTAACTATCCGTCTATTATTTATCTATTATCTTTCTATCTATTATCTATATATATATATATATATATCATCTATCATCTATCTATATCTATCATCTATCTATCTCTATCTATTTATCTATCATCTATCTATTTATCCATCCATTATTTATCTATTATCTATCTATATATCTAAGTATCTATCATCTATCTATTTCTATCATCTATCATCTATCTATATCTATTTATCATCTATCTTTATATCTCTATCAACTATCATCTATCTACCTATCTATTATAATAATCATATATTATATATATGTTTAAATGTAGATATATTTCTGTGATACATATATACAAAAACACATATAGATGAATAGGTACATAGCTGTCTACCCATCTATCTAATCTATCTACCTCTCTACCTATCCATCCATTCATCTATTTATAGGTATTTATAATATATTTATATGTTATAAATTTATAATATATTTATAATATATTTATAGAATGTGAATATTATAATAATTACATGAGTATGCATGTTTACATGTAGATTGTTTCTATGATATATAAACATACACATATACATAAATATACATATCAATATATTATCTAGCAATCTAATCTCTCTACCAATCTATCCATCCATTCATCTATTTAGATATTTATAATATATTTATAACATATGTAATATCATTATAATAATTTTACAAATATATGTATATGTTTACTATGCAGATATTTCCGTGTTATACACATGCCTACATATATATTTATCTATATGTATATAGATATTTTCCCTTCCTCATATTCTTGTGTCATCTGACACGATCTAACTGAGATTCTTAGGTTAGAGACATGGAACAGTGGATTTGGATACGAGAAACCTCAAAAAGGTCCGTGAGTGATTAAAAATTTTCTGGAATTTGTATAAGATTGATTTTGATTTTTTTTGGATTTTTAAAAAATTCTGGCCTTGTGTTATGTCAAAATTTCATTGAAGTTTTGCTGTTTATGATGGACATTTGGAGACTTTCATTGTATCATGAGCTTCATTGTACTAAGACTTTTAGGATTTCTTGTATATTGCTTATTTGATTACTTGTCAAAATGTTTTCCATGGCTACTTTTTTTTAGGGTTTTTTGGTTTTTTGGTTTTTTGCAAGGCAAATGGGGTTAAGTGGCTTGCCCAAGGTCACACAGCTAGGTCATTATTAAGTGTCTGAGGCCAGATGTGAACTCAAGTACTCCTGACTCCAGGGCTGGTGCTCCATCCACTGCACCACCTAGCCCATGGCTACTTAATTATGGGGAAAATAGGTTGTGAGGAATGGGGGGGGGGCTAATTAAGGACTGCTTTTAGAGGGGGCTATTGATTTTGTTAAACCAAAGGATGTGTGATTTGCAATTTTCACATTATGGAAACACTTTCCCCCAATGTAGATCACACCCCAGCGATCATTGGTACAGTCTTAGAGAGGCTTTAACTCTGAGCCTCAAAACCTTGACTATAGTCACATAATTAGTAAGTATCCAATGTTTTCTTAACTCTAATATTGCACTTACTACACCATGCTGTGTCTGTCTTGAGGATAGGGAAAGGAATTTGATTTTTGAATGAATATCAGCTTTAAAACAAAGTATACAGAAAGTGGACGCTACATTATTTGTTCCAAGTCAGACAGCAGGATGTAGCAATGTATACATATGGGGTCTACAGCATTGGACACTCTTACCCACATTGTTGCTATTCGGTTGTATTTGACTCTTCCTGATCCCACTTGGGGTTTTCTTGGCAAAGATACTGGAGTTGTTTGTCAGTTCCTTCTTCAGCTCACTTTACAGATAAGGAAACTGAGGTAAATAGGGTGAAGTGACTTGACCAAGGGTCACCCAGCTAGGAAGCATCAGAGGTTACATTTGAACTCAGGGAGATGAGTCAGAAGACTTCCATCTCAACCCTCTATTCACTATGGTGCCACCTCACTGCCCGTAGCCCTTTACAGTAATGTAGGCTAAACTTCTAGCTGGTTAGTGACATGACTTACCTAATCAAGACAATATCACTAATCAGGGGACAGCTAGGTGGCACAGCGGATAGAGTACTTGCAGTCAGGAGGACCTGAGTTCAAATCCAGTCTAGCTGTATGACCTTGGGCAAGTCACTTAAAAACCCCATTGTTTTAAAAAAAAAAAGGAAAAAAGAAAAAGGCATATCACTAATCAAGTGATGTTGCTAGATTGTAGTCTATCTAGTCTTGAAATCAGATTTTACCTACATTGACATACCCTTCTCAGGCTTCAGAGACTACCATTAAGTTACAACAAGCTGGTGTGAACAGCTTTAGTAACTCTTTGGTGATAGCTACAAGGATCCAGAATGGAAGATAAAGGACTTTTTCAGGGAAGGAGTGCTTCTGCAGTCCCACCACCGAGAGAAGAAACCAAGAAACCTCTGAGTAACTGATTAGGAGATGTTACAGGAGTGATGAGGGGCAACAAAGGAGTGGGACCTATTTCTCTGCACTTTAGCCTCAAGTTCCCCCAAAATTCAGACTTCCAGGTTATTATGTTTGCAACTTTGGATGATCAATTTGACAATACTGAGAGTGACCAGGATGTCTGTCTTCAATGCCTGAATGCCTTTTGATGTGTTAGTATGGTATAGATTAAGACTTATATGTAGACCTGAGTTCATCACTCCAAATCTCTGGAGTTCAGCTTCCTCATTTGTAAAATAAGGTTGTTTCTAGCAAACACTTTATCTTCCTTCCAGAAGACAGATAATTAAAGGAGCAGATGGATACAGATGGTTTCAAGTGAACAAAGCCTTGATATACGGTGACTCACCACAGGTATACCTAGCAATTAGGCAAGAATAGCAGCAGTTGGCTATTTGGAGTGGATGCATTTGACCTAGAGACAAAGATGGTGGAATGAGAGAGAACAAGGTTCAAATTTTGAGACACTGATATCTCCTCAAGTATGAAATCCTGAGATAAAAAGTGAAATTGGTTCAGATCACTCAAATCCCCCTGAGAGCTCATGGTAAGTCAGATAGAAGATGGCACAGTGAGCAAAATGCAGACTTATCCCAAGAGAGAATGAAAGTGTTTGAAATCTGGCTTTGGGCAGTTCACTTGGAGAGCAGTCATTTCACATGACTGGACTAGAGAATAAATGAATACTGTAAGTTTTTTAAGAACACAGGACCTTGGAAGGATTCTAGGATCATCAATTTTGAGCTGGACTCAGAAACCACATAATCTAACTTCTCAGTTTTATAGATGAGGAAACTGAGACCCAAGGGAAGGTATTAAATGTTTTCTCAAGGTCACATTCAAGCATCGGAGGCAGAATTAGAATCCATATCTCTCTCTTATCCTTCTTTTGCATTGTGTATATTATATATGTACAATATATTCATGTTATATATTATGTATGTTTGATATAAATATCCTATAATATATAAATATATGGGGAAATCTGGGAGAAGGTAAGATTATGGGATGTCTGAGCTAGAGGGACCTTAGAACAGGGAATGTCCTGGGAAAGGGAATGCCAGATTTGGGAGATTATTTGAAACAGAGAATGTTAAGAGGTGAAGAGGTCTTAGAATAGAGAATGTCAGAGCTAGAGGGACCTTAGAACAGGGGATATTAGAGCTAGGAGGAGCCATAGAATAGGAGAAGATCAGAGCAAGAAACACGTTACAACATAAAATAGTAGAACACAGAATGGTAGACTTTGAAAGGTCCTTAGAAATCATCTCCTATAGCTTACTCATATTACAGGTGGGTAAGACCTTTCCCAGGTCATTAGCAATTTTAGAGCAGAGCTAGCACAAAGATGTAGGCCTTCTGATTCCTAGACCAGACCTCTTTCCTTTATACTAAATTTGATTTCCTCAGGCTCAAATGCCTATTTCTATTGATATTAATAATAATTGGACATGCAGTTTAACTGCAGTAAGGTTAGTCAAAATCAGAATCCGAATTGGATTTGCTAAACAACATTCTGGAATGTTCGAGCTGGCAGCTCTTTTGGCTAAATGATCAAAATGAATTGAATTTTAAAGGTCTGCAGTTTCAAGACTATATCTGAGCCCTGGATCCATGGACTGATGAACATCTCAAGGTCATTCTACTTCCCATGTGGTTTAAATGGAAGGTCTTAGTGAGTAACTGGAATATCTAAGCTCCATTTTTAGAGGGAAAAAGATTCAAATAATGAGCCGAGCTGCTCTGAGCTTCTTCTTCTTATGACCTTTGGCTATATTTAAGAGAGAAGTGAGAGTCTCCCTGATCTCTGCCCTGGCCAGACGCCATAGCTGGATGAGTGACTTCAGGTGGATTTTAGGAAGAACACTGGGCCTATTCAGGTAAGAACCCAGAACAGATGGGGGGAGGGGCTGTAGTACCTGTGTCATATGGACATCAATTTTGGAGAAACTGGGAATATTTAACCTAAAAATATTAGATGTAAAGGGGGAGGGGTGCAGGAAGTGAGAGAAGCTCCATCATTGTCTCCAAACATCTGGATGGCCATTATTTTCTGCTTGGCCTCAGAAGACAGAAGCAGGCCTAAAAAGGGAAGGCAGCAAAGTTTTCAGCATGATAGCAGAAAGAAATTCCTAATAATCAGTACTGTCTCCAAAAGGAGCAGGCTTCCCGAGGAGGTAGTGGGAGGTCTTCTAGAAAAGGTTGGATGCCCCTTGGTTGGGCCTGGTACAGTTGGCAAGTTGGGCCTGTTTTCAGGTGACAAGTGGACCTCATTGGCCACTGATGTGTCTTCCAACTCTGAGATTTTGTGATTCTCCATGAAGAGATGTGGGGAAGGAAGGAGAGGTTACCTAGAATCACTCAGATCAACTCCCTCAAGGGGAACCCCCAAAATAAGCCTGTTTAATGCTATAAATAGAGAACCATGAGCACAAAACAGACCACGTGAGATGACACTGAGGGTCCACGTTAGCCCATGAGGGAATGATGGTTAGCTGTACTGTCATACAAGCTGTTGGCGCTGCAACTAAGGAGACAAGATCAAGCAACCAGTCAATATACATTTATTAAGGGCCTACTGTGCACTAGGCCCTTGGGGTGGCAAAGTCAAAAATAAAACAAAATAAACCCTGCTCACAAGAAGCTTACAATCTAACTGGGGAAGAGGGAGGTCAGGAAAGGTAGTTGCTCCTAAGACTGGCATCCCAGTTCATGGTCTTCCATAGCCCAACCGGTCTTGGGGCGTCATAGCAGAAAGTTAACTGGAGATTATGGGAACTGAGGATGGTGTCCTCTTAGCAAGGTTCAATTTGTATTTAACAGGACAATACTACAACTACTAAAAATAATAATAACTCATATGCACAGAGAGCCTTTCATTCATTTGATCCTGAGAGAGGTTGTAGAAATGTAACTCACCTCACTTAAAAAAATAGGATATTTGAACAGAGATTGGTTATCCCAAATATTATCCTTCATTCCAGATCCAATCTTGCTCCTAACTCTAATTTCCTATTTCTAACCCTACCCCTTGTCTAACCACCTAACTCCCTGTCTAATCCTATTTTTCTCCACTTTAACTCTGAGTTTTTCTGGGAGACTAGTTCAAACCTTTTTACTCTAATTTTACACACATTGCTAACAAAATTGATTATGTGCTCTCCCAGCCCATGGTCACCTCATTTATTAAGAACCTATTATAAGTGGGCAGCTAGGTGGCACAGTGGATAAAGCACCGGCCCTGGAGTCAGGAGTACCTGGGTTCAAATCCAGCCTCAGACACTTAATAATTACCTAGTTGAGTGGTCTTGGGCAAGCCACTTAACCCCATTGCCTAGCAAAAACCTAAAAAAAAAAAAAGAAACTATTATAAGCAAGGGAAATCTTACCATGCTAAGCTCCGAAGATACAAAAAATACAAAAATAATCTCTGCCTTCATGTAGTCTGGTGGGTGTATGTGTGTGGTGGCAATGGGGGTGGAAGGGAGAAGAGAAAATGAGGAGAATCAAATCCTGGGGAAAAGTAGAGACAAACTCAGTTAATAGCTGGAAGTAGGGATGAACATTTGGAAACACCAGACACAGTAACTCATAAGTTTTAGAGTATATATACCTCTATATTATATTCTAGGACAAAGGAAAGAGGGGGGAGATTCAAGAGTCAGAATGGCAAGACTGGCCATCTATACTTCCCGAACTCTGTGGGGCTTTTATATGTTGGGGAGATTTCAGGAAGGTAAGTGATTCTTGTACCCCAGATGCCCAGTTTTACTCCTTTAGTAAGATGCTTACAGTAGCTCTCCTGGAGAAGGGGGAGTGCTGGCAGACGGGCCTTGGAAGCTGGGGGGTATAAGCAGATCAAATCATCGGAGCACGCGTTGAAGTCAAACAAGACAACCGAACCGAGGAGGTGAACAAAACAAGACCAAGAGTCAGATACAAATAGAGGTCAGAGGCCCAAGGGCAGGGCCAAGGCCAGAGTATTTGCTCCACAGAGCCCTTTTGAGTCTGTGATCCTGGGAAATCCCACTGAACTGCTCTGTTGAGGGAGCCAACCCAAGGGTCTCCAAGGTCTGAGTCCAACAGTGACTCCTTCATTGGGTTGTGGGAACAGCTTTGAGAAATCATCAGTCCAGATGAACTAGATAGGTGCTGATCTGTCAGTGTCTTTTCAGGAGAGTTCCTTCTCCAAAATTTAGACAATTCTTGGGACACAGGGTGACACAGCCAAATGTGCCCTGATTCTGAGGCATGCTCTCTATCTGTTACACTATGAGGCCAACGCATGCTTCCAATGACTAATAGACTCACTGTTAGAACACAGTGTAAGATCTGGGAGGGTGCTTAGGGAATGGAATATCAGAGCTTAGAGGGCCTTACAAAGGGGTTATAGAGTTGGGAAAGAGAGACAAGAGAAGATCAGACCTAGGAGGGACCTTAGAACATGGAATGTCAGAACCTAGAGGGAACTTAGGACATGGAATATTGAGAAGTAGAAGGGAACTGAGGAATTATTTTGTCTGTTCCCCTATTTTACAGGTGAAGAATCAGCCTACGAAGGCTTTGGGGAGAGGTGAGATACCTAGTTTCTTGGTTCCAGCACCCTGGCTTCTAGAATCTTAGTATGACTATTTGGGGTGGCTTAGGAGGAGAGGGACCAGGGACTGGGGAGTACTAGGCAAGGGTTGGGCCATGAGTAAGATGGGAAAGGGAGATGCTTAAAGAAGCTTTAATGTATATTTGTGAGCATTGAGTGTGTCTTTGCCAGGAAAAGATTTGTTAGTCCATTTTTTAAAGACTCCTTAAACAATTGTCAATGCAATGACTAACTTTGCAGTTGAAGAAACTGCCTGCTGGGAAAGAGAGGTAACTTGCCCAAGGTCCCACAGTGAGCTAGTGGTAGAATTGCACCAAGAGCACACATCTAGTCACTTTGGGGTCAGTGGTCCTTCTTAGTCTAGGGTAACCTGGGCTAAGGAGATGAGTTTTTTACCATAACAATAATTTTAGGAAACAAGGAATATTTAGTAATATTTGGTGGCTTTCATTTTCTTCCCCCTTCCTCTTCTCCCCAACCCCCCCCCTTTTTTTCCTCATCCCAGTCATAACCACCTTCTGACCTTGGAATATGTTGGATCTCATATTGAAGCCTAGTTCATAATAATCTGCAAATGGTGAGGATTCCATCGAATTGCGATACTTGTGCTCACGGCTGCTCACCTCCTTCTGTCCCTCAGTCATTTCATATATGGCCCTTCGAGCCTAGGATGAGGGTAGCTCAGTCATATTCCTGTATCTCTTTTTCCAGTCTCAGACTTCTATGAGCTCTGGCATTCCCAGTTCTAAGGTTCCTCCCAGCTCTGACATTCCATTTCCTGAGGTCTCTCTCAGCTCTGACATATGCTTCCAATGGCTCTAAAGTAGATCCTTTCACTGCCACCCCACCACTGATCCTTGCCCTTCTCATCACCCCCCACACACACACTCTGGACCAAAGAATGCCCTTGAGCTAGATACCTGCTCCTCAGTCACCAGTTGATCCACCATGAGGCTTCCGAACTTGTGGCGGATATTGCTGGGGATACAGCTGTCATTTTGATCACTCATATTGGGCCAACCCTCAGGACCAGAACTGCTGCTTTCAGCCTTGGCTACCAACTCCTCTCTTGAGCTCATCTTGCTTGACTGAGGACAAGTTCTTGACTCATTCTTCCTGGGGTGACTCTTCCCGTCGGGTGACCCGCTGTCCAACCTTGGTTCCTCAGAATGAGTTGTTCCCAGTCGGCTACTACTTTTCGTGCTTAAATCTCTTGTTGGGGGAGGTGTTGGAAGGACTGGTGAGGGGTCCTTGGATGAGGATTGGTCCAAAGTACCCTTGAGTCCTTTCTGGGACAATATCTGTTTTTTTGTGGGAGGTCTGGACCTAGAAGACATACCTATAGATAAATAAGGAATAGAGGCAAAGACAGAAAAGTAGAGGGAGACAGAAAGGAGGAGATGGGGCACAAAAGAGGGGATAAAGAACAGATAGGAGAAAAAGCGTTAAAAGAATAAAAAGAAAAAGGATAAGAAGGGAAAGGAGAGAAAAAGGAACAAAAGATGATATAAGAGGGAGAGAAAATGGGGGGAAATTGAGAGAAGTCAGAGGAAAGAAGAAAGAAAGAAGGAAAAAGAGAAGGAAGTAAAGTTTAATTAAGATAATGGAATCTCAAGAGTCTCTGAGATGGTAGGGATCTCTGTGACCATCTAAACTGACTCGCACCTGGGCAGGACACTACTCTGCAACCTCACCAAGAATTGGTCTTCCAACCTTTACTAGAAAACCTTTTGTGAGGCTGTTTCTTTTGCATATTGATGTTGGGGTTAGGAAATTTTTCCTTATATCTGCCCCAAATCTTCCTTTCTGCAATGTTTGATTTATTCATTCATCAACTTTTTATTTCCTCATGCCTATTGTGGATCAGGAAATAGGATAATGACTTGTCCAAGGTCCTGCAGGTACTAAGTGACAGATTCTGGATGGTCTAATTTTACCTTCCACTAAGGACAATGAAGTGGTGTGCTTTGGAGTCAGAAGGCCCTGTGTTCAAATACAGGCTCAGATACTTTACATTTACTAGCTGTGTGACCCTGAGCAAGTCACTTAACCCTGGTTGCCTTGTATCCAAGGACCATCTACAGTTTTCCTGATCCATACCTGGTCACTGGACCCAGACGGCTCCAGAGGAGAAAGTAAGACTGGTGGCTTAGCCCAGCCCCCCACTACTCCAATCCAGTCCGTATGAGTGTTATGACATCACAGTCCTTCTGTGAGAACAAGGGGAAAACAACAGCCACCATACCTTCTCCCAAATCCCATGGCCGCTTAGCCATCTTCTGGTTTGGTCCAATATGAGGAATATGTATCGAGCCCCAATCTGTACACCTGAGTACAACTGTACCTTGAGTTATGCGCTAGGTAGTGGTGAAGAGAGGACAACCTGGGAAATCATCCACATCTGTCTTGTTAAACTGGGCCCATGAGAGGGAGGGAACCAATCAAGGGAACTTGATCCGAGGTATTGGATTCATTTGGCAGGAAACTTGCTCAATTTAAACCCTTTGTCCAGAAAATAATAGGTAGTAATCAAATGTTTGTCTCTTTGAGATTTACTTCTCCCAGAATGCCCATGGAATTTCTTGGAGTAAACCAATCCTGGCCAGTCCCAAAGTCTTTCCTCCTTTTAGGAAGGTATGAATGAGGAGGGGGGCTTATTTATTTTGTATTACACATCAATGTAATGGGAGCAAGCCACTAAGTCTCATGATTCACTGATATGATCAAGTCCATCTGATGATCTAATGAATCATGTGGCAGAGTTCTAGGTTGAAGGAACTGGGGAGCTAGAGGATGGCATTGTAATCACTTGATCCCATGATGGCAGCAAGGGATACCTATGTCATTCCAAAGTCTGAAGTTCCTTAACACAAAACTTCACATTATTCCTATGAGTATTTATCAAGAAGAAGGCACGTTGGGGCAGCTAGGTGGCACAATGGACAGAACACTGGCCCTGGAGTCAGGGGTCCCTGACTTCAAATCTGGCCTCAGGCACTTAATAATGACCTAGCTGTGTGGCCTTGGGCAAGCCACTTAACCCTATTTGCCTTGCAAAAATCTTAAAAAAAAAAAAAAGGCATGTTCTTTTGTTGAACATAATGTCTTTTAAGATAGGCTTGCTTCACTTTTGTCCTGGCTCAGTGAACCTGTACAAATGCTGTCTGGTTATTGAATTAGTAACTTCACCAGGGACTCAGACCCATGTCCTTATTAGCCCAGGAAGTGAATATCCCCTAGTTCTGACTGCTTCATCTAATTTAGCCAATGATCCCCTTAATGATCCAGGGCCATCTTGTTTGGAGTAGTAGGATCATGATGGAGAAGGGGAAAGGACTGGTTTGTCCAGAGAGAGGCAAAAATCGGCGCACTTAAGGAGGTTGGGAAGCCCTACAGTATTCCCAGCAGTCCTTACAGCAAGAATCTGATTCCTATCTACACCTGCTCTCTCGACTGAAAGGTCAAAAGGTGAACCCCCAGTAAAAAGGCAGATGGTGCCATAAAAGGAAGTAAATGCAAAGTTGTTTATTTATTGAAGGAAGGTGGAGTGGGCCAGGTGGGCCGGGCCAAGCAGACTCCAGAAGTGGGAAGAGAGGAGAGCAAGTCTTTGCATGAGGAATGAGATATAGGAGGCAGGAGGATAGGGTTTCTATAGGGTCTGGGAGCCATTGGGGTCTCCATAGAGGATGTGTTTTGTTTGGGGGTTCACCAAGGTGAGATGGTGTAGTGTTTGGAGTTTCTATGGAGGGTTAGGGTGCATGTCCTTAGGAAAGAATAATCAATGGGGCTTTACTAGGCAACAATGAAACTCAGGCCTGGATCCTACATTGCCTACACCTCCTACCTCTGTCTTGGCCTGTTCCCCCTTTCTCTTCATCATGTAGATCCAGATCCAAATCCTGTCAATTACAATATGAAAATTATAAATCACTACAAAGAATCCATACTTCTATAGCAACTAAGGGGAAAAGTGGATAGAGGGAGCACGGTGTCTGGAGTCAGAAGGAACTGAGTTCAAATCCATCCTCGGACACTTTTGATCCTATTTGACTCTGGGTAAGTCATTTGGTTTCGGTCTGGCTTAGTTGTATAAAACAATGATGATAACAACACTTACCTCCCATGGTTGTTGTGAGGTTCAGATGTGCTAATATTTGTAGCATTCTTAGCATGATGTTTGGCTAGCTGTACGTTTTTAATCATTCTAATTCCCAATCTTTAAAGTTTCTAAGACTTCACAGCAACTATGTTTAGATAGTATTACTCCTCCATTTTAAATAGATGAGAAAAGGGATTGTCTAAGGCTACTTAACTAGAAAGTGCTGCCTCCAAGATGCTCACCTTGGCCTCTTCTGACTTCCCATCCAATTCTTTTTCTACCACAAAGAGAGCAGTGCCAGACAAGTAAATGGGTCCTTAGAGTTCCCCTTCTTTGTCACAGAGACCTCACACCAACTGACTTAGGAATTCCTAAGTCTAGAAGCCTGGGCTATCCTTATGTTAAAATCCCATCTAGTGACTGATCCTGGGAGAGATGCTACTGCCTTCCAATTCCCAATAGCTCAGCTGCCTCATTTCTCTCTAGAAGTTTGAACTTCAATATTACTTGGCTTTCTAGCAAAGTTTAGCTGAGTCCTGAAATGTAGGGTGAGAGAGAGAGCAGTAGGAGGAAACCTACTCTGAAGGCGAAAACCTTCTATTTCTGGATTGTGGAAAGAAGTTAGTTTGAGATGACTCCTGTTTCACTGTTAATCAGAAAGATTTATGAAGGAATGAAAAGTGAGAATTCTGCAGCAGAATCCAGACAGGCACTTCCTGTACTGGATCCTGAGGGTTGGACTCTTGACTTTGGGAACATTTATTTCAGTTTAGGGAAACCCAAGACTCATGAACTCCTACAGAGGGAGACCAAACTGACCCACCTTCAACTGTGGAGTTATCTTAAGTGGAATTTAAGGAGGTTCATTTCTCAATAAAGATTGCCTTTTGTCTCCCATCACCTTTGCATGGGAAATGTTGCTACTGACCTCTGTGTCAGCTGGTTCCTTTTGAAAAAAGGGAAATAGGGGTAGCTAGGTGGCACAGTAGATAAAGCACCAGCCCTGGAGTCAGGAGTACCTGAGTTCAAATCTGGCCTCAGACACTTAATAATTACCTAGCTGTGTGGCCTTGGGCAAGCCACTTAACCCATTTGCCTTGAAAAAAAAAAGAAAAGAGGGAAATATTGGACAGAGAAACATGTTTTATAGTTATTAACCTGTATATCTCTTCCTCCCCACCAACTCATTGTCCAAGCTATGAGAGGGGCCAATGAACTTTTACCCCTCCCAGGCAAAAGACAAGCCCCTATCAACAAAACAATGAATCTCTGCCTTAACTTGAAAATATTAAGTTCTTGACCTACTATCCCTCATCTACATACCTCACAATACCTCCGCTCTGTTCTTTGAATTACTGCCCTTTCATCAACAGATCTCCACCCACCCCCCAACCCTCTCCAACTACTTCTCCTACATCTTCTCTTTAAAAACTCAGCTCACTCTTTAATAGAACTGCTCACCTTCTTTGAAGGGCAGCCTGCTCTTGGGGGGCACATCATCCCCCAAATTCTCCTAACCCTTTGCCTTTTTCTACTACTTCTTGTCTACTACTTAGGTTGTTTGTCTTGCTTTGAAACTGGCCCACTCCGAGGAGCATCATTTCCCCAAAATCTCCCACTTTCTTCTATTGGAGTTCATTATCTTGCTGCTTCTTCAAAGAGCTTAATCTGGGAATTTTTTGTAGTCAACTGTGAACTTTTTGTAGACACCTGTGATCTTTTTGCAGTAACCTGTGAATTAAAATCGAAGTCTTACCTCCCTGAATTGGAGATTGGTGAGTTCTTTACAAAAGCATCATTGATAGATCTGGAAGTCCCTTTTCCCCAAGTCCATTTCCTCTGTCTTCTCTTCCCTGACCTCTTCTCAAATTTTCCTGCTATGTTTATGCTACCTGGACTTGGAATTAGGTGGTCCGGGCTTGTATTCTGCCCAAATTGACCATTGATTCACTATGAGATTTTACTAAGACTAAGTCTTGTTGACATTTGATTGTTTTCATCTATAAAAATAGGGATTTGGATTGAGGGACTTCTAGGGTCACTTAACTCCCAGGGTCATTGTGAAGATCAAATGAGTTAATTTTTGTAAATGGCAAATAGGAGGTGCCTAATATGTGCTTATTTTCTTCTTTCCCTTCTAAATCCAAAGGTCTATGATTTTGCACTGGCCAGTGTGCATACAGAGTAGAGGTTTCAGTTCCACTTCCTTTGGTATACTGTTGCCCATCCTCATAGTACCACCTGGCGGCCAAACTCAAACCCAGCCAACTAGTCTCTGCTCCACACTACAGTACCCCTAGGCAAGAGACATTTCCAGAAGCAAGCATTTACTATGAAAGAAGGAAACCCACACCACATCTACCAATCTCTTGATGTTGGGAATGTATTTTCTCCTGATGACCAGCTCTTAGAATCCCTCATCTCCCTCATGACTTTCCTTATCAGAGACTGCTTTTATATGAGACTTTTTAAAAGTTTTTTTAATCAATGAATAAGCATTTATTAAACACTTATATACCAGACTCTGGACTAGACACTGAGGTTACAAAGAAAGGCACAAGACAGTCCCGATTTTCAAAGAGTTCACAATCTGAGTTAATATCTAATCTGAGTTAATATATAGCATTAGTCCCTCCGAGTACAAATTCAAAGAGCACAGTCATTTGACCTTTTATCACACCTTGTTAAGACATTCTTCTTTTCTTTGAATTTTTGTTTTTAATTTAGTATTTACTTTCAGCAATTTTCTTAATTTTGAATTTCAAATTTTCCCATCACCTCCCCACCCACTGAGAAACAAGCAATATATGAATTATACATATGAAATTATGTAAAAACTGTTTTCATATTGATCATTTCTTATTCTCCCCCCATCTCCAACCAAGTTACTAGTGACTTTCCCCCCCAAAAAAATTACTGTTTGTATTTTGCAGCTCTTTTCTGTGTCTATGCTTACCTGTCCCAAAGGAAGGCAAGCTCCTTGAGGACAGAAATTGTTTAATTTTTATCCATGTTTCCTAGCACTATACAATAGTTGCTTAATTAAGTATTTGTTAGTTTATTTGAATGAATCAAAGGATCAAAGATCTAAAACTGAATGACACTTAGAAGTCATCATCAAATCCAACTCCTATAATTTTAAAGCAAACTGAGACCCAAGGATATTAGGTGATTTGATCGATGTTATAAGGGTAGGTAGAATCAGAAGCAGCATTTGAATCCAGGTCCTCTGACTCCAGAGGCCCCACTCTTTTTATCAAGCCAGGCTATCTCTCATGATTCCATCTATGTAGGATTTTTGAACATGGACAGTTATAATTCCTCTTTGACTTCTAAGAATTCTTGGGTTCCTATTGCTAAAAAAGCATTCCCCTAGGATGATCCTCAAAAGCCATAGGTGATCCAAGTTGATCCCTCCAACCATTACTATCAAAGTCATCTCATTCTAGCAGAACCCTGACCCAGCTTACAGATAGTCCTATATACCTTTTTCCCTAGAAATGCACCCTTACTAAATAAAAGGATATGACCTCATCAAAGATACAGATCTATCAAAGTTAGGTTCAAGATCTCATGTCATTTACATAAGAGGGCAACTAATAAAGGTGTTTATTGATTTGAACTGCTACTAATGCATTGTTTGTGAACCAATCCAACCGTTCTAGAGAGCAATTTAGAACTGTACCCAAAGGTCAATAAAACTGTATATCCTTTGATTCAGCAATACCACTACTAGTGAAGTAAGGGAAATATTGGACAGAGAAATGTTTTATAATAATCTTGTACCCTCTGTACTGACCATGTATCTTCCCTCACCCTATTCAAGTTACTGAGATGAGATCAATGAACTGCCCTTTTAAAGATTGGCAAGGATTCCTGATAAATTTCTGCCAATAGACACAAAAACCCCTATCAACAAAATAATGAATCCCTGCCTTAGTTAGAAAGGATAAAGTTTAGAGTTACTTCCCTCATCTATATATTTTGAATTACCTTATCTCCGCACTCTGAACCACTTGTACCCACCTATGTTTTACACCTCCCTATGTCCTCCTTCAAAAGTTTGCTCACTCCTCAATTGGGTTGCCCTTCCTTTGGAGGGTAGCCCACTTTGGGGGAGCATGATCCTCCAAACTCTCCTATTACCCTTCCTTACTACTTATACCTTAATGGCTCACCTTTCTTTGGTGGGCAACCCACTCTGGAGGGAGCATGATTCCCCATGTGTTCTCTTAGTTTGCTTAAAGTGTTTAGGTTGCTTAAGATGCTTAGGGATAAAACAAAGATGCTTAGTGAAGCAGTGGTTTCCTGCTTTAGTCTTTCTTTCCCTTTAACTTATGCTAATCACAGCATTACTGAAATAAAAACATTTCTGTCTCTAAAATTGCTTCTGGGTCAGAGTTGATCTTTCAGATGAATTCTTTCATATTCTACCTGAACTTTAACCTTTAACTTAACATGTTTCCCTGGCAACACTAGGTCTGTATCCTAAAGAGATCATGAAAAAGGAAAAAACCCAACATGTACAAAATTATTTATAACAGCTCTTTCTGTAGTGGTCAAGAATTGGAAATTGAGGGGATGCCCATCCATTTGAGGAATGACTGAATAAATTTTGTTATATAAATGTGTTAGAATATTATTGTTCTGTAAAAAATCATGAGGAAGGGGTGGCTAGGTGGCACAGTGGATAGAGCACCTGGCCCTGGAGTCAGAAGGACCTGAGTTCAAATCCGACCTCAGACACTTAATAATGACCTAGCTGTGTGGTCTTGGGCAAGTCACTTAACCCCATTTGCCTTGCAAAAACCTAAAAAAAAAATCATGAGGAAGTAGACTACAGAAAAACTAGAAAGAGCTGAAGCTGAGTGAATGAGCAGAACCAGGAGAACATAGTACATATCAACAGCAACATTGTGTGGTATTCAACTATGATGTTTTTGCTCTTCTCAGTAGTACAATGATCAAAGACAATTCTAAAGGACTTGTGATGGAAATCACCATCCACATCCAGAGAAGGAACTCTAAAGGATGAATGCTGTCCAAAGCATACTATTTTCAATTTTTAAAATTTGTCTTATGCTTTTTTCTTCCTCTCATGATTTCCCCCCTTTCATTGATTTTTCTTTCATATGATTAATATGGAAATATATTTAACATGCTTATATAGATATAACCTATATGCGATTACTTACTGTCAAGGGGAAGGGGAAGGAAAAGGAGGAAGGGAGGAAAATGTGGAACCCCAAACCTTATAAAAAATGAATGTTGAAAAACATTATATTTGAATTTAATTGGAAAAATAAATTTATTTTAAAAAAATTTGGAGTATCAGCTGACTGTTCACTAATTTGATAATCAGGATTCCAAAACTGGAAAGATCCCAGAGGTCATCTAGCCCAAACTAGATACCAAACAGAATGAAATACCCTGTACAGAGGTCACCTAAGTCAAGTCAAATCAATGAGCATTTATCTGGTAAATGGTCATAGAGACTTTTGTCTCAAAGTCCCAATAAGGGTGCAGCTTAGAATCTAACGGGACCAGGGCCATCTCTAGTCATCCTGATCCATATCTGGCCACTGGACCCAGATAGCTGGTGACTTTGCACAACCCTCCCTCACTCCAATCCAATTTGCCTGCAAGTTATGGCACCACCTCTGAGGTGTCTTTTTTTTTCTTCGATTTGTCAGTTTTTTCTTTTGTTTATGCAAGTCAATAAGACTAAGTGACTTGCCCAAGGTCACACAGCTTGGCAAGTATCAAGAGTCTGAAGTCACATTTGAACTCAGGTCCTCCTGACTCCAGAGCCAATGCTCTATTCACTGTGCCACCTAGCCACCCCCGGGATACCTTCTTTAAGAATATTCTGGGGCTTGGGGTGGCTACATGGCGCAGGAGATAGAGTATGGGCCCTGGAGTCAGGAGGACCTGAGTTCAAATCTGGCCTCAGACACTTAATAATGACCTAGCTGTGTGTCCTTGGGCAAGCCACTTAACCCCATTTGCCTTGCAAAAACCTAAAAAAGAAAAGAAAAAAAATGTCCTGGGGCAGCTTGTTCTGCTTTGGGAGATATATGAATCTTAAGAGGCTCTTATCTGCCAGGGGACTAAATAATCTGCAGTTTTCACTCACTGTTCCTTATTCTGACCCTTGGAAGCAAGCAGAAAGGATCTAATCCACGTTCCATCTGACTGTCAACCTTTCGACTCTGAACAAAGTTGTCTCCCTAAAGTCTTTCTTCTCACAGATTTAAAAAATATATATATTATAGATTATCAAATAGTCCAGTCTCCAGCTCTCTAGCCATGCTGGGTTACACACTTTCCTACATGATTTAGTAATCCGGATTCTTCAAATGATACGATGTGACCAGAGTAGACTATAAGGAGTTCAGCCAGGTTTTTTCTTCTCTTGATTCACTTGACCCTAGATCTGGAACTGAAAGGGACCTTGGAGGGAATCTGAGCTGATTCTTTCATTTTACAAATGAGGAAACTTAAGACCCAGGGAAGTAAAGTGACTTGCCCAGGATCACTCAGCTTGCATGTTTCTGAGGCAGCATTTAAACCCAGTACTTTATGACTCAAAATTCAGTTCTCCAAGAACTACAAAACATTGCTTCTCTGTATTCATTTTTTCCTCTTTTAAAATCAGTACCAGGTCTCAACAGGTGCACTTACAGTAACTATATAGAGATTTTAGTTTCTTTAGTCAGCTATCATTCTCCCCCCGCTACTGAGATCAAGCCCAACTGATTAATCTGTAGTAGAGGAAATATTGGACAGAGAAATATGTTTCATAGTTAATCTATTCCTTCTGCACTGATCCCTTATCTTACATTGCTTAAGGCAATAGAAGACCTTCTCCCCATACTATTGTTCAAGTTTTTGAGATGAGGTCAAGGAACTTTTAGAAAAGTACCCTTCCTAGCAAGGCAAGCCCCCATCAACAAAGCAATGGGATCACTGCCCTAGCCTGAAAGGATTAAAACTTTGAACTACTGCCCCTCATCTATATGTCTTTAATTGCCTCATCTCTGCATTCTGAGCTCCCCACATAGTGTGCCTACATATACCTCTTTAAAATCTCATCCTCTACTCAGTTGAGTTGCTTTTCTTCCTTTGTGAAACTAGTCTACTCTTGGGAAGCCAGATCCCTCCCAGGTAATGTCTCATGCTCCCATACCTTTTCATCCTGCTTATGTTACTGCCATTGCTTAAAGATGCAGCTGCTGCTAATCCCCTTAGGGGATCAGGGGTTTCCTATTGTTTTCACTCTTTCCCTTAATTTCTACTAACTACAGCATTTTAAATAAAACTTCTTTGTTCTTGAATTATTCTGGGTCAAGAGTCAGTCTTTCAAATGAATTCTTTCATGTTCAATGAACCTCAAAACCTTTAGTCAGCTACATTTTCCCCGGTATCAATTCTATTCTCTCTTCCTCATTCATCTCTTTTTCTTTGTTTTGTGTATTTGACTTAGTCTCTCAGTGTTTGTATCTCTATTTCTACTGTTTCTCTGTCCCTTTTTTCCCTCTAGCAGAAAATAGAGTACTTCAGATGTCTCTGTTTCACATCACGATTTATTTCAAACTAATCTCCTTTGCCCTTTTCTAAGAAATATTAAATCAATCCATCAAGTTTCCAACATTGTACTGTGTTTGAACTCAGAGTGCCTGGACTCAAATTTCGTTTCTACCACGTGTTATCATCATAGGACCTTAGACTAACTTTTACCAGAATCAATTTTTTCAATTGTCAAATAAGAGAGTTGAACTAGATATCAAAGATTGCTTGCAGTTCTAAATTAAGAAATTTAGCCTTTGCTGCTTTAGGCAACCCTAGACTTTCATCTTTTTCCATAGACTTTGCACATAGATGCTCTTTTTGATCCAGACATAATAGAAAGCAACCGGCTTGCATCCTTGGTGCAACTATTACAAAGATTCAGAATTCTTCTTCACTTCTGTCCTTTCCCTTCTACTTTCTCCTTCCCTAGATGCCTTTCACTTCCCTGAATTAAATTGTTTGACTTCAGCCTTTCTTTCCCCTTCATTCAACTTTTAGGATAATCTGCCTTTGTTTGATGACTTTCAAACAAGTTAAGACTTTGAAAGGTTTTTTTTTCCTTAGCTCATCCTCTTTCTAAGACCTATTAACTCAGTTCTTTACTTTTCCTTCTCTTCAAATAACTTTTGTTTTGCTTTAACTCTCCCTTCACCCATACCCAAACACAATGCTCTGTTATTTTTTTTCTCAATTGCACAATGTGTAAGTTTTAAACTCTTGCCTAAGACCTTGAAGTATGGAAATACCAATATTTGCTTGGATTTTGGTTATATTTATAGCCTTGTTTACTTTTCTGAAGTTCCTTTTGTTTGGGGATTTTCATGTCAAAGGTACTTCTTACCTCTTGTTTCTTCAGCAATGGGACTCAAATTCTTCCCTTTTACTGAAAACTAAGGCTTTTGAATTGATAAAATTAAGTTCTGCCTTGAAGGAGAAGGCATTAATAGACTTTGCTTTTTAAAATAACATTCCATTTCTTCATTTTTTGGAAGTAAGGAATTGTCTTATTCGATTTGGGCTCTTTGTCCTTGATATGTAGAAGCTTCTTCCTAGTTGATTGCAGGATTTGTTTAATGTTCAAACTCTGGCACTCCTGTGCCAATGTTTCTGGGTGAGATGATGATTTCTGTGAATCCTATCAATCTGTTCTTTGCCCTCTCTTCCCAATACCTTTGAGCTATATTCTTATATTATTTCCTGATATTAGACTGCTTATTTCATTGCTTTTATTTCTGAAGAAATGGTCATCTTCAGAGTTTTTGCTACCTTCTAAATGTCTTCAAGTGTTATGGTTTGTGGAGACTTCAGGTATTCTAATCCTAGAGTCTTCTGATTTGATTCTGATCTTTTTCTTCTACCTTTGCCATTTTAAATTTTAAATCTTCTACTGTTTTTTTTTTTTTCAGAGAATCGATTGTTTTGGTAAGATTCTCTATCTTTTTTTTTAAATGATCTATCCTCATTTTTTTTTGCCTTTTCTGAATTGTTCTTTCAATGCTTTGATTTTCATCCTTGTGTCTTTCATTACTTTATTTATCTTCTAAATAATTTGGGAGATTCTTGAAGTAATATTCCTGATTCTCATCACTGTTGCTTGAGTTTGGATATCACTCTAATGGTTGTTCATTGTTATTGGAGTTGCTTTTTGGTTCTCTATTCTTTTTTTCCCCAGGCACATTCTGATAAGTTCTTTTCCGAGTGATTGTTTCCCTTGTTTTTCTGCCCTGTTTGGTATATTTCTTGCTTTTTTGGGGGGGGGGGATGACAAAGAGCTAGGCTTAATCACAAACTCTGAACTTTCTGGGGGGAAAAAATAAAATTTCCCTCTCAAAGCAAAGATATTCCAACCCAGTATATATTTCGAAGGTCAACAGTCTAACTGAATCTATAGATGACACATTGAAATGGTTTCTCTGATTTTAGGACCACTCTCAGGATAACTGAATCTCACACTCCCCCTTAGTGGAGGCTTCATATTCTGACATCACTCACTAGGCTGCATGACCATTCAGCCCCTGTTAATTCACAAATTTGAAAATTATTATAAGGCCCCTCAGAGGGTATTTATAGTTCAACCACTACTATATCAAGAGTTCCCTCGACAATATTTCTGACTAGTAGTCATCCAAGCTCCACTGAAAGATTTCAGTGATGGGGTGCTTAATGTTATATCTCTGGAGTTAGCTCATCCTGTGGCCAGAGCAATTGGGGTGGGAAGATCCAAGAGCGATAGTTGTGATTCATTTGGGGTGATAAAATCCCCAGATGCTGACTCAGGAGGGGTAAGAAAAGGCATAGATTTTAATTCAAAGGTTGCTGCAAAAGTTTTGTTTACTACAGAATGTTCATAGGTGACCACAAAAACTCATGGATTAAATTCTTTTAACAAAGTAAAGAAAGTGAGTTTTTCCAGTAGTGAAGTTAAGTAACGACTAAACAGCTAGGGACAGCTAGGTGGCGCAGTGGATAGAGCATGGGCCCTGGAGTCAGAGAGACTTGAGTTCAAATACGACCTGAGACTTTTGGTAATTGCCTATCTGTGTGACTTTGGGTAAGTCACTTAACCCCTTTGCCTAGCCAAAAAACAAAACAAAACAAAATAAAAAATAAAAAGACTAGACAGCTATAAGCTGGGCTGGAGAGAATAGTGAGGACAATTTAGAAGGAAAGAAACAAGGGAAGCAGCCATGAGATGATGTTTGGGCTTAGATAGTCAAGGATCCAGCCACATGGAGCTGGGGAACACATAGGTCCAGCATGGAGAAAGGAAGGGAAGCCTACTGCCCAGCCCAAGTCACATAGAAAAAGAAAGCAAAAAAGGATTGAGCAGGGGGAAGACCCTCTTTAAATATACTTCTGTGGTGGGAGGAACAAGGGTGACTTTTAAGAAGTGGTTAAAATTTGGTTAACACCTGGTGAGAGGCAGTCTACTGCACATGAGTAGTCTCTACTGCACCTGCCCCAAGGGTGAGTACACATGACCAGGGTCAGACATCTGAGCAACAACTCTTAAGGTCAGTGTGGCTTAGGGTTAAAAATATAGGTATTACAGAGGGGATGTCTGTTGCCAGACTTATTGCTAAATGCAGTTTACAAAAACCATTGCACAAAGGGAAAACACTTCAAGAGTTCAGAAAAAAAATTACAAGATTTGTTTCCAATACAAAAAAAGATTACAATCTTTCTCTGTGTTTGGAGTTCTCATACTTCAGTCTCACTTTGGAACAGGTCCAAGGGATAGGAAGTTGTTTGTTTTTCTGCATTCTTCTTTAATTAGCCTTCCTCTGCTAGCTGTGAGTTTCAGCCTTGAAATGTTCTGACAGTCATGTCTATTGTGACCACAGAGAATTCCAAGGTAATCCAAAATAGAGGGAGTACTTGGGGGATCTTAACTTTTTTATTTTTTTAGTCATGGAGCTGAGTGCACCTCTGGCAATCTGGTGAAGACCATAGATGCCTCTGAATAATGGTTTTTTTATTAGAATATAGAATAAAAAATTATATACATGCAAATGAAATCAATTATATTGAAATAGGCTTATCAAAATGTTTAAAAGAGCTGGTAGTAGCTAGGTGGTGTAGTGACTAGAGTGCTGTTCCTGGAGTCAGGAGGATCTGAGTTCAAGTCCAGACTCAGACTTAATAATTACATAGCTGTGTGACATTGGGCAAGTCATTTAACCCCTTGCCTTGCAAGAAACAAAAAAAGTATTTAAACAAGTAACAACCAAGGTCACTGATCCCTGTTTAAGAACTCCTCATATAATATACAGAATAATTTTTGCAATCAAGAGGACCTGGGTTCAAATTTCAGTTGTGTTACATATATAACTTTGGACAAATCCCTTCCCTTCTCCCAAGCCCTGAGTTTCTTTAAATGTGAAAAGGATGAACTGAACTTGATGAACTCTAGGTCCCCACCCCCCTTCCAGCCCTACAATGCTAAAATCTCCTTACCACAGTACACCACAGCAGAGGCTGCATATAGGGTCAAGGTTGATACATGGAAAACCCCAGAAAGAACTCTACATTTGAAAACTGGGTCTTTGTATGTACCTGCTGTCTTCCGACTAGTGTACTTTATCTGAAAAAAGAATGGCCATTTCCTGTTCCTTCCTCATTGCAAGTATTACCAATCCCTTAGTGTATGGGTTCCCATGTTCCTCCTCATTTGCCCATATAAAATGTACTGTCATAAATCAATAGGAAAGGACATTGGCTCTGGTGTTGGCATTTCTTGTGTGACATTGGACAAAACACTTAACATCCATGGACCTCAGTTTCCCCAAATGAAAAACAAAAGGAGGAGATTAGAAGACCTTTGAGTCCATCCATGATCTCTCAAATGTTGAACCTTGCTACTGTAAAAATGAGGAGTATGGACTAGATCAAAGATGTCAACCAGCTAGGGTCAGCCACATTCTCTAATATGGTCAGAACTAAATTAAAATGTAATTGGGAAATATTCACCAAAATAAATAAAAATACAATAAAACATAGATCAAGTTCATATTTGGGTTTTAGTTGACATGCATGTGAAGATCTGCATGTAGATTTTCATGGCCTCTTTTCTTTTTGAGTTTGACCTTATTGTTCTGTAGCTATAGTCACCCCCTTCTTTCCCCACTCCCCACACACACTTCAGCAAGTGCAACCTGGGAAAAGTACCTTCTCACTTCTCTTCTGTTACCTATTGCCTTTGTAGCCTTTGGAGAAATCACGTATCAGTTCACTCTTCTGTAAAATAAGGGTGATCAGATTAGATGACCTCTAAGCCCCTTCCAGTTTTGATTTATGATCCTATGACATTCTTCAGGCTAAACTAAACTACAGGTAGGGCCTGTGGGGGGAAGGGAGAAATGAGGTTTAAATGACACTCATTGATAACAGCCCTGTTGGGGTCACTCACTTCCCTGTTTACTGCCTGCCTGTCCTCAAAGTCTGGTCTGACTCCTGCCTGATAATCACCATACTTTGGATTTTCTGTTACTAACTTCCTTAACATCACCCTATAATGAGTAGGTTTGCCATGTTTTCTGTATAATGATCCCTCATCCAGCCTTATTTTGAAGTGAGATTCTACTTATCACGGGAAGCCCAATTGTCATGCTTATCACATGTAATTATCAAGAACTGTTTGGGTAGATCCAAAGATAAAAGGAAGGTATCACCTTTCTCTACCATCTAGGTAGAAGTGGGAAAAAAAAAACCAGGTGTAACACATGTTGCATATAGCATCAGATTTGGGCCAATATCATTGTTTTTTTTTATTTTTAATTTTTGTTCTGATGGATTGGCTAAGGGGAGGGAGAAGGGATGCATTTGAGAATAAAGGTACGGGCAGTAAGGTGGCACAGTGGATAAAGCACCGGCCCTGGAGTCAGGAGAACCTGAGTTCAGATTTGGCTTCAGATACTTGATACTAGCTGTGTGATCTTGGGTAAATCACTTAATCCCATTGCCTTGCAAAAACAAAAAAGAAAGAAAGAAAGAAAGAAAAGAAAGGTGATGCCTTTGCTAGGAAGCAAAGATAGCAATAAAAATTAGAAAGTATAACCAAAAATGTGTTTCTGTAAGCGCTTGGGCAGTTATTCCAAGAACACTTGTTAATGTTTGTTCATTCCTGAAGAGTATCCCTTAGCTGACTGAAGCCTACCTAGTTGGCAAGTCCCCTAAAGTGGGCAAGAAAATGAAAGGCAAAGATTTGCCATGTCTGTGATCTATTCATGTGTGAGGAGAAACAAGTTTCAGAAAAAAACAAAAACAGAGCTCAGACTCCAGCAACCTTCTAGGTTTCAGGGACCAAAAAATCTTTGGATTCTACTCGCTACTTTGCTATTTATCACCACTACAATCTTGGACAACTCTCTGCCCTTCCAGATTGATAGTAGAGAGAAATGGGTTGTCCTAGATGCTCTCTTTCAGGCCTCCTGGCAGCTTTATATTTATGATCCATGAGATAATAAGATGGGTTTGGTAGTAGGGGAGAGGGGCAGCAGAGTGTGCAATTAATCCTTGGAACCAAAAGATAAGAACAAGTGAAAGTTAAGAAAGAGGGAGGTCAAGGAAGACATGGTTTTGCTTCTAGGAGTGATTCAGATGATGTGAAGGGAGACAGCACAATGAGGGAAAATGTGGTCAGTTAAAGGCTTCAGGGTTTCAAAGAGAATGTGAAAAAAATTCATTTAAAAGATCAACTTTTGAACCAGAAGAATTTAGGGCTTAAAAGAAAGTTTCTTTAGGTATTGCTGTGGTTAGCTGAAGCTAAGGAAGAGATCAGCAGTAGTTGGCAAAAGCTGCAGCCACTGTCATCAAAGAATAAGTTGTAAGGAAGGATATAGGGGCATCAACTTATTTGGGGGATCACACTCCCCCCAGAGTGGTCTGGAAGTAAGAAAGAATATAGGGGAATGAGAGGGAGAATTATCTGGGGAAATCATACACCCCAAGAACAGGCTGGCCTCCCAATTGGAGACTGAGTTTCAAGTGAGGGGTTTTTTTGGTTTTCTTTTTAGGTTTTTGCAAGGCAAATGGGGTTAAGTGGCTTGCCCAAGGCCACACAGCTAGGTAATTATTAAGTGTCTGAGGTCAGACTTGAACTCAGGTACTCCTGACTCCAAGGCCGATGCTCTTATCCACTACACCACCTAGCCACCCCTCAAGTGAGTTTTTAAAGGGGCAGGAAGAAGAGATAACTAGGAATATGTAGGAGGATGTAGCTCAGAGAAAAAAGATGAAATAATTAAGGACATGTGGATGGAGGATAATAACTGAAAAACTTCCTCCTTTCAGGCTAGGGCAGGGATTCTTTGTTTTGTTGATTGGGACTTGTCTTATGGACAGTGCACAGGTATTTACCCAGTCCTTGGTCAGGGTGTGGGCAAGGTTCTTTATTTAAAAATGTTCATTTGACCTCATTTCAATAGCTTGGACAATAGGTAAGGTCAGCTCAGATGTGGACTATTTGACATCATCAGTACAAGATGGAACAGATTAGTTATAGAATATATTTCTCTGTGTAATATTTCCTCTGTTACAACAGAATTAATCTTCTTCCTTCTCTGTTTTCTCTACCAAGGAAAGGGATCATTGGATTTGGAAGAGATGGCATTTATAAAGACCACAGAGGGCTGAGATCCATCAAAAATGACATGATTGTTAAATGTGCTGCATTTGAAAAAAGAAAACCTATTATTTTAACAGCATTTTCACATTCATTAGTATTTGATTTCACAAGCCTGGGATGAAGGATGAAGGTAGCCAAGCACGAATATAGAATATATCATATTTAGAACTGGAAGGACCTCAAAGTTCGGTCACAGGGTCAATAAGGATCAGATGAACAAGTTGGGATGGGTGGGTGGAAGGAGTTATCACAGCAAAGAAGAAAGGCATTCTGGACAAAGGGAGGAAGTGAGCAAAACTCTGAGGTGGAACGTGAAGAAGGGGAAATATTAAGAGAAATATGTTCTGCAATGAATAACATTGACAAACCTCCAAGAATTCTCAGGGGTTCTTAACATGGGGTCCACGAAGCTGCTTTTTATTTGTTTTGTGATATAAAGGGAAAACTAGTTGGCATAGTATCTGGCTGGAATGAAGAGACCTGAGCTCAAGTTTGTCCCCGTTTCCTCATCTGTAAAATGAGCTGGGGAAGGAAATGATAAAGCACCCTAGTATATTAAGCCTAGAAAACCCCAAATGGGGAGAGTCAGATAAGACTGAAAAAACTGAATACCATTTCAATTGAATTGTCTTCCTTTATAGTCCTATGTATATTATTATATGCATTAAAAGAAATAAACTCCCCTAGAAGACTTCACTAGTTTGCCAAAGGATTCCATGGTAGAAAAAACTTCAGAACATCTCAAGTAGGTTTAAACATACAAGGTTCACTCAGTCTCTAGGGATTCCCAATAGTTAACTCTCTTTTGTTCCCATGTCCCCACCAGCCTGGACTTCCCCTAGGAATAACAGTATTTTGCTCCAAGCTACATCTCAACACCAAAAGGACTTGGACTAACAAAACATCATATAAAAGGATAGGCTTTACTTGAAAAAAAAACCTAAAAAACCCGCACTAATAAGCAGTGAGACATCTTTCCTTTTATGTGATCCCCTTTCTCTCCTGGGGAACTCCACAGGTCAACCTCAACCTCTCCCTTCTACTCAGTGGAGTCTCTTCCATTTTACATTCTAGGAAACTGGGTTCACAGTGGTCAGTGATTGCCTTACCTAAGGTCACACAACTAGAAAGTGCCACAGAAATGTGTGTACATGTCTATGTACAAAGAATCATACATCTTTCAAATAACAACAAAGTAAACAACAAAAAAAGACCTCTCAAAAATCCTGCTTCTTCATCTGTTACTATGTGTGTGTCTTTGTCTTGGGGTGAGTAGGGTTTTGGGCAAATTGATATGACTTCAGTGATAGGGAGCTGCCTTTGAGTCAGGAAGCCCTATCCCTGATACATTCTGTTATTTATTCCCTTCTTCTCAGTGTCTCCAACCCAACCCAAGACCAGAGTTTGAAGTTCAAGTACACCTCCACTTTGATAGGGCTTTGCCTTACAGGGAGCTCAGATCCAGTAAAAAAAGGGGAAAAAATTAATAATTGCCCATTCTGTACCAGGCTTAGTAATGAGTACAGATCATTCCTGCCCTCAAGGAGCAGACATTTTACTAGAAACAAACAATATGAACACAAATCAAACCAGACTATGGGGTTCTGTTAGAGCAGGCCTGGTAAGAGGTCTTGCTGCCCCAAATCTAACCAGATAATGGGGTTCTGTTAAAGCAGCCTATTAGGAGGTCTTACTGCCCCAAATCTAACCAGATAATGGGGTTCTGTTAGAGCAGCCCTGATAAAAGATCTTGCTGCCCCAAATCTAACTATAATATGTGGTTCTGTTACAGCAACCCTGGTAAGAGGTCTTGCTGTCCCAAATCTAACCAGATAATGTGGTTCTGTCAGAGCAGCCCTAGTAAGAGGTCAGGAAAGGAGAAATAGTCAGAAAAGACTCACCTTCATTGGTTCAGGGTCCTTCTCCTCCATAACTATGAGTTGATCTGAGGAGACTCTTTCCTAGGCTCATACAAAACTGGCAGACACCTTCAACTTAAGTCTTCACCACCTTGTCCCTCTGATTCTCAAGGTCTCCCTGAGGCTTAGTGCTCCCATCTGCACATTAGTCTCTGAGGAATGAGAAAGAATTTCCTTCCTGAATGTTGGCCTTGGACATGACCAGGGATATTCCCATTGGAGAATCAAAGATTCTATAGCTGGGAGGGATCTTAGGGACAGATCAAGTTCAATCTCTTGTTTTATAGATGAGGAAACTGAGGTCTAGCAATAGGAAGGGACTAGTCTCAGGTTGCACTGTTAATAAATCTCAGGGATCAAGATCCAAAGGAAACTACATTCGATGGATCTGCCACTGTATCCTCAGCATCAGGTTTTGTGTCTGATGCCGTTGGTACTTAATAAATGATTATTGATTATGGATGAAACCAGAATAAACCAGGATGGGACTGGTCTTTTGATTTCATTGGAATTGAAAAGACTCAGGAAACATCTAATAATACAGATTCCCACCTTCTTAACAATTTATACTCTTTAAGAGTCACCTGGGACATTGGGAAGTTTAATGACTTGACTTATCCGTCACCTTGTTATTCCTGATTCAGTTCCAGCATGCTGTGCCATACAATCTCTCACTCTAATTTTAATTATTCTCATTTTATAGATGGGGAAACAGAGGCTCAGAAAATTTTGGTGACTTGCTCCTGGTCACCCAGTTCTTCCTAACCACAAGGTGAATTTTCTATCCACTGTGTTACATTGACTCTCAGGATAAAATAGCACTTTAACTTACCCTGGGAAGTTTTTAAAAAGTGTATTATCTCATGGAATTCTCCAAATCATCAAATGAGGTAGATTCTAATGTTGGATCCAAGATACAGATGAGGGGAGTGAGGCATTAACAAAGTTAAATTTCCTGCCTAAGATTACATAGCTAGAGATCTCTATTTCTCTTATTTCAAATCCATTTTTCTCTCCACCTATTACATAAACTTTCTTGGATTCAGAAGAGACCCAATTTCAAATTTGACCTCTGACACTAGCTGTGTGATCATGAGGTCACTGTCCGTCTCTTCAGCTCCCTGGAGCCTCAGTTTCTTCATCTGTAACATAGGAAAGGTGCCATAGAGGTAGGTAGATTTAGATTTGGAAGGGACCTTAGATGCCCTTCTATAAAAAGTAGGTGGTCATGCATACCCTTTGACATAGCAATGTTATTAATAGGTCTGTATACCCCCCACTTCCAAGAAAACCCACTAAAAGGACCTGTATGTATAATAATATTTTTAGCAGTTCTTTTCTGGTGGCAGGGAACTGTAAACTGAAGAGATGATCATCAACTGGGGAATGATTGAACAAATTGTCTTTATATGTTTGCATAGGAATAGTATTCAACTATGGGGAAATGATGAGCAGGATATTATCGAAAAAATCTGGACAGATTTATAAGGGTAGATGCAAAGCAAAATATACTATGTACAAAGAAACAACAATATTGTAAAATGATCAGCTGTGGATAGCTTGGTTTTTCTCAGCAATACAATGATTCAAGACCATGATCCTTGATTCCAAAGGACTTAGGATGAAAAATGTTCTCCATCTCCAGAAAAAGAATTGATGGTACCTATACAGATTGAAGTAAAATTATTTTTCTTGAGGTTTTTCTTTTTGTCTGTTTTCTCTCACAAAATGACAATTAAGCAAATGTTTTGCTTGACTATACATGTAGAACCTATTGAATTGCTTATGTTTTCAATGGCCTGGGGTGGGAGGGAGAGAATTTGGAACTCAAAACTTTAATGTTAAAAATTATTTTTACATGGAACTGGAGAAAATTAAATACTAAATAAAAAAGTGATAAAATAAAATAAGTGGGTAGGGGCCTTTTTATTTCCAAAGCTATGGTCTTCAAAAAGGAGTCAGTGGGGTTATCTGTCTGGTTACATTAAGGAACAGACCTCAAGAAGATTCAAGGATGAGACTGGGAAGGACTTTCCCAGGCCCCACCCCATCAGAGAAAGCTGAGGCTGATTTTCAGTTCGATCTCGCTCAAGGTAAGAAGGGTCATAAACCTTCCAGATGTCTTCAGATTTCCAAAGTTCTGGCAGACTTTTGAGGGCAGACGCCTCTAGACTTCACATTCCTGCCCATTCTCATTTAACATAGTATGAGAGATGGTATCATGAAACTCCCAAGACTTTTCATGGAAAAGAAGGGAAGTTCTGACCACCTCTACCCTGGCAGCATAGTGAACCTATGGTCACTATGAGCTTGTGCTAAGGCTCCCAGGGACTCTTTTTGCTTTGTCTTTTTCCTTGGGGAGGTGATTGACTATTAGTATCAAGTTAGATGGGTCTAGGTTTTAGATACAATTTTTTAACAGTCTGGAGGTATTTTGGGTCTACAAGATAGAGATGCCTATTAGTCAGGGGAATGTCTTCAGAGAAGATTAAGATACTGATCAAAAATTCTTTAGAAATAAATAAAAGGGGGGGGCATACACATTCCATGGTCCCACAATCTACTTTATATTTTGATAGAGTTAAGCATATCATCCACCTTATGAATTATGTCCATGCATACTAATAAATCTTTTGTGATCTTTAGCATTTCTTTTGTGTGGAGAAAATAAATACCTAATTAATAATTATGAGAAGTATTCCTATCTTTTGGAGATACAGACATGAACTGAAACCCAAGGTGAATTTGTCACTGAAGAGTCTAGGGTGGTATGTGATGTTTTTGATTGAGGTGAGAAAAGAAAGCTTAGTATCTCTTCTAAGCATAATTAAGGATGACCCAGAGCTGAACCTACTTCCTGAAGCAGCCCATGTGGGTCGACTGAATGAACTGGTACTTGCAGAGGTACTTCTAGCTGGAAAGGAAGTGGTCTCAGTGTCCCCACACTATCCTGGGCACCCATCGTGTTAGATAATCACATACAACAATGATTGGCACCAAGTGATAACATAGGTAGGCATCTTCACCAAAGCTCTCTCATTTGGGTCTGTATCTCCATCATCTAGTAGTCACTTAGTAAATACTTGCCAGATTGGATTAAAAATTTGAATCTTCACAGGAGACATTTTTTTGATTTGGACTGGGATCCAAATGTGTCAGTTTCCCCTTCTCTCCCGGCAGGATTACATCATCCAACTCCCTCTGAAACCACCACCAAATCACTGAAAATGGTTAAAATGAATTTCTGTAGATTGAACCTTCCTACCAGACTCTCCCCTAAAGCATAGTTTCCATCAATACTGATTGATGCACATCATTTTTGTCCCTTCTGAGCTACAGAGCTCAGTTGGCCTTTAAGAAAAAGGATTTTTTCCCCTCTCCAGGGGCTTTGAAGATACTGTGAGTGGTAAATACTCTGATTTTTACAACTACTACCCAGGGTCAGTGGGTAAGGCAAAATAAACTTGGAAAAACCAACCCTAGTTTCTTCAGGTTCTGTTTTCATCCATGAGTCACCAGAGAGTAAAAGTCAGATTCCTGTTATATCTAGGACAAGAATCAACCATTCCAGCCCTATTTTGGGGAGGAGGGAAGGTCAACCTGTAACTCCATCTGGTGGTATGTGATGTTTTTGATTCAGAAGGTGAGAAAAGAGAGCTTAGTAAGCTTTCTTATAAGAGGAGAGCTCCATTAGTAAAAACTTCCTCCACTAATGCAGATTACTACCTGCCTTGCCATTTCTAGCTTTAGGTTTCAGAGTCCTTAGAAGTTACAAGATCTGCCCAAGTTCACACTGCTAGCAAATATCTTTCTCAAATATAAAATCAGGTAATTTAGACCATATGACTGACCTCTATAGTTTCTCTAAAAATCTCTAAATTGGTGATCCCTATGGAAAAAAGAACCAGGATCTTCCTGAGGTCACTCCAATAACCTCTTAGGTAGGGGAGTCCAAAGGTGTGTTCAACTTTTGACCAAACAGAGATGAAAGAATAGGCCTGGGAGGTCATCCAACCCAGCCTCTTCATTTTATAGTTGAGAAAAACTGAGGGATATAAAGTGACTTACCAGGGAAATAATGTCTTATTCTCAAAAATTCATTTTCCATCTTTGCCATAAACTACCCATGTCAACTTGGACCCTTTGCTTCACTGTAAAATGAGGTTGAGTTAGATGACTTTCAATATTCTTCCTAGCTCTAACTCTGATGAAAGGTCACACATGATGTCAGAGCACAGAACCTCTGACTTTCCTGTGCTTTTCCAAGTAAGAAAAACCATTCAGATATAGCTTAAGGGAGCCCCACTTAGGAAATCTGAAGCCCCTGGATGACACCTACGTTTCACCACTGGATTAACAGGTCCAACCCTGACCCAAACAGGCTCCTATTCACATTCAGAAAGTCCTTTGAGAATATTCATTTTTCCCTTGAATGGCTTTAGTATTTTTTGAGACTCATTCTACCTAGAGAAGGACTCCTTTTTCCTCTCTCTTTCTAAATATGGAGGAGAGAGAAAAGGAGAGAAAAGTGGGAGATTTCAGCAGTTGTCCAAGATCCAGTAGATTAATGGAACCAAGTCAAATCCTCGGCAGAGCGAGAGGCCACCCTTGGCTACCTCACCTGTGTAATCAGTTTTCGGGTATCTTCACACCTACAAAGTCGTCAGAATGTCTGGGGTTTTTGCCCAGTCTGATGAGCACACAAGGTGAGAGGCCTGGTCAGTTACCAGGCAGAGGTTCTCCTCAGTTAGGGTCAATGGTTGCCATGGAGACCACAATGCCCAGCCCTATTACTTTACTGCATGGTTGACCCTCCCTGCCTCCCACCTAGAGAGATGGATAAGGTGGTACCATGAAAGAAGGGTCATGGACCTCAAGGAGGCACTGTAGTGGAATGGGAATTTTAGATGAGCCTGAGTGTGTATTACTGAGGCAATCTGGGGCTAATGAAGAAGCTGGGATGGAAGGGCTGGATGAATCTTGGAGATCATTTAGTTTTAGTCTATTAGAGAGAGAGACAGAGACAGACAAAGAGACAGAGAGACAGAGAGACAGACACAGAGAGAGAGAGAGAGAGAGAATGAGAGAGAGAGAGAGAGAGAGAGAGAGAAGAGTGTTGTTTCAGGTGGTGTATCATTCAGTCACAGCAGAGTTGGAATTCAAACCTCAGGTCTTCTAACCTTCCAAAAGAGTAATTTTTCATAGATCCAGAATCAGAAGAGACCTTGGAAACTTCTAATCCTATTCCATTACTTATTTTATAACTGAGGAAACTGAGGCTGAGGAAAGAGAAAAATCAACTTGTTCACACAATAGTGTCAAAGCATTTGGACTTAAGTTCTCGAACTCCAAATATGATTTTGAACCATTGGTCAAACTCAAGGGCTCATGGGATTTGGGAACTTGGAAGTCTAATCCCTTTAATAGACAATTTAAGTTCAGCCTTAATAGGGGAAGTAACTTGTCTAGGATCACATAGGTCTCCCATTTGAGCTTCAGCATCCAAATTGAACTGGCTGACCTCTTGGATTCCAACAATGCTCATAATGAGCAAAGAACCTTGAAATGAAACAGTGAAGCCACCTAGACCATATACTCTATACCTACACCTTCCTCCTGGCTGTCAAATACTATTTTTTTTTTTTTAGAGTTTGCAAGGCAATTGGGTTAAGTGGCTTGCCCAAGGCCACACAGCTAAGTAACTATTAAGTATCTGAGGTCGGATTTGAACCCAGGTACTCCTGACTCCAGGGCTGGTGCTCTATCCACTGTGCCACCTAGCCACCTCAAATACTATTTTTGAGATGAAGGGATGACCAGAAACATCCTCTGGACTTGGGTTTAAATCCTGACTTTTAATACAGACTGATTATGTGACCCTGGGCAAGTCACTTAGCACCAAGTGTTCCTAAGCAGTTCCCTAAAGCAGGGTTTCTTAACTTAGGGCCCCTTTGGAATTTAGATGGAGAAAAATGCGTCTTTATTTCAATGTAATAGGCATCCTTGACAGTTCTCTATATTTGATTTTCTGCCTTTTAACAAGCAGGTTTTGAGAAGGAATCTGTAGTTAGGGTCCTCATTGGCAGTGGCAATTCCTGGTATTGGTGAAATCACAGACCCAGGCTCGGTGGGCCTCTTGAATCACAATCAGTATGTCCTTGATGGCAGCTGGGAAACGTCAAATGAACTAATCACAGCAGTTCAGAAGTGAAAGGTGCCTGAAAGACCAGCGGTAATTTCCTTGCCTCTGGGTTGAAGACTTTCAATGACAGTAACTCATTACGTTCCCAGCAGCCTATTCCCCTTCCCTCCCCTTTGAGGTAGCTCTCTTTGAGTGTTAGGAAATCCTTCCCATTACATCTTGAGATTCCCTCCCTGTAATCAAACCCAGTGCTCTGGATTCTGATTTTTGGAGTCAAGCAAAATAAAACTTAAGTCATCTGGACTGAACACTTCTTAATAGACAGGAACCTAGAGGTTCCCCCATTTTACAGAGGGGGAAACTGAGTTTGAATAATTAAGTGACTCACCCAAGTTCACACAGATAGTACATATTGGAGGTGAGATTTGAACCCATATTAACTGTCTTTTCATGACCACACATGACCACGCACTTAATAGCTCAGTCCGGGAAGAGATTCTCAAACAGTCTCAGAAAAGGGAGGTTTATTCCAGACTTGACAAGGGAGGATGAGGGAAATCTTTATACAGCTACCCCAGATTTCTTTTACAAACATGGTAAGAAAAAAAAAAGGATAAACCAGACATCATTTCAAAGAGGATTATAGGTAAGGTAAAAATGGATCCCTAGATCCATAATGGCTCAAGTGGTTGATCTAAGGAGAGGGAAAAGAATAGGGAAAGGATCAAGTCTCATCCTTTCCCCACCCCTTCTTAGGCTTTCCCTCCTTTCCATTGGGAGACTCGAAGCTTGGGGGGTGCCCGCCGGAACCACTCGGACCAGGAGCCATCATACACGGCCACATCAGGTTTGCCACAGAGGTAGGCAGCGAGGGCAATGTGGCAAGCGGTGACCCCCTTACGGCAGGTGGCAATGAGCGGCTTCGAGAGGTCCACCTTCTTCTCCTTGAACATAGCTCGGATCTCCTCAGGACTCTTCTCGAAACCTTCAGCTGTCAGGAACTCTGTGAAAGGCATGTTCAGGGAACCAGGGATGTGACCGGGTTCCAGGTCTGAACCAGGCCCAGGAAAGAGACCAAGGAGACAGGAAAAAATGGAGGAAAAAACTTAGATGATGGCAGGATCACAGTAACCAATCAATAAGCATTTATTGATCACCTTTCATCAGAAATAGTAGGACACAGGAGTCAGGAAGACGAGGGTTCAAAGCCTGCCTCTAACGTTTACTAGCAGTGGATGCAGTCATTTAAATTCTCTGGGATCCATTTTCCTCATCTATACTACTGTCTTTTTTCTTACATAAAGAAGGGAGTGATTGTTAAATATTATGGATACATCTCCTTTTTTGTGGTAATTGGTATTTTAATGGGCACCTTTTATAGGCCAATTCATAAAGTTGTCTCTAATGCATCTTAGGGATGGCCTGAAGCCACAGTGTGAAATGAGCTATCACAAAAAGCTCATTCGATCTAAACCACATGGGGTAAAGATTTTAGAGTCCAAATATGATTTTGAACCTTTGGTCAAACTCAAGGGCACATGGGATGGTTTACACATGTAATTTGGGAACTTGGAGTGCAGAACCTCTGACTTTCCTGTGCTTTCCAAGTAAAACAAACCATTCAGATAAAACTCAAGGGAGCCCTACTTAGGAAATGTGAAGCCCCTGTACGACACCTACATTTCACCACTGGATTAACAGGTCCAATTAGTAACCCTTTCAACTTAAATCTATGATCTCATGATCCCATTTGTCAAAAACTGTACTAGTCAGGGAGGATATGAAAAGAAAATAAAAGATTCCCTACCCTCAATAAGCTTATTTTAGCAGTCAAATGGGAGAAACATGCACATATGTTAACCTAAAAAACCAACAACTACCAAAAACATACAAAAGTTTGATGGGGAGAAGGAAGATAAGAAACACTTTATGTAGGAGGGGGTGCTTGACTTGAATCTGGAAGGAAATCAGGAATTCTGGGAGGCAGAGGCATTCTAAGAATGCAGGACTGTTAGTGCAAAGTATGTGGATAAGAGATAGTGTGTCAGATGAGAGGAACAGCAAGAAAGCCAGTTTTGAATGAAAGGAAGAGTTCAAAGGAATTATTGCTAGAAGGAACTCTGAAGATGACTTAATTCTGTCTCTTCATTTTGGAGATAGGAATACTGAGATTCAGGAAAGTTAGGTGACTTGCCCTCAGGACATTTGTGGCAGAGTCTCATGTTGAACCCAGGTCCTCAGACTTCAAATCTAACTCTCTAGAACAACACTGTTTTCCAGATTAAAAAGCAATCAGTAATCCTGTATTAAGCATGTTCATATCATTTAAGACCCTGAGCTACTCTGACAAAAAAAGATACCACCTTTGCCCCCATGGCTCTTCTTTGTATGGGAAAAGAGAACCCATCTACACTTAAGCAGACAGATACACTGTAAGAAGCCAGGTGGGGATAGTTCAATGTAGCTGTTTACCCATTGAAGCTCTATATGAAGTAGAATGCAGGTTCCTTAAAGACAGATTTTTCTTTTCTCTCTCTTTTCTTTTTAATTTGGAGGCGATTGGGGTTAAATTGGGGGCAATTGTGATTTGCCCAGAGTCACAAATAGTAACTTTCTTAAACTGGATTTGAATTCAGGTCCTTCTGACTCCAGATCCTGTGCTCTTATCCTAGCTGCCCCTTCTTTCCTGTTTGCAACCCCAGTGGGGTTTTTTTAAACAGAGTAGACACATAATGTTTGATCAGATAAGAACAGGGGTTCTTAATCTTTTGTGCATTTTGGAATCCTTTCTTTGACAAGGAATTCTTTTCAAAATCATGTTTTTAAGGAATAGAAGGAAATGATAACTTTCAATGAGAGATTAGTAAAAACAAAGATATAATAGTCTTCTCAAACAAGATCATGCACCTGCTGAAATCTATTGATGAACTCTTTTTTTTTATTTTTGATGAACTCTTTATTCCACGAACCTTGGGATTAGGATGAAAAGAGACAGTAGTAGCAAAAACACTAGGCATGGAGAAAGAAGACCTGGGTTCAAATCTTGCTAATTATTAGCTCTTCCCACTACTTATACCTATGTGACTATGAACTAGTCATTTTCCCATACTCAACCTCAGTTACTTCCTTGAAATGAATAGATAGGTAGATTGATGGGTACATAGGTATTTAAGTAGATAAGTAGATAGATAGATGATAGATAGATGATAGATGAAGGGATGAATGAACACATCAATTTAACAAGCAAAATAAAAAGTGGAGATTGATACAATCAACATCATGAGATTCTCAGGTCATTTAGATCAAGCTAGATCAAGAACGAAGTTGCCTCTGTAGGATGAGTGACTGATCTCCCTAGTGATGGGTGATTTCCCCTTCCCGAAGTAGGCCATTTCACTTGGGGAAAGGTCTAATTTGAAGTCTCCTTTAACTGAGTTAAAAAAACCATGTCTGTCTCTGGTTCCCATGTTCTACTCTCTGAGCAGAATAGACTGAAGTCTCTCCCTTAAAAAAAGGTCCTTCAAGTGAAAGAGCCATGACAAAGGATAACAACCTGCTTGGCAAGTTTGAGCTCACAAGGATCTTCCCTGCCCCCAAGGGTGCTCCTCACATTGAAGTCCTATTTTACATTGATGCAGATGACACCCTTTCTTCCATCAAGTGCAGAGGCAAGGAGAAAATCTTCACCACCACCAATGACAAAGGTCATCTGAACAAAGAAGATATTGAGCATAAAATCCAGGAGGCCGAGAAGCAGAGAGACAAGGCATTTTCCAAGAATTTTCTTGAATCTTATGCTTACATTACAACAAAAAGGCTGCCTTATAAAGTGAGAAACTCCAAAGCAAAATTGGTGCTGGAGACAAACAGAAGATCCTTGACAAATGGAATTAATGAAGTGATCAAAGGGCTGTATATGGATTAGACTACGGAGAAGGAAGACTCTGAGCATCACCAAAAGGAACTGGAGAAGACCTGCAGCCTTGTCATCATACACATCAACAGCACATGCTCTTCTTGTGTACCCATTGTTGGATGGATCCACTAAAGACATCAGAAGAAAAAGCATTCCATGGAGCTCTTCCATGACTGAACAGCTAATTTGTAGTCAAGGCAGAAGCAGTTGAAAAGTAACATTTCATCTACTGTATAAATCTGGATATTCTGAGTACATAAAGTGTGAGGAGGGAGAAAAGCGAACAGCATCGGTCAGTGGACTGTAAATAAAAAGAAATGCAATTCTTGTCCTGGAGAAGAAACTCTATTTAAAGTTAGCACCAAAATTCTATTTAAAATTGGCACCATAAAAAAGAAAAAGAGGATTCACAAGGAAGAGACCTTAATGACCATTAAGTCCAACCCCTCGTTTTACAAAGGAGGAAACTGAGGCCCAGAGAAGAGACTTGCCCAAATTTATATACATAGTGGCAAAAGGAGGATTTGAACCCACATCCTCTGATTCCAAGTCCCATCGATCCATAGCTGATGTATCCACAGAGCCTTTTGAAGTGAGTTCTCATAGCCCCTGTCAAACTTCTGTTGTCTGGGTTAAACATCCTCAACGATGCCCTTAATAAAATGTGGCCCCAAGAATGAATGCACTGGTCCAGGTGTGGACTTATAGCAGGGGAGAAGAGGACCACTAAAGAACTCCTCATGGTCTTCCCCCATGTGGTTTAGATCAAATGAGCCTTTTGTGATAGCTCATTTCACACTGTGGCCTCAGGCCATCCCTAAGATGCATTAAAGAGACAACTTTACGAATTGGCCTATAAAAGGTGCCCATTAAAATACCAACTACCACAAAAAGGAGATGTATCCATAATATTTAACAATCACTCCCTTCTTCGTGGTCCCAAGGTGCCAATTGTAGGGGCCAATTAATCAACACGCATTTGTACAGCATCTACTTTGTACAGGGCCCTGGGGATATGTCCAAGAAGCAAACCTAGGATTCAACTGGCAAAGGGAATTCTGTGCTTTGCAAAGTTGTTGAGGAAAGAGCCTTGGGAACCTTAAAGAACTAGACAAAGGGAAACTGCCATCATATGCAGGTATACATGTTATCTGGGAGCAGGGAGGTAATGAATAGATCACCAAGCCTGGAAATCAGGAAGACTTGGGTTCAAAGGGGGCCTCAGACACCTACTAGTTAACTTGTTTGCCTCAGTTTCCTCATCTGTAAAGTGGGGATAAGAAGCATTTCCCCAGATTGCTGTGAGGAACAAATGAGAAGAATTTTCTAGCCCTTAGCACATAGTTCAGGGCCATGTGAATGCTAGCTGTTATTTCAGTTATCATAACTACTGATATGTCTGGTCCTATAAATAGCTTCCCGGTTGATTGGCATAAAGGATAGGAACAGGATTTGTGATTTCATTGGCGAAGAAACTCCTTCCACCAAGGTAGGTTGGCACCTGCTTGGCAACATAACTTTAGCGAGTTCCCTAGAGGAGTTGAACAACACTCCCTGGTGTCTCCACAACCATCTTAACATACATTTGAGAAGCACTATGAAAAATAAAAATCACAATAAAACATAGATAATAAGTGATCTTTGAGTCATTAGCTGGTCTATAGAGATCATTATATACAATGTAATTGCCCCATTTCTACTGGAGTTTGACCTCATCAGCCCAACATAGAAAGTATGATTTTCTCAGGGACGCACAACCAGTATGAGCCAGAGGCAAGATTTGAACCCAGATCTTCTTGGCTTTGAGGTCACCACCCTATTATCACAGACTCAAGAGTTGTAAGAGAAAATGCAGAAATCTTTTCCTGCCTAATTCCCCTTGAACTTAGAGCAGGGGATATTCTTAACCTATTCTAAATCCTGGCCCCTTTGGGTAGCCTCAGAATCATATTCTTAAATGCATAAGAGATGGACAATTATAATATAAACCAATTACAATGAAGGAGTTATCCATATATTTTTGAAAAACAATTTCACGAGTGAGTGAAGACTGAAGCGTACTTTTTCACTTAGTAATTTTTTAACTTGTGTGTATGTGTTTCTCTTGCTAAGTGGTTAATATGGAAATGTTTTGTATAACTTCCTCCACAGTCGATATATTGTCTTTTCAAGGAGTGGGAGAAAGGTGGGAGGAAGGGAGTGAATTTGGAGCTCAACATGTTTTAAAATGAATGTTAAAACTTTTTAGAATGTAATTGGGAAGGGGCAGCTAGATGGCACAGTGGATAGAACACTAGTCCTGGAGTCGGGAGGACCTGGGTTCAAATCCAGTGTCAGACACTTAATAATTACCTAGCTGTGTGGCCTTGGGCAAGCCACTTAACCCCATTTGCCTTGCAAAAACCTAAAAAAAAAAAAAGAATGTAATTAGGAGGAACTGCTAGGTGGCACAGTGGCTAGAATACTAGTCCTGGAGTCGGGAGGACCTGAGTTCAAATTCGGCCTCAGACACTTCATAATTACCTATCTGTGTGACCTTGGACAAGTCACTTAATTCCATTGTTTTATAAAAAAAAATCCCCCAAAAACTGTAATTGGGAAACATCTAAGGAAACAAATAAAAAATATGTTTAAGAAGGAAAGAAAGAAAAATAATTTCATGGCCTCCAAATGAAAAACATTTGGATTAGAGAAACATTGCTCTGGTCACATTAGGCAGTAATGACTGTGGTGATCTTTGAGGCTGAAATTTTTTGTTTTACAATACTCAGAATGTCAGATTCCCCTTGTCCCTAGGTCGCTGGCTTTGGTCAGCTCTGCTTTCCTCCTAATCTCCTCTCTGAGGAATCTGAAACCATTCTGAGTTTCAGCTCAGGTTCCAGGCACTCCCTCACCAGGGACTGCAAGTCTATGAAGCAGGGGGTGGAGGGAGAAAAAAGGTCTGGCCAGGGAGGTCATGTGGATAAGAGCTGACCACACTTTCCCCTAGTCACTCTGTTGACACACTGCCTACTGCTCCCAAGTCAACATGCTACCCTTAAAAGCAGGGATTTCTTGCCCTTCTGTTTGCATTTCTAGAGTACTGCACAATGCTTTGCACAAAATGATCATGAATAAATGCTTTCTCATTCATCATCCATCCATCCATCCATCCATCCATCCATCCATCCATCCATCCATTTATTCATCCATCCATTCCATCAGCCAACCAGTCACCAATTTACTCCTAATCCGGGCTCCCCCAACTATAGAAATTTGAAGAAAATGTGTGAAGTTTCTGTTCTGTATCCCCACAAATCTTTCCTACTTCCTGGGAAATGTATATGAGGAGCAATGACACTGTTTCATATTATAAATACCTGTCAATTGTCACTGGGGAGTCTTCTTTGTTTTAAGGATTTCTTTGGAGGTGAAGGAAACAACTGGTTGTCCTCTATCTGGTATCATCCCATAGTAAGCCAGTATAGTGTACTGGATTGATCATTAGACCAAATCCCACATAAGATAATTATTAGCTGTGTGAATTTATCTTAAGCAATCAGCCTCTCTGAGTCCGTTTCCTCCTTTTTTTTAAAAAAAGAGAATGACCTCAATGGCCTCAAAAGTTCCTTTTCTTTTCAAAATCTATGATTCTGTGAGTAACTTGCTATTCTCTTTTGAGGGGACTCTAAATATGAGCCATACTAATCTCCATTTTAGAGAAGTCCAACTACAATGCCATCTTCAGGAAGCCTTTCCCAAACTGCCCTAATTCTAGTGTCTCCCCTAATTCCCTCTATATAGTTATTTTTACATATCTATCTGCTAGTTGTCTTGCCCCTACAAACACATTAAAGTGTAAGTTACCTGTGGACAGGGACTGCCTTTGGCTTCTTTTTTTAATCTCCAGAACGTAACACAGTGAATAGGAGGTTCTTAATAAATCTTTATTGACCGACTGATTAGAGATTTTCCTTTGGTACTCCAGATTTGGGGCTAGCATATAACGGGGGGGAAAACCAATCCTTCTTTTTAGGGTCAAGGTCTCTCTGGACTGAGTCTGGGTCCATCTGAGGTAAGAACTGAACTTCCTTTTTGGTAGGGTCAGCCCCTGGGCCACTAGTGACATACCCTGTATATTGTGTTCTGTCACTAGACTACAATCTCAAGAGTAGGGGGCATCTCAGTTTTTTAGCCGGATTCTCAGCACCAGGGAACAATGTCTGGCATGCAGTAGGTACATAATAAATGCATGCAGGCTGATTTTTTTTAGTCTTGTTGTTAACCCAAGAGATCCACATTTAATGCATGACTCAATTACCTGATAGTTGCATGATTCTAAGCAAATCATCTCCCCTAATTGGAGTTTCCATTTCCTCATCAGTAAAATGGTTGAATATTTTTATTCCCTATATCAGAGGTTTTGTTAAGGAAAGGTTTTGGCGGTCTAAACGTTTAAGTCAGAATAATGGAAAATCAGGAAAATAAATGCTATTAGGTAAGTCCTCCCCCAACCCTCTCTACCACCACCATCATCCTCTTATGTATCCCTTGCTGGGGATTTACATATTGTACACATTTAGATTTCTAAGTGCTTGGGACTCTGAACTGGATATAGGCTTCAAGCCATTTGTGTTGAGAGCACTTTCTATTGTGGTGAGATGGGGGAAGGGTACCAAAGAGCACTGTGCTTGGAGTAAGAGATGATGTGAGTAGGTGAGGGGTGGATGAAGTCCACCACTGTATTATAGGTATTACAAGACAGTATGGTAGGAGAGATAGAATACTGGTCTTAGAGTCAAGAATCTGGAGATTAAATTCTGCCTTGAATGCTTGGAGCACGTGTGTGATCCTGCCTAGACAAGTCACTTGAACCCCCTTGTCTCAGTTTCCTTTTCTGTAAAAAAGAAGGGGATAGGACTAGGTGATTTCACAGATCCTTTCCACGTCTAAACTTAGGATTCTAATCAGCCATTAAATATGCAGTTACTACACAGGGCCAGGCGCCAATGCTGCGAGTTCTCCTTCTTCACTCCCTGAAGAACATTGTACATTGGCACTTAGCTCTAATAAAGACCAGTGCTAATCGGAAGGCAGGGCAGAGATTGAAAAGCATTCTGTACTAGAGCCAGGGGCTGGGCTTCAATGCCAGCTTTGAATTCTGATGTGTAGATAGGAGACCATGAGCGAGTTAGGTCCCCCTTGCTCTTATCATCTTAAAAAAGGGGGTGTTGGATTAAATGAGCTCTACTGTCCTTTCCAGCTCTAAATCTATGATCATATGAAGTTATTTCCCTTTGCTGGACCTCAATTTCCTCATCTGTAAAATGAGGGAATTGAACCAGATGGCCTCTGAGACTGAGGATTCATACTTGAATCAGTTATCAATAACACATATGAAGTCCCTACTATGCATCAAGAATTTAACAGGAACATATATATTAGACTTTGAACATTGGCTCTACCACTTCCTATCTAACACTCACCTCTTCTGAGCCTCAGTTTCCTCATCTGTAAAATGAGGGTATTAGACAACATTATAGATGAGGAGCCAGGAGGTATCTCGGTAGGCATCTAGTCAAATTCCCTCATTTCCCAGATGAGGATGCTGAGACTCAAGACAGTTAAGTATCATTCCTAAGGTCTTTGAGTTAGTATTATCAGAAGTGGGATTTGAACCCAGGTCTGTTGAATCTAAGGCCAAGTACTCTTTCGACTGTACTACAGAAGAGTTCTCTAACCTCTAGGCTCCCTTCCAATCTTTTTCCAGGACACCTCTACAACCAAATGGTCATCAGCTTTCCCAGATGAATTTCCTGATATGTCACCTAAAGGGTAAGATTTCATTATCCTTCTAAGGTTCCTTCTAGCTTTACACTCATTATCTTGATATACAAACTAAGGAGCTTCCAGGAGAAGACAGCTTCAAATGTTAGCTCTGAACCTCAACTGAGACAACAGAGTCCACTTCAGCCTTGGTTTCTAAGTCATCAATGATCCCTGGAAATTAGAGGGGCAATTTGGTTATGAAGTGATTAAAGTAGGAGCCCTGGTGTCAGGAGGACCTGAGTTCAAAACCGACCTCAGATACTTAATAGTTACTTAGCTGTCTGACATTGGGCAAGTCACTTAACCCCACTGCCTTGCAAAAACGAAAAAAGAAAAAAAAATGAACTTAGAGATCTCACCTAGGACAACACTGCCATTTTGTAGTTAGGGAAACTGAGACCCTAGGAGAAGAAGCAATTGTACAACAGGTAGGCTTCCTACTGCTTCCAGTCAGGGAATGTCTCTAGAAAAAAGTATTATTAATCCTTTTTTCATTTCCTGGACCCCATGGGTGCAGTCCTGGGGATGGCAGGGAGTTTGGGGAAGTGTAAGGATACATTTTTAGATTTTTTTAAAGCATAAAATAAAATACATAGACTTACAAAGGAAATCATTTATGTTGAAATAGAGCAAAGAAAATATTTTAGGGACTCTCTGATTAAAATACTTTTCCCCAACCCTGAAAAAGTCCAAATGGGGGGGGGCAGTTAGGTAGTGCCATGGATGGAGCACCAGCCCTAGAGTTAGGAGGACCTGAGTTCAAATCCAACCTCAGATGCTTACTAATTGCCTAGCTGTGTGGCCTTGGGCAAGCCACTTAACCCTATTGCCTTACAAAAAATATATATGATAATAAAATAAAAATTTTAAAAAAAGTTCAAGCAGGATAGCCTCTCATTAGGGATGCTGAAGAGGGGATTCCACAGAACAAAGGATCTTAGTTCAGGAATCTGGGGAAAGGACCTGATCAGGGTCACTTAGTTTGCAAGACTCAGTGATGACATTTACTCAAGTCCTCGGATTCTTCAAAGTCAATGCTCCTTCCATGTTACTGTAGTACCTCTTAAGAGACAAGAAAAACAACATTTCTATAGGGACTAGTTGCTTAATGAGCTCTATGTCCCCTAACAACATTCCAAACAAGTTGTAAACTTTTAGAGATCAGTCAACAAATATTTATTAAACCTCTTTTGTATGTCAGGCCTTTCACAACTAGGTGCAGGATGAAAACAGTATCTCACCTCAGAGAGTTTATATGACAGATAGAAAGGAAATGCAAAGTAATTTTGAGGAGGGGAATAAGTTTGCAAGGAAGCTAAGCATTCTATCAACCAGTATCTGGGGAGAGAATTTCCACACTGGGATGGCATTTTGAGCAATGAAATCATAGACTCTGACTCAACTATAAAGCCCTGCAACAAATAGGCTGCTGGAAAAGAGTTAAAAGCAAATAAAACCTATCCTGAAGGCGATTATAGGCTCATATTGGACAAGGTCTCTGGCCCTTTCAAACTCAAGCTTTTCTACAACCCCCATTGATTCTTTGCCACTCCCTCCAAGAAACCTGGCCTGATGCCAGGAATGCCAGCCCAAGCAAGAGGGAAGGGAGGAGGGCAGACAGAATATAATTCTTTAGGATCCTGTCTCTTTTTTGCAAAACCATGGTTCAGCCCTTAATCTAGGCTCAGGGCAGGGGTGGTAAAGTTGAGCATTCATGTCTTCCCAAGAATTTTAAGAGGGAAAAACCAGAAATCCAAGTGAACTTTCATTTGAAGTAAGGGACTGGATAGGTTCCAACAGCAAAAAACAAGAGTCTCCAATTACTGAGCCCTGTTGATCCAGATTTGTAGCCTAGGGAAGGAGAGAAGCAGGGGTATGCATTTTCCCAGGAGTACTCTACTAGCCAGAGTTCCATTTGAGGGAGAAAAAAAAAAGAAGGCTGGGGTGGGAGAGTGTCAGCATAATCCAGGGGAAGAAGTTCTGGACTTGGATCATAATTGCATTATGTCCCTTAGTCTCTCTAGACCTGGGAGCTCCATGGTCTAGTCCAACCTTCCTTAGCCCCCAAATCCCACCTGATATCTTTTTTTTTTAAGTTTTTGCAAGGCAAACAGGGTTAAGTGGCTTGCCCAAGGCCACACAGCTAGGTCATTATTAAGTGTCTGAGACTGGATTTGAACCCAGGTACTCCTGACTCCAAGGCTGGTGCTTTATCCACTACGCCACCTAGCTGAACCCTCAACTGATATCTTTGAAGGTTTCTTCCATCCATTAAGTTTCAATTTAGACTGGCTGGCATCCTTAAGAAACTATCCATTTTACAGATGTGGAAAATGAGGTTCAGGAAGATGAACATGTTCAAAGTCCACCTCTCAGCTCCCTGCCTTTCTACCCTTCTCTCAGACTATTTTCCTATACATGTTCCATTTTCCCAGCCACAGTAGAGTGTTCGATGTCCCTCAGCCCAGTGCATCCCCTCCACTTGTCCATTATGTTGTTTATGTTTATAACTGCTGCTACCAAACGCCTATCTTTTGTATTCTGTTCTCATTTTCTAAAATTCAACCTATGTTTTCTTTCCTCTAGTAAGTCTTCCCTAACATTCCTACTTAGTACTGACTAGAGTGTGGTAGGGAGTGAGCTGAGCCTTTCAGAAAGAGTCAACGATTGAGTCCAAATCGAGCTGGGTGACCCTGGGCAAGTCACTTAACCCTGTTTCCCTTAGTTTGTCTTCTGTACAAAACACTGGAGAAGGAAATGGCAAACCACTCCAGTATCTTTGCCAAGAAAATGGGACCCAGATGGGGTCATGAAGAGTTGGGCATGACTAAACACACTCTGTTCTTTTCTGACACCTATGAGCATAAGACCAGAAGCTATGAGGAAAAGGAAGGATCTGGTTTCATCTCAACCCCATCTTTCCCCCAGCCCCTAACACAGGTCACACAGTCATTCAATAGCATAAGGATCTGTAATTCATTGTCAATATGGATCTTTTCTCCATTAATTCAGATTGTGACCCCTTTATGTGGAAGAGTTGCCACATCTGAGAAGTCCCACATCCTGCTTCATCACAATGAATAAATGCTGTTTTTTTTTTTCACATTTGTTGATAATTAAGTTTATATTTTTCAAATAGTTAAAATGAAATTGGCACTCTGTGACCACCTTGATAGGTAATTTCTTGGATCCTTGGCTACAAGATTTCTAACCTATCTAAATTGGTAGGGCTAGCTAGAACTTGGGGAACTGGCAAAATCTTGAAAAAGTGAAGGTCACAGGCACACCACAATGAGACATCAGAGGAGGTCTTTGGTGGAATACTTTCATCAGGATTGTTCTCAAAGTCAGTTAATGGGCCCCTGAACCATTTGCATTCCAAAGTGTGAAAGTTCTGGACCTGGGAGAATCTCCAAAGGAATATCCTCTAAGCAGAGCTGAGTGAGGAGGAGGAGGAGAGGGGAGTCAGGTGAGTGTAACAGATCTCAAGAATTAGAGACAAAGTTCCTCCTAGAGGGTTTCAGCCCTATCAGTCCCCTAACTATCTAAGTCACTTTGAGTGAGTCATTTGATGTCAGACCCTTTTCCTCTTCCCTGGGAGCCACTGCCGGGGTTGATGCAAGATAACTTATGATTATGGAATTAGAATCAGTGAGAGAGAATCAGGGTAAGGAAAGTAGGGAAAGTGAGGGAAAGTTGGCAAAGTCACTTGAACTCTGTGATGCTCAGTTTCCTAAATTATAAAATGAATGGGTTGGGCTGCTAGGTGGCATCTGCCCTGGAGTCAGGAGGACCTGAGTTCAAATTTGACTTCAGACACTTAATAATTACCTAATTGTGTGACCATGGGCAAGTCACCACCCCATTGCCTTGTCCTCCCCACAAATGAATGGATTACACTAGAAAGATGGTTCTGAATTGTTGAGCCTATGATAAGCAAGAGGCATGGTTGTTAGAAGACCTGTGCTTTCTACTTTGGACAAGTCTTCTGAGTCACCCCTTCCTGCCCCGTAAGGAGGTGGGCAGTCAGGGTGGGGGTTGTTTCTACTCTGGGCCTGGTTGGAGGCAGCTGGGGCCACCAGACTGGAACGGCCAGGGCAGCTGGGGGAAGGGGGGGTGCCCAGTCAGCCTAGTCTGCAGCGGGGAGGCCCCAAGTTGGTCTCCTCAAGCCACCCAGGAACTCCCTCACCTTTGGAGTCGGGCTCCGGCTCTGTCCCCAGGTACCTTCCCCGGGCCCGGGAGTCTACCATCTGGAAGCGCTTGGACTCCAAGTTTTCCAACATCTCCTCATAGGTCTTGAGCAGGGACCTGTCGAGGGTGGCCTTGAAGACGGCAGGCTCCGGGGTGCTGGGTTCCGAGGTGACTGGGTGCCTCTCCTGCAGCCAGTTTCGGAAGCCCCCGTTGAGCACGGACACCGTGCGGTGGCCAAAGACGCGGAACATCCACCAGGCCCTGGGCCCGTAGAAGCTGCCCAGGTCGTCGCCGTCGTACACCACCACGTGCGTCTGGTTGCTGATGCCCAGACGGCCCACGTAGCTGGCGAAGGCCGCCTCGCTGGGGAGCATCATCTCGTAGGGAGACGCCTGGTCCTTGCACTCGTCGATGTCGAAGAAGGAGGCCCCGGGGATGTGGCGCTCCCGGTACTCTTCTCGGGCATTGCGCTGTTGAGGCGGGTACCAGGACACGTCGAGGACCCGCAGGCCAGGGCCCAGCTTGCGGGCCCGCAGCGACTCGGCCAGCCACTTGGAGGACACCAGGGCCCGGTAGAGCACCTGCTGCTGCACCATGGCTGCAGCCTTTAGCCTTCTGCTGGAGAAGCAGGAAACGGAGGCTAAAATGAGCCGGGGAGCTGCGAGATGGGGAAGGCTGCCAACAGGGGGGGGGGAAGGAAAGGGAGGGCAGGGGAGGAGCCTGGGGGGGACCCCCACCCCCAGACCCAGCTGGCCTCCTCCCCCCTCCCGGCCTGGGCCCTCGACTTCTCCCCAGGGCAGACCCCTCCCACCTTAGCAGCCAATCCCCGGCGGCTGCTCTGGGGCTTGGGGCCCCGGAGACGGGGCTGAGTCTGCCTTGGCGGTGCCCGGGAGCCAGTGCAGGCGAGGGTGGACGTATGTACCAGTGCTTTGGCTGTGGGTTCCGCCCCTCCCCCCTCCCAGAGAAGGAGAAGGAGGGGAGAAGGGCCTGGGGGCGGGGGGCTCCAACTTGAAGGACGGGGGGAGGGCAAGGTGGCTTTCAGAGAGGGGAGCCGCTGATCCCCATCCTGGGGGGGGGGCGCAGCAGGAGAGAAAAGGTGCCAGGCCCCAGAAGCAAGGCCTCTGCCCCGGGGGGGCAGACTCAGTTTCCGATGAGGCCCCCACCCCTTCCCCCTCTTCCCCTGACCCTAAGCCTCCCCCAGTGGGGGGGAGAGAGATCGGGCCCCCTCTGCTGGCGCCCTGCACCCCCTAAGTCAGACAGAATTAGCCAGGCAGGAGGTGCAGGGGGTGGGGCTGGGGCTGGGGAAAGAGCAGAGGACTTTGGCCCCTGGCCTGCGGCCGCCCCTTGCCTCGCCATTCCCTCTGCCCCTTTCACTCCTCCTCTGAAGAGGGGCCTGGGAGCTGTGGCCGGACGACCGGCGTGGACCTGGTCTGCAAATCCCGCCTCCCCTGGCTCCTGGCCGTGTGACTCTGGGCAAGTCATTTCCCTTCCCGGCTCCCGGGATCCCCTCCCCCGTCCAAAGGAGTGCGGGGGGGGGGGTAGCCTCCAGGCTCCCCGGCCGGCCCCAGGATCCAGGCTCTCCCCTCCCCCCGCCTCCGTCCTTGGCGTGGCCCCCGCGCCCCTGCACCCCGTCACCGCCGCCTAGCCCTCCCTCCCTCCCTCCCTCCCTCTCCAGGGCGCAATAAAGTTGGCGCGTTCAAAAAGGGCAGCCCCGGCCCGTCCTCCCCGGCCCGTCCTCCCCGGCCCGGGCCCTGCCTCCGCCCCGGCCCGTCCTCCCCGGCCCGGGCCCGTCCCCCCCGGCCCGTCCTCCCCGGCCCGTCCTCCCCGGCCCGGGCCCTGCCTCCCCCCGGCCCGTCCTCCCCGGCCTGGGCCCGTCCCCCCCGGCCCGTCCTCCCCGGCCCGTCCTCCCCGGCCCGTCCCCCCCGGCCCGTCCTCCCCGGCCCGTCCTCCCCGGCCCGGGCCCTGCCTCCCCCCGGCCCGTCCTCCCCGGCCTGGGCCCGTCCCCCCCGGCCCGTCCTCCCCGGCCCGTCCTCCCCGGCCCGTCCTCCCCGGCCCGGGCCCTGCCTCCCCCCGGCCCGTCCTCCCCGGCCCGGGCCCGTCCCCCCCGGCCCGTCCTCCCCGGCCCGTCCTCCCCGGCCCGGGCCCTGCCTCCCCCCGGCCCGTCCTCCCCGGCCCGTCCTCCCCGGCCCGTCCTCCCCGGCCCGGGCCCTGCCTCCCCCCGGCCCGTCCTCCCCGGCCTGGGCCCGTCCCCCCCGGCCCGGGCCCTGCCTCTCCCCGGCCCGGGCCCGTCCTCCCGGCCCGTCCTCCCCGGCCCGGGCCCTGCCTCTCCCCGGCCCGGCCCGTCCTCCCCGGCCCGGGCCCGTCCCCCCCCGGCCCGGGCCCTGCCTCCCCCGGGCCGGGCCCCGGATCCCGCCTCCTTCCCCAGCCCATTGGCGCCGCCGGCCGCCGCGGGGGAAGGGGCGGAGAAGCCGCCAGCCCGGGCCGGCCCTGCCGCGGTGAGTGAGGTCGGTGCGGGCTGGGGGCTGGGCCCCCGAGGCCCCCGAGGGCCCCCTGCGCCCCCCGCCCCCCTCCTAGAGCAGACGCGCCCCTGTCCAAGGTGCCAGAAGCTCGGCGCCCCGGGCCCCGGGCCCCGGGCCCTCGGAGGCGCCCAGGGCCGCCCCGGCCCATCGGGGCCCATCGGGGCCGCCCGGGCCCACCCGGGCTTCAGGGAAAGGCCACCGGGGGGAGGGGGACTGGGGCGCAGCGCGGGGGGGGCCTCCCCTTCCCCAGCCCCACACGGCAGGCCTCGGAGCGGACCCGGAAGCCGGGGCCCAGCGCCCTTCTACATTGGCTGGGGGTTGGGAGGCCCGAAGCGGGGGCACCCCCAATCCAATGCTTGTCCAGGGCTGGGGGGGGCGGGGGGCCTTTCAGGGTGCTAGGAGGCAGAGGCCCAGCCGGCCCAGCTCGGCACCACCTCGCTCGGTCAGGTCAGGTGACCCCTCAGCCTCCACTTTGGCTGCTCCGTAAGATGGGGGCCAGGCTAGCCCCCCAAGCCCTATGATACTGGTAGCGCCCTCTCAGCCTTTACTTCCTAACCCCTTATCAGCCCCAAGAGTTGGAGGTTCAGCTGGTGACTCCTTGAACCCCCATGTGGCAGCCAAGGAAAGGTGCCGGTTGGATTCCTGGATCTCAATTTCCTCATTTCTGAGTTCACTTTTTTCTTTTTTTTTTTCTTTTTCTTTTCTTTTTTTTGCTTTTTGCAAGGCAAATGGGGTTCAGTGGCTTGCCCAAGGCCACACGGCTAGGTCATTATGAAGTGTCTGAGGCTTTTTTGAACTCAGGTCCTCCTGACTCCAGGGCTGGTGCTCTATCCACTGCACCACCTAGCTGCCCCCCAGAGACTTTTTCAACTCTAATCCTGGATTCTAAATCCATGGATTAACATGGATGGAAGAGAAGTTAGAAATTCTTCCTTAGGGTTTGGAGTCAGAACATCTGAGTTCAAACTCTTAAGTTCCTTCCTATCTATTCATTCATGCGTCCTTCCATGAACCCCTTTCCCTTTCTTGGCCTCAGTTTCTTCTTCCTGGGACAGTCACTGGGATTCTGTTTCCAGACCAACTCTCAAGTTTCATGAATTAAAAAAGAAACAACCAAAAATAGCCCCTACATCGGAAATACTGACTTTTAAATCCCGGGCCTTGGGTTTCAGTCCTGCTTCTGAACCTGCTTTAACTTTTACCTACTTTTTGAAAAGGAGGATATGCTTGGGGTGTGGAGGGGGTGTTGCCTAAGCTTGGGCTAACCTTCCCTTCCCTTAATAAGGGAGCAGAAAGCAAAATCCAAACTTCCTGAGAACCCATCCAGGGAGAGACACATGGCCGAGACAGTTCAGGTACCACCTTTCCATGATTTATCCCTCTCCCAAGGACTCCCTTTGCTTGTGGTTTGTATTTGAGCAGGTGCCAGTGAGTAGTGAAGGGACGTATTTGCCAGAAGCTCCCTACACCAAAGAAATGATCGGTTCGATTTTTAAAAAAATGCTATTTAATTGTTTTTACACGTGTATGTGTGTGTCATATATGCACACATATATATGTTTTTATCTTTCTGAATGGAATGTAAGCCTCTTTAGGGCAGGGCAGGAACTATAGACATTTGATCTGGCTTGATTTTTCTTTGCTATTTCTACCCTCAGAGCCGAGCATAGCATGGTGACCCTAGTCAGGTGGAATAGAACCTCATACACTTGGTTCTGTGTAACACTCAACAAATAACTTCATTTCCCTGAACCTCAGTAAGAAGCCACAAGTGAAGTGGCTCGGCCTGAGGTCCCATGAGGAAAAAATGGAGGAGAAGTTACTGGAAGTCTTCGGATGGCATGTAGGACTTGAGGCAGCCTCAAGGTTATCAGGTCAAAATCTCTCATTTTACTGAGGGGGGATCTGAGGTTTACATAGATAGTGACTAAGCTTAGGCCATACAGGTGTTCAGGAGGCAGAATTCTAACTGGATCCTCTGCCTCCGAAGTGTTTTTTTCTTCCTGTCTTCCTCCAGATGTTCCCCACTTTTAATAGACTTTTGGTTTCTTTGATGTAATAACCTCTCCTTGGGACTAACGGGAGGAGAGTGATATATTTGTATAAATATTTTGTATATTTGTATAAATATTAGCTATTATTATTGCCTCGATGGGCTCAGCATCTTGTAGTCTTAAGAAGTCACCTAGGCAGAATGAAGGAAGGAAGTGACTTGCCCAGGGTCACCTAAATGATACAAACTAGATCTTCCCGATTCTTAGTCTCTACCCACTATACCATCCTGCTTTGTGTTGAGGGAGGAGGGCTTGGATTCCTTTGAATACATTCAGGAGGACAGAGGCAAGGCTGGTTCCCTCTTGTGTATAGTCTTTAATGACCAGCCTAGTCCTGTATCTGCTAGGACATTGCTGTACCATTACCCTTCTTTGGGATCCTCAAGTCTCTCTTTACCTGGAGACATGCCAAGGAAATCTTAAGGAGTGAATGCCTCTAGTCTCCGGAGCACCAGGGCCTGGGCGCTCACATATATGTCTCCTGCCATTATGATACACCGGGAGGCACTTTTTACCCATGTCAGGAAAAGGTCCGGCCTACTTGCTTGCCTCCCCGTGGTATAGAACCCACTGACCCATCAAATCTTGCCTGCTAGGGACTTAGCACAGGGCAAAGAAAGTTGAATTTGAAGTCAGGACCTGGGATTCAGGTCCTTTCCTATAGGACCTCGGTCACGTTACTTGGGCTCTCTGGGCCTCAGTTTCCCTCATTTGTAAAATGAAAGGGTTGGACTAGATGACCCTTTGTAAATCAAGAGTTGCAATCTGCCTCCAAGTAACACAGATGTCTTGACTCCCCAGTCTCCAAGGAATGGTAGTCTCTAGAATTAATCTTAGTGGCTAAGGCCAATTGGGAGGAACAGGGTGACTTTGCTATGTCAGGAGTTAGTTATTTGTTGTGTGGTGTTTGTATTGGACTCTGACTGCCGCTCCTTTCTTCCCTCCCTCTCCCTTTGTTATGCACTCTGGCACTATATTTCTCAGATTGCAAATTGACTCTACTCCTCTGAATGATTACATGCCACCTCCCTATTCCTAGTCATTGATTCTTTCTTCTTACCTAGTCTAGAGGGTCCCCCAAGGCCTCGAGTCAGACAGAAGCTGGCCAAAAGCCAGGCATCATGTCAGCAGGATCCCTCTTCAGAGCCCTGGTATCAGCCAAGTGGGTGGCTACGTCCTTGAAAGAGTGCCAGCCCCTGAAGCTTCTAGATGCCTCCTGGTACCTGCCGAAGATGAAACGGGACCCTCGACAGGAGTTTGAAGCAAGTCACATCCCTGGAGCAGCCTTCTTCGACATCGACTTCTGCAGTGACCGGACATCCCCCTATGACCACATGATGCCCAGCGCTGCGGACTTTGCTGAGTATGTTGGCAAGCTTGGGGTGGGGAATGGCACCCACGTGGTGGTGTATGATGCCAGCGACCAGGGCCTCTTCTCTGCCCCCCGAGTATGGTGGATGTTCAGGGCCTTCGGGCATGAGACTGTCTCACTACTGGATGGAGGGTTAAGGAACTGGAAGAGGGAGGGGTACCCTTTGGGCTCTGGCAAGGCTCGCCCAATTCAAACAGAATTCCAAGCCACCTTAAATCCCCTGTTTGTGAAGACCTATGAAGAGATCAAGGAGAACATTGAATCACGCAAGTTCCAGGTTGTAGATGCCCGTGTTGAAGGGCGCTTCAAGGGCATTGAACCAGAACCCCGAGAAGGTAAGATAGTTAAAGGCATTATCTATGGTCCTATGGGGTGGGGGTGGGGGGCAATGGGGGTAGAAAGGTCACACAGTATTTATAGTCAGTAGATCTGGGGACAAATCTCAATTCTTCTTCCAACTCACTTCTCCTTTGTTTTCTCATCTGAAAAATGGAGGTGGAGGGGTTGGACCTGGATACTAAGTCTAGAGCTGAAAAGACCCTTATCGGCTACTAGTCCAATTTCTTTATCTTATAGTGGAGAAATCTGAGACCCCTGGGGTTCACATGACTTGACCAAGGTCACACAAGGCAGTAAGGAGGAAAAATCAGCATTGGAATCCAGGTGCTTTATCTCCAAGTCCCATTACTCTTTCCACAGTGCCACTTGGTGTCTTAGAGGATCTCCTTTCCCACTCCAAATCCTATGATCAAAAAACCCCATAAAATCATGGATCTGAGACTGGAAGGGACCCCAGAGACCCTCAAATACATCTTGGCCATTTTACAGAAGAGAAAACTGAGGTCCAGAGATGAGAAGTGGCAGGGGGTCATTCATTCAAAACCAGAAGGGGCCTTGGAGGCCTCACTTCCAACGCTCTCATTTTATTGATAAGAGCTCTGAGCCCAAATGTTTGAATCAAATGATGAACTCTACCCAGATGTCCTCTCCCATCTTTCATCTTCTCTTTCACAAATAAGATAACTCATATAAAATAATTTGTAAGCTTTAAAGTCCCATGGGTATGGAGTGTAATGCTTTAACTTGGACCAGGCTAGCTGTGATGGGAGGTGTGTTTGATCTTGAAAACATAGATTGGGAGAGAAGTGAGTGGGAGGGAGTGACTGGTTCACTGTCTTATTTTCATGCTCTATGGTTTGCCCTCTGCTCCTGCTGGAACCCATAATTGCCCAACTAGAACCAGGGAACTGGGGAGAACTCTGAGTCAGAGGGCCCAGGGGGACATGGGGGACAGATCAAAGTAGACAGGGTTAGGTGTGAGAGAATGAAAATAACAACAGTGATCATTATGAAAAAAGCCCCCCAGTTTTGTAGTTTTATGTCCACTAGTTCATTGGATCCTTACAGCAACTCTGTGAGGAAGGAGGCATTATTATTGGCCCCATTTTATAACTCGGGAAACTAAGGCTTGTAGAGGGGATAGGAATTGTCCAAAGTCCCCCCAAAGTTGTTTCATTCTCTACCTCTCTGTGATCCCTATTTGGAGTTTTCTTGGCAGATACACTAGAGTGTTTGCCATTTCCTTCTCCAGTTTGTTTGACAGATGGGGAAACTGAGGCAAAACAGGATTAAGGGTCACATGACTAATAAATATCTTGAAGTCGAATTTGAACTCAGGAAGAGAAACCTTCCTGATTCCAGACCAGGTTTCTCTTCCTGAGTTCAAATTTGACTGCCCAAATTTTAAGAAAAAGAGTCAGAATTTGAACCTAATCCTCCAAGACCCTAGATGCAAAATTCTTTCTAGTATTCTTGACTTCATCTGCCCTGAACTACCATGAGTTGTAGTTTTCTTATCTGTAAAATGAGGATGAAAAATGAACCGAATGTTGATTGACCTACTGAGGGAGACAGTGACATAAAAGAAATAACTTCAGCCTTCAAGAAACTTCTATTCTGAAAGTGGGAATCATCACCTAGAGGACAGTGATGATCAAGGAAGAGACCTGGGGTCTGAAGAGTCCCTCCCTGGAAAGGGGAGTAGAGTTGTTAACCCCCAATATGAGTTGTCTTTGGTGATTGGACTGGTCCCAAGATGACAGGCATCCACACCATCTGACCTTCTGCTAGATCCTTGAATTCTAAAAGTATGGGGACCCCTTGGAGTCCTCTTTCTGGCCTAGAGCTTGGACTAAATGGATCAAACACTTGGTGACATGCCTCCACCCAAGACCTGCTAGAGAATTCTCTTGGTTCCTGCGATTCACAGACCCCCTCAGATTATGTAAACCTTTGAGAATATTTAATGTGGCAGTTTCCTCCTTATCTAAATCAGCCTGAGGTTTGAACCTTCCCAGCTCCAGACCCAGTTGTCTATCCATTGAGTCCATCTAACCTACATTTGTATGAGAACTCTCTGCAATTTACCCAGTGAGTCAAGCAAGCAGCATGTCCTTGAAAGTCAGGAAACTCATTATCTCACAGAATAATCTATATCATAGTGTCCTAGAAAGCAGGAAGGGGCCTCAGGGATCATGGAGTCCAAAGGACTTGCCTGGGGTTACACCTCTGAAACAGGATTTGAATTCCCAACTCCAAGTCCTCTGCTGTCACCACTGTACCATATAGCTAAGAGATAACCCAGCTTAATGTCTTGATGTCTAGTCTTGGAATCAGGAATACTTGAATTCAGGTCCTGCTTGAGACACCTTGGCCAAGTCATTTTGCCTCTGCTAGCCTCAGTTTCCTCACTAATAATAATAATAATAATAATAATAATAATAATAATAATAATAATAATAATAATAATATATAAATAATGATTATGCTACTTCTCTTGTCATGAGTTTCAAATGAATTAAATAAATGTAAAGGGCTCTGTAAACTCTAAAGCCCTTTATGATTGGTTTTTATGTGCTATGCATTATTTAATTAAGTTTTTTGTTAATTAGTTAAATTTATAATATTTGTAGTCAAACCAATAATTAATTCTCTTTACTGATACTGTGCTAAGCTCTAGGGATACGAGAAATGGTACAGTCATTTCATATGGTACTTTATTGAATGCTGATTCAGCCTCTCGACCATCCTGTTAGCTGGGTAATTTGTAACTATAATCCTCATTTTGTGGAGTCAGGAAAATAGAAATTAGAAAAGGGAAAGCTGTGGACCAGAGGGTCAGGTCTAAGACTCCAAACATTCTCTGACTGCCAAGGTGTTTCCTCTGTCTAGACTCCACTCAACAAACAGAACTTGGGGCAATATGTCCCTGATCCTTGAGGTCTTTAAGAAAATGGATGTTTGGGGGCGGCTAGGTGGTACAGTGGCCTTGGAGTCAGGAGGACCTGAGTTCAAGTGCCTCTGACACTTAATAATTACCTAGCTGTGTGACCTTGGGCAAGCCACTTGCCTTGGAAAAAACCTAAAACAAAAAAAAAACAAAGGAAATGGATGTTTGAATGGTTGCTGGTCAGAGATTTTGGAGTTGGGGTTGCTGCTTCATCACCAGGTGATCTGGGGCACCACTGAATGTCTCTTTCATCTCTGTGGTTCTTTGGTTTGTCTTATACTAGTCTCAGGATCTCTTACCAGCTAGTCAGTCCTTAATTGAGCTGACCTTTAGGTACCTACCCTGAGCCCTCATCTATAAGCATTCTGATCTAGTGAAAAGTACCCTCAGGATTTAAAGGACTAGATCCTAAGCCTAGACCCATGACCTTTAGACATTTAAGGAAGTCCCTTCTCTTTAGACATTTCCTTTTTATAGACAATGAAAGGGAATGGGATAGATGAATTAATATAAACTTTTAAACTAATTTTTTAAAATTTTGAGTTCCAGATTCTCTCCTTTCTTCCTGTCCCACCCCCCCCTCTTGAGAAGGCAAGTGATTTAATTTTGTTTATACATACAAGATCATGCAAAATGCATTTCTGTATTAGCTGTGTTGTGAAGGAAAAGACAAGCAAACTAAAACAATAAGGATAAAGAAATTTTTTAAAAATATCCTTCAATAGGGTGGCTAGGTGGCGCAGTGGATAGAGCACCGGCCCTGGAGTCAGGAGTACCTGGGTTCAAATCCAGTCTCAGACACTTAATAATTACCTAGCTGTGTGGCCTTGGGCAAGCCACTTAACCCCATTGCCTTGCAAAAACCTAAAAAAACCTAAAAAAAAACCTAAAAAAAAATATCCTTCAATCTCCAGAGTTCAGCAATTCTCTCTCCAGAGGTGGATAGTATGTTGCATCATAGGTTCTTTGGAATTGCCTTGAACCATTTTCTTGATCAGAGTAAATCTTTCACAATTGATCATTGTTGTAATGTTGCCATACTGTATGCAATGTTCTCTTGTTTCTGCTCCCTTTGCTTTGCATCCGTTCATGTCTTATCTTCCCAGGTTTCTGAGAGCATCCTGCTCATCATTTCTTACAACAGTATTCTATCACAATCCTATCCCACAACTTGTTCAGCCAGTCCTCAAATGATCCTTGCCCTTTATTCTTCACAATCCCTCCCCTCACTATTTTAGGGTCTGGAACTGAAGCTAGATTAGTCCCTTCATCTCCTCCCTAGGGCAGGCAACATGATACCATAGAACGACCACTAACTCTGAAATCAGAGGACCTGAGTTCAAAACCTGCTTCTGTCAGTTATTATCTGTACCCTAGGAAAATCTTAAATTCCATAAGTATGGGGACCCCTTGGAGTCCTCTTTCCAGCCTAGAACTTGGACTGGATGGATCAGACACTGAAGGCCCACTAGAGTATTGTCTTAGTTCCTGTGACTCACAGACCCTTATTTTTTCCCCCCACATGCATTAAAGAAGGGTTGAACCAAAGAATCTGGGAGATTTCCCTTCCAATCTGTGTGATCTTAGACCCACCAATCAACTATCCTGGGTTTCATTTTCTTCATCTATGAAATGAATAGATTGTTTTAAATGACTACAGAAGTCTCTTCCAGTTCTAGATTTATGATCTTGTAATCTAACCTGCCTCATTTTATAGATTAGGAAACTGAGGTTCAGACGGAGATGCTCAGGGGCAGCTAGGTGGCACAGTGGGTAGAGGACCAGCCCTGGAGTCAGGAGGCCCAAGTTCAAATTTGGTCTCAGACATTTAATTGTCTAGCTGTGTGACCTTGGGCAAGTCACTTAACCACATTTGCCTTAAATAAATAAAATTTTAAAAAAATGGAACTAGAAGGAGATGCTCAATCAATAATCATTTATTAAATACCTAATTGGTGCCAGGCTCTGTGGTGAGTACTAGATTCCAACCGAACTCCTCTAACTTTCTCATCCTCCTACCCACATTGGCTGCTTCTCACCTCCCATTGAAAGCCTCTTTTTTTCCTTTAGGCATTGAACCTGGCCATATTCCTGGCACCTTGAACATCCCCTTCATTGATTTCCTGACTGAAGAGGGCCTGGAGAAGAAGCCAGACGTCATCCAAAGACTATTTCAGGAGAAGAAGGTGGACCTCTCAAATCCCCTGGTGGCAACTTGTGGCTCAGGTGTCACTGCCTGCCATGTAGCCCTGGGTGCATATCTTTGTGGCAAACCCGATGTGGCCATCTATGATGGAGCCTGGGTGGAGTGGTACATGCGTGCCCGGCCGGAGGATGTCATCTCAGAGGGCAGAGGCAAGACTCTCTGAGACAGGGGCAGGCTGGGGTCTTCCTTGCTCCCAGGCCAGGTCCAACCTAATAGTTTTTCTTAATTCTTTTTAAAATACAGTGGCCAAATTTCATTTTTTAATCTCAAGGTGTGACCTGGATGACACACTGCCTGTCCATCCCTCAAGCCCTTGGAACATTCTGGTTCTGAGACAAATACTATCCCTTGGAAGGGGTGGCAGGGGGGAAGAGTATGGAGGACACCTTTAGCAATGGTGAAGGGATCTATTGGGTTTGATTGAAGTGAGGAATGAGGGGAAAAAGGGGCTTGCTAGCCCCAAATATGGCCCTCTGAAATTTAGCCTGTGCTAATTACCAGACCTACCTCCTCCTCTCTTTTGCTGTCAATAAATATGAAGTGTTTAATCTTTTTATACAGCCACCTATTTCCTCCTGTTTGAAACTTATCTTTGAAAAGCACAGTGGGTGAGGCATTGTGGGTGTGGGCTAAGTGGATCTCAATCTCCCTTCAAGGGCTTCAGGAGAAATAATTCTCCTGGTGGATGGTTTAAATTAAAGAGTCTAGAAAAGTCCATGAATGAATGAATGAGGAATTCATAAAACCTTAACTAGCACTGAACTAAATTCTGGAAATACAAGAAGAGAAGAGAAATGGGTTGGAGATGGTAGGGAGGTGGCATACAAGAAATGAGTTTTAAGTGGAGAATTAGGATTTATGTCTTACCTCCCCAACTATTAGGTCACAGTCTCAAGGTTGTGTCCTTCTCCCCTCCTTAAGCAAACCACTTCTTTACCTCAGTTTCCTCAGCTACCAAACAAAGATAAGGATACTAGCATTACCTTACTCAAGTCATGCACAAGATCTTATAGATCTGGGAGCAAACTCAAAGCTCCTTAAAACCAATTATTCCCCCTCACTTTTCAGATAAGATATTGTGGCCTAGGGAGGTTTATTTCACTTTCCCTGGGTTTCAGAGCTAGTTAGTAAATGGGGTAGGATACAAACCCAAATCTTCATAACTCCAGTTTATTGCTTTTTTTAATTATAAAAATAAAAATTTGAAAAGCCTTTAAAACCCTATAGAAATACAATAAGGGATGGGTATAAGTAGCAGGTTGCCAAGACTCATCAAAGGCTGCTGACCCAGAAATGATTCCTAAATCTTTGGCTCTTAGCTTTGGTCTTTCTCACCTTCAGCCTCACCCTAAGCCTTAGAATAAGTCTCAAAGTATTGGGGCTTTCTGATCTGATCAGCTTTTGGGGCAGCAGCCCAATGTGTTTCTTTTGCCTCTGGCCAAGGACTTTCCATCTTCCCGTCATTTTCCCTGAGTCTCCTGACCTTCCAGGATTGGTCTGGCTCCCTTGCATCAGAGATCTGCCCCATTCCCCACCCCCATCATGGGTCTGGAGGTTCTTATTCTGGGGGTTGTGTTGGAATCAGCTCTAACCACTCTTACTCTCAGTTCTTATTCATTTAATTTTAAGTCACGAACACCCTTATCACAGCAAGCAGTACAATAAAGACTGGGTTTGTTGTTTTATTATCTCGACCTAAATATTACTAATGAATGTTAAACTTAATAGTGCGTCCTCCTCCAATTCGGTTGTTCAGTTTTCACTAGTTTACTCCAGTAGTGTTCGAGCTCAGTGGGAATGTCGTAGAGGATTCAAGAAATGTAATCATCAGCCTGGAAGCCTGGTGACAGTTAACATTTATATAATAACGCTTAGTGGTTTGCTTTCCGAATGCTACCTCATTTGAGCCTTAGAATTCTCTTGAGTTAGGGGGATAGGCCTTTGGGTAGTGGAAGGGTATAGGGACATATTTGGAAATGAAGATAATAGGTAAACAGTATTATCCATAGAATTAGAGAAAGAAGAAGAAGCTGGGGTTATTCAGTAGCTGGATGGGTAAACTGGGAAAGGGTAATAGAAACATTTTAAAGATAAGTCTTGGCTAAACGAATGTAAGGTTCTTGAGAGGAGAGGCTGCTCCCTTTTGGGGGTCCTTACCATCTGGTTCAGTAGCTGGTACGTAGTAGGCATTTTAGAATTGCTTGTTGATTAATTGATTAAATGGAATGGTCTTTCCCCCAGGAAATAATTCCCACTTAAGGTTTGTGAAATACTTTTCTATGTAATCTTCCTAGGGAAGAAACACTAGGATTATCTATATTTACAGCCTAGGAAACTGAGCCTGGGGATAGAGAGAGAGAGGAGTCTAGCTAAGGCCCTCAAGTCTTTCCTGATAAATTCCCGAACTCTTTCCAAAATACTGTGCCCTAATTGTTCTTCCTGAAGAATATGCTGTCCTAGACTAAACCGAAAGTCTTGGAGGAGTCAACTGGGGTAGAACTGGGAGATGAGCTTGGAGGAGAGATAAGAGACAAGCCCCACATTTCCAATTGTTTGTGACATCTCCTACCTCCCCTCTTTTCTGCCTAGAATTACCTCTTGCATAGATATTTCTCAACTGCCAAACAGTTCATATTCATTCATACATCCATGGCATTCTCCCTTCCATTTAGATCTTTGGAAACTTGAAATTTTTCATGGCCCTTTGTTGGCTAAGCATTATCCTCTTTCCCACTGTCAACACACTCCTTCAGTATATCCTAAAAGGAAAAGTTTTCAAAAAATTCAACCTGCCCCTAAGTGGAATGGAAATTTAAGAGTGTTATTCAGGCTGTGTGACTCTTTGTGGCCCCATTTGAGGTTTTCTTGGTAAAGATAACACAGTGACCTGCTGTTTTCCTTTTCCAACTCATTTTACATATGAGGAAAACCGAGCAATCGGGTTTAAGTGACTTGCCTAGGATCACTAAGCTAGGAAGTGCCTGAGGCCAGATGTGAATTCAGACCTGGTGCTTTATTCACAGCACCACCTAACTGCTTCTAATTACTGAATGTCTTCAAGGGAGAGCTAGATGATCTGTGGTGGGGCAGTTAGCACAATGGATAGAGTGCCAACCCTGGAGTCAGGAGGACCTGAGTTCAAATCTGCCCTAAGATGCTTAATAATTGCCTAGCTGTGTGACCTTGGGCAAGTCGTTTAACCCCATTGCCTTAAATAAATTTTTAAAAATGAAGATGATCAGTGAATGGAAGAAAGAAATGGATTATGGTCAGGAGGCACAGTGGATAGAATACTGAATCTAAAGTCAAGAATTCCTGAGCTGAAATCTAACTCATTTTTTTAGCTGAGTGTCCCTAGGCAAGTCATTTAGTCATTGTCTACTTCCATTTCCTCAAGTGTAATGAGGATATTTATAGTATTACGGTCATCTCCCAGGATCTAATGAGGTACTACTTGCAAAAGTGCTTAGTATGGTGTCTGGCACACAATAGGTAGTTAATCCATGCTTGGGTTTCTTCCCCTATGTCCTCCCCACTTCAATAGCATTTATATAAGGATTTTCTGAATTCCCTCTCCCTTCTCTCAAATTTATAATCTTTAGGGTATTTTTAGTTTGGTTTTTTTTTTTTTTTTTGCAAGGCAATGGAGTTCAGTGGCTTGCCCAAGGCCACACAGCTAGGTCATTATTAAGCCTCTTGAGACCGGATTTGAACCCAGGGACTCCTGACTCCAGGGCTGGTGCTGTATCCACTGTAACACTTAGCTGGCCTTCAAATTTATAATTTTAAAGAGTTTCCTTTGAGAAATAGAGAGTGACTTGTCCAGGTTCACACGGCCTATATTTATGAAAGCAAGTCTTGAATGCAGATTATCTGACCCAAAGAGCAGCCCTTGATCTCTAAATCCTTGCTGCTTCTCAGCAATTGGGATCACATACAAATATTCCCAGATTTCCCCATCCTTAAGACAATTTTCTCTCTCTGTCAATTTATCCCATGCCTCCCTTCCCTTTCACAGCCAATCTCCTGGAAGAAGGCCTGCTTCCTTACTTCCCACTCCTCCCTTAGCTCGGTAACAATCTGGCCTCTGCCCCCCTACTCTACAGTTCACTGCCTGTCTCCACAGTACGCGAAGCTCTCTTAACTGCCAAAGTCAATGACTCTTTTCTTAGCACTCATCCTTGACCTTTCCGGCGCTTCTTACTGTGAGGCCCACTGGAAACCATCCAGTGTGCTTTATATAATTTTTTTTTAAATTGGCTCTAAAGACAGAGAAATGGGGTTTATGTCATCGCACTTACTACCTGAAAATAACTCTCTTATCCTCCCTGGGTCTCAGTTTCTTCAAATATTAAGTCAATGCCCTTTGAGGTCTTTTGACTCTTCAACAGATCTGGGCTCTCTTTGATCTTTCCTTGCTTCCTGTGATACTGTTCTGTCTTCTTCCTCTTAATGGTTTCACCAATTTCCTCATGTTTTAGTCATCCAGACCCCTTAACTCTTGAAAGTTCTTTTCCTGAGCTCTTGATACTGTCTTAATTTCTCTGTCTCTATCTTTGTCTCTGTCTCTCTCTATCTCTGTCTCTGTCTCTGTCTTTCCTCTTCATGTAAAATATCACTTATGCCTATGAATTCAGAGAAAAATAGACAACCTATTATGATATAGAATGGTCTGGAATGATATTGTCTGATGTCCTCTGGTTTATATATATGATATGGTTGTATGTGGTGATATTGGATAGGCACATGTACAAAGTAAATTCAAGATTTAAAAAATGGGGAAATCAGGAAACGCCTCCTATTGAAGGTGATACTTGATTTAGATCTTGGAAGAAGAGAATGAGGTGAGGTAGAAGTGCATCTCTGCTATGAGGCACTTCCTGTAGAAAAACTCAAAAGAGGAAAGGTGGAGAGTTCTGTGGAAAGGAATAGCCAGAAGGTCAGCTTAACTGGACCATGGAATGCAGGAAGGGGACAAATGTAGAAAATAGGCTGCCAAGAGCAGCTGTGTCTAGACTGGGAAGGGCTCAAAATACCCAACAGAACCATTGTATTGAGAATTATTACCTGTCTGGATGGGAAGCCCTTGGGTTAAATGAGTGAAGCTCTGGCAGCACCCTTCCCAGCAGCTCTCTGAAGACTGGTTTAGGGAGTTGCTTCCTGGGTTGATCAGGGACTTGCCAGGTAACAAGTGACTTGATAGCCAGCTAATACTGCATAGCAGAATTCCCTCATCCAGGAAAGCTAGATGGATAGAGCACGGGCCCTGGAGTCAGGAGGACCTGAGTTCAAATGTGACCCCAGACACTTAATATTTGCCTAGCTGTGTGACCTTGGGCAAATCACTTAACCCCATTGCCTTGCAAAAAAAAAAAAAGAACTTGCTCATCCTCTCCCTCAGAAGCCTAGATGTGTTTGGGATCAGCCCTATTGCGCATCCCCAAGATCCTCATTTTGGGTTCCTGGGCCCAATGACTACCTCCCTAGTTCAATTTAACCCAATGAGCATCGATAAAGTGCCTCCCACTAGTCACATGCATCTCGTTGGATGAGGAGAGGAAGAGACCTGAATTGGGATTTTATTAGAATTGGAATCCCCTTAGTGACAAGAAGCATATTTTCTCCAACTTACTGTTTTAGTGTTACCAAGAAGTTAATGCTATGCCTTATAAGAATGCTAAATTCCTAAGACCCAGGAGCTGAGTTTGAATGCCGGCTCCACTCCTGAAAGCCTGTGTAACCTCAGAAAATTCACTTCATCTCCCTAGGCCTCATTTTCTTCATCTATAAAATGAAGGGATTGAGCAAGAAGGCCACCAAGGTCCCTTTCAGTCTTCCTCTATGATCCTAGGTGTCAGACATAGGTTCTGAACTCAGTTTTTCCTAGTTCCAAGCCAATTCTCTATCCTCTACTTTGCTTCTTGTTGAGATACTGCAAACATTTAACCAACCACACCAGTCCTCAAGTTGCTTACATTCTACAGACCAACGCAGCTTCTTCCTAGCAAGTGGGGCTTCCCCAGTCAAAGAAAAAAAGTGACAACAGGCTCTTTTTGAATAGGGTTTCATTCATTCACTCTTTTATCCAATAGAAATTGGCATTAGAAGTTAATCATGCTGGTCACTGGAGATTCAAAAAGGAATCCACCCTGCCCACAAGGAGTTTTCATTCCTCTGGGTCAAAGCAACACAGAGAAAGATAAAGACACCAGATTTGTCATGAGGATGACCTAGATTTCAATCTTGCCTCAGAATTTAGTAGCTCTGTGACTCTAGGCAAGACATTTAACCTTTCCAGACTCAGTTTATAACATGAAAAGGTTGGACTCAATAGCCTTTGAGTTTTCTTTCAATTCCAGACATATGAGCAATGAAACCACTTTATAAACAGTGAAACTGAGGAGCCATTCATGGATCACCTACTGGGGCTAGGCACTGTAAATACAAGAGGGTTATAAAGATAGACATGAAAGTCTTTACCTTTATAATGTTCCATTCTAACAAGGGAAATAACATGGGTGTTTTACGTGTATATATGTTTAGATGACATGTGCCACATATATGTGTGTGTTTGTGTGTGTACACACTGTCAACAGTGATTTTTCCCATAAATCTATTTGAATTATTCTTCTAGTTCTGTTAGAACAGAGTCGAGTGAGCAGAGTTTGAGTGAGATCACTTTGAATCAAGTCAATTTAGCAACTGAAAAAGATGCTTAGAGCGGCGGCTAGGTGGTTCAGTGGATAGAGCACCAGTCCTGGAGTCAGGAGGACCTGAGTTCAAATGTGACCTCAGACATTTAATTACCTAGCTGTGTGGCCTTGGGCAAGCCACTTAACCTCATTGCTTTGCAATAAAAAAAGGAAAAGTTGTTTAGAGAAAATTCCCTTAATTGTAGGCAGAATAAAGACTCTCCTTCTTAATCCCATCAAGAGCCCCTACAGGTATCCACAAGGCTTTGCAAAACTCTTAGGAAAAGGCACTCCTTTAACTGGAATGGCTGATATCCATTCCCTGCCTCATTCAGAAGCCTTTCTCCCCACTTCCTGAGTACCTCTCCCTGCTTCCTACCTTGATCCATTCTTACTGGGGGGGGGGGGGGGGGGTATACCCTTCTTTGATTGAACAGCTCAGAGTTGATATTTCAGATCCCATTTTCTGATGATCAAAGCTATAAAAAAAAAAAGACAGTTGGCTTCTATTTTGGGGAGTTTGACTCTCCAGCTAAGACACCCCCCACCCCTGCCCCACAGGCCTGTGTAATTTCTCAATTTAGAGAAATAGCAATAAAAATGCTTATTAATCTAAGTCTGTTTTGCTCTTTCTTAAAACCCAAGTCTCTGGTAATGTTTGTCCTTATTTAGGACAGACTCTGGGAAGGCTGTTATAACATAATTTATTTACAACAGGCCAAAACTCAATGAGGACCCCTTCTCATTTTGGAGAAGACTTAAGACAAAATACACACACTAGATACAAGGTAATATTTGGGGGCACCAAAGATTGGGGGGGGGGATGAGAACAGACTTTGTAGATAGCACTTGAACCAAATTTTAAAAAACAATTTTTATAAAAGATTTTATTTGAGTTTTACAATTTTCTGCCATCTTACTTCCCTCCCCCACTCCCACAGGAAGCAATTTGTCAGTCTTTACTTTGTTTCCATGTTGTACATTGATTAAATTGAGTGTGATGAGAGAGAAGGAAGAAACAAAAAGTATAAGAGGATAACAAGACCAGACAATAAGATACCAGGTGTTTTTTTTTTCTTAATTAAAGGTAATAGTCCTTGGACTTTATTCGAACTCCACGGTTCTTTCCCTGGATCCAGGTATTCTCCATTGCAGATGGCCCCAAATTGCCCCTGATTGTTGCACTGATGGATTGAGTGAGTCCATCAAGATTGATCATCGGCCCCATGTTGCGGTGAGGGTGTACAGTGTTTTTCTGGTTCTGCTCATCTCACTCAGCATCAGTTCATGTCAATCCCTCCAAGCTTCCCTGAATTCCCATCCCTCCTGGTTTCTAATAGAACAATAGCGTTCCACAACATACATAGACCACAGTTTGCTAAGCCATTCCCTAACTGAAGGACATTCACTTGATTTCCAATTCTTTGCCACCACAAACAGGGCTGCTAGGAATATTTTTGGACAAGTGATGTTTTTACCCTTTTTCATCATTTGAGCCAAATTTTGAAGGAAACTTCCACTTCTAAAAGGCAAAAGTGAGAAAAGAGGGCTTTCTGGCAATAAGGGACAGACAGTACAAAAGTGTGGTGGATAGGGGAAATATAAAACCATGGAAGTAAACCATTTTGGCTTTACCATAGAGTTTGAAAGGGAGTGATGTGTGGAAGAATAGTAGGCGGGAGTAAGGCTGAATAGGGTTTTAAATAAAGTAGCTTTTAGATTTGATCCTGAGATTACTGAGAAGATGAGTGATACTATTAAGACTCACTCTTCAGGAAAATTACCTATAAATTCACTAGGACCAGAGAAATTCAATTCCACTTTTAGACTATAATTTTTAGGAAGCGTTTTCTTATGACAACCCTAAATCTGTTCCTTGCTCCTCCCCCATTCCCTTCACCTCCTTCAACCATCCACCATTGCTGCCATTTCACACCTTTTACATGACATTCCTTCAGTGTTTGAAAACAATAATCCTTTCCTTTACCCCCACCCCCACCCCCACCCCAATTGCTGGCATCATCTCTTTTCCAGGGCAAACATGTCCATTTCCTTGATTTTCAGCTGGCCTTCTCCAGATGACCTCCAATGTGCCAGTGTCTATTCTGTGAGATACTACTTAAGAGTTGAACAAAATATTCTAGATATGGTCTGACCACAAACAAGCACAAAGGGAACATTATCTTCTTCCCTCTGGACACAGTGGTTCTGTTTCAACAGTTGGAACTCCCATTGCTTCAGGGGTTTCCATCTGCCTCCTCAAGCTGGTGATGCATGTTGAAGCAACCATCCACTCAAACCCTGCCTCCCAATTCCATCACCTCGGGCCTTTGTCATGCATAAACTGTACTTTAGCCATTTGTATGCCAAGAGCTTTGGACTAGTGGCCAGTCAGAGGTTAGATCACTAACAAATGGCCCAACTAGGACTTAAATACAGCTATTCCTAGTGAGTCCATTATGAAGTGTTTTGCTGGTGAGACCATACTATTGTATGTTGTATGATATGTCCATGTGTCCAAAAAACCTAGAAATCAGAAATCCTACCATTTCATTATGATAGCACTCATTCCTTCAGAGATGCATGAGGATGGGTGATGACACCCTTGAGGTGGACAATCAATGCCTCTTGTCCAGATACTATAGTCAAGGAGATAGAATAGTGAGATGAGATGCAAGGGACCTAGTTCCTTTCCCCAGAAGGGCTAAAATCAGGGAATATTTTTTTCAGCATAGTTAAGGCTTGTGACCTGTCACTAATCTCTTTGTCACCAATCTTCCCTGACAATAAAACAAGGAGTGTGGGCACCAAGGCACAGGGGAAAGAAGGTTGGATTTGAATCAGGGAACCTGGGTTTGAACTTTGGCTATGTTGTTTCCCACTGGTGTGATCATGGACAAATGTGTTGCTTCTTCTCCTTGAGTCTGTTTCCTCAACTGTAGAAGGAGGGGGTTAGACCAATAGACTCTGAGGTCTCTTCTTTGTCCTGAGAATGAAATACTCATCATAAAATAATCTTTAAATTTGAATCTTAAAGCTACACAAGTCCAGGTTTGTTAATTTTCTCCCAGGTTTTTCATGAAAATAAAAACCCCATCATTAGTCATTTTTTTCAGCCCTTGTTTACTTTTTCACAGGAAGGGATTTTAGGGGGTTTTTTTTGCAAGGTAAATGGGGTTAAAGTGACTTGCCCAAGACCACACAGCCAGGTAATTATTAAGTGTCTGAGGCCAGATTTGAACTCAGGTCCTCCTGACTCCAGGGCCAGTAAGCTATCCACTGTACCACCTAGCCACCCTAGGGAGGGATTTTAAAGGTCACCTCTTTGGTTCTGTTTGGTCCTTGGTCATCCTTGCCCAGTCTGGGCATCTTCAGTGCCTTTTTCCCTCCTTAATAAAGTTCACACTATCCCAATGAATAATTTTAATTTAGTTTTCTATATTGCTGACCATTCCACCAGTCTGTATCTCAGAACAAGGGATGACCCACATTTCCCAAGTTGTTTTTTTTACCGAGGCAGGAATAGAGGCTTTTTAAAGTAGTTGTTATGCCTTTCATGTCATTTTGGGTAATTTGGGGGTTTGACATTCTAAAAGAAGACAAGTTTGAATGTCGTGGGATGACAGAAGCAGATCCTTCCAGAGCAAGGAATAACTCTCGGGTTTCCAAAGAAGTCAATTGGAAATTCATTGTCTTACTGTCATAACAGATTGACTGTGGTGCTGCTCCTTGGCACACACTTAACTAGGTGCAGTTTTCTTGAATGTTCTTTCACTTTTGAATTTCTGTCCTATGACTAACCGATGAAAGTCAGCTAATCTTTTTGGTTAGGAAACCTCTAGGAAAACTGATTTATAGGATCATAGTTCCCAAACTAGAAGACATCTTAGAGAATATCTCAGCCTACATTTTTTAAAATTTAAGGTAATAGGGTTAAGTGACTCACCTAAGGTAATTAAGTATCTGAGGCCATATTTGAACTAAGGTCTTCCTGACTCCAGGACAGGTGCTCTATCTACTGGACCACCTAGCTGCCTACATTTTACAGTCATATATCTCTTCTCCTTTTAGAGAGAGAGAAACTGAGGTGCCAGAAGGGAAGTGACTTGCTCAGTGTCATACAGTATGTGGCCAAGTTGGGATTTGAACTCACAACCTCATATTGCAAATCCACCATTCTTTCCACTGGATCTAACTGCCTCTCTGAAGTGATTTTTTTATTGTAATAAATTCATCATTTTAAGATGTTGCTTCATTTCTATAATCTGTATTATTTCCTGCAAAAATTAGTCAACCTGAGTTTTTTCAATAAACAAATACTTTATTATCTCTGTGTCCTACATCCTTTCCCAACTGAAAAGGAAAAAGAAAAAGAAAGATCCTTCTAATAAATATGCACTACCATACAAAACAAATTTTTCATGTTAGCCATGTCCAAAAATGTGTATCTCTGGCAGCTAGGTGGTGCAGTGAATAGACTATGGGCCCTGGAGTCAGGAGTACCTGGGTTCAAATCTGGTCTCAGACACTTCATAATGACCTAGCCTTGTAGCCTTGGGCAAGCCACTTAACCCCATATGCCTTGCAAAAAAAAAAAAGAGAAAAAACCCTAAAAAAACCCCAAAGAATTCACAACCCTAGCCTGTACGCTATAAATGAATTATTTGAAGGGGGGGGAGCTCTAGGGTGGGAGCTGGGGAGGTCTCTCATAGGAGCTTAGCCTTGAAGGACATTTTAAGAGGCAAAGATGAAGAAGTATAGACCAAGCCAAGAAGGGAAATGCTCTGTAGGAGGACTCTTATAATAAGGCCAGTTTGGCTGATTAAGAGAAATAGAAACATTCACAAGGTTTCATTAACTATTATTTGGATTGCATTTGACAATTTTCAGCACCTTTGATGATAGTGCCATGGAAAGCGAACTGAGAGGTACTTGGATTGGAATCCTGGCTCTGCCACTTACCCTTCTAATTGACCTGAATAACCTCTCTGTGCCTCACTTTCCTGACTTGCAACATGAGTTGTTTGGATTAGATGACCCCTGAGGTTCCTTTGAATTCTTGAAGCAGAATCTCTTCATCTTCTTTGGACATTTGCAAAATAAAAATGTTGGACTGGACCATTTCCAGAGTCCTTTCTGGGACTAGAGTATGCTAACCTGCTTTTCATTTTTAAACCTGTTTCCTAATCTGTAAAATGAGGCTGTTGAAGAGGGTGATCCCCAAGTGTATTCAGATGGTACAAGGGATAGCACAGGGGGGCCTGGAGTCAGGAAGACTCATTTTTGGGAGTTCAAAGTTGGCCTCAGGCATTTACTAGTTGTGTGACCTTGGGAAAGTCACTCCACTCTGCCCCAGTTTCTTCATCTATGAAAAAAACTGGAGAAAGAAATGGCAAACCAGTGGAGGGAAATACAGTTAATCCAACTTTGGGAAAAATATTGAAACAACTTCTCTGGTGGCTATGATAGGCAAGGCAACTCACCCCAGAGCCAGAGCCATTGGAATCTGAACACAGACTGAAGTGCACTTTTTTTTTCTCTCTCACTATTCTTAAGGTTTCTCATCTTTTTGGGGAGAAGAGGGGGTTTGTGATTACTCTCACAACAAGATTATTGTAATAATATAAAACAAATAAATAACAGCAACAAAAAGAAATGGCAAACCATTCCAGTATCTTTGCCAAGGATACCCCCAGTGAGGTCACAGAGAGTCAGACATGACTGAAATTTCTCAGCATCACAAATTATTCAAAATCCTACAAGTTTAAGATTATATTTCCTATATACATGTGGTTTTTGTATGCATATGGGTGACCGTGAGGAGGATGGTCACACATAGAGGAGTAAAAGAAGAAAAGGTTGACTAGGATGCATGAACATATTTGGGGGGGGCGGTTCTTAAAAGGGAAGGAGTGTAGTCTATTGGGGAGAGCCCATAATTAGTAGTCAGGATTATTGAGTTTCATTGACCCCCATGTCTATGGGCAAGATCTCTCACTTTCCAAGGGTCTCCCAGTTTCTTCACCTGTCACACCTACCAACTGCCATGAGTTCAGATGAAAGAAACAGTGGGGGATGTATGGGGAAAATTTATTCAGAAAGGAGAAAAAATCAAGCTGATCTAGACCAAAAATCTCATTTTACAGAGGGATAAACCAAGCTCAGAGCAATTATATGATTTGCCCAAAATCACACAGGAGTAGATAAGAGATTCAAACCTATGTCCTCTGACTATTTAATCATGGTTCTATCTCCCACATGCCTTGGCCCTCCTATAAAGGAGAAAGTTTGGTGAAGAAGAAAACTGGGGTAGATGCTAAAGTCGGGCTTCAAGGCTAATGACCTGATTGTGAGCAGATGTGACCCAGAGGGGTTGGCTAAGTCCAACTGAGCTCTGGGTGGTGTGTGCCCTTCCACTATTGTCTTTACAACAGAGCCAAGATTTCAGTTTCCAACTGGCAAAGTTGTTAAAAAACCTAGAAGCAGAAAAACGCTGCCTCTTACCTAGAGGACAGCTTCTAAATCTTTGAGGATGAAGGATGGAGATGAAGGAGCAGAGAACCAGGTGTAAACCAGGAGTCATCAAAGATGGGAGATGGTGGGGAAGTCAGATGAATTGATTGGAATCTTTTACCTTTGATTTTGGGGTCAAAGGTTGGGCCAGAAATCTACCCCTGCTCCTTTCCAAATCTCCACCTCTTCCTCCTTTTGCTCCTTCCCCAGACTGCAGAGTCAAAAAAGACAGAGGGGGCAGCAATTACCTAATCTGACATTTTACAAACAGCAGAGTAGATGGCATGTCAAGAGTCAGAGATGGCCCTACTCCCTCATTTGGCAGGGGAGGAAACTGAGTCCCAGTGAGAGGAAAGCACATTGATGGATTTAGAGTTTGAATCCTGGTCTGAAATTCCTGGATCTGAGTTCAAATCCCAGCTCTGCCCCTACTAACTATGCAACCCTATGTAAATCACATGACCTTCTCTGGTCTCAGTTTCCTCATCTGTAAAATGAGCCTGTTGGACAAGAAGACCTCTGAGATCCCTCCCACCTTGACATTTATAATCCTATTATGATATTTGCTCAAAGTTACATAGTCAAGGGGTGGCTAGGTAGCCCTATGGGTAGAGCACTGGTCCTGGAGTCAGGAGTACCTGAGTTCAAATCCGGCCTCAGACACTTAATGATTACCTAGCTGTGTGGCCTTGGGCAAATCGCTTAACCCCATTTACCTTGCAAAAACCTAAAAAGAAATATGTCAGTCAAAGTTACATAGCTAGTACATTGTCAAGCCTAGGAAGGTAGATACTGGAACTCTGGAGCCAGGGTTTCATTTACCCAGTCATGGCACAAAGGAAAGGGAAATAAATCAAGGTGTCTTCCCTTTCACAGGGCCCAAAAGGCCCTGGTAATGCTTACCTTAAGGGGAACAACTTCATCACAAATCTTTCCTGAATTCCCCACTCGTTAGTGACTGTCCCCTCTTTTCCTGCAGCCTTTGTAATGTCTTACTTATTTGCCTGCACAGTAGAATGCAATCTCCTTGCAAGTAGCTGTCGATGGGATCTGGGGTAACTGTATAAGTCCAGGAATTTGGGAGCCACTGAAAAGGTGGAGGAATTTGCATGCTCTCTGGAATTGCAAACTGCTCAGGACTTTATTATGGCAAAATATTACAAATACACAGACTAAAACTCCTAGAAAAGCATTGTAAAAATAGACTAGGTAAAGTTTGAGAGTGAGGGGCAGAGAAAGAAAGAAGGGCAGGCTGATAGAGTTGGCTTAGTCTGACCACGTGGCCTGGGGAGGCCCATGATGCTCCATGTGGCCTAAGAAAGAACATGAGGAAAAACCCATCCTATCAGAGTCAAAGAAGAGGAAAAAGAGAGGAAACAGAAGCTCTGTGCTTCCCATTAAATATCCTTCTGTGGTAGGTTGGGCATGGGGCATGATCTAACACCTTGGGCTATGGAGTAGATGCTTTATCAGCTGACTAATGCATCCTTACTACCCTGTCTTCTGTCACCTGGACTATTATAATAACATCTTAAGATTCTCACTGCTTCCAAATCCAGCATGCCCCCTCTTCAATCCACCGTCCACTCCTTTGCCAAATTGATTTTGTTCGAGTCTCCGTGTGACCATGTGATATCCTTGCTCTAGAAGTTTAATTGGCTCCCTATATTTTCTCTTAGATAAGAGAGAATTCGAGCTCTTTTTGTTCCACTAAAAATCACTTACAGTCTGGTTCCAACCCATTTTCTCAGGCTTATTTTGCACGATTCCTTTCACCTCAGCCAAACAATACTCATTAGTCTCCATTAAAGAAATTTGGTCTCCTACCTCTGTGTCTTTGCCTAGTTTGTCCCCCATGATTAAAATCCTTTGCTTCCTCATCTACTTTCACCTCTTGTAACCCCTCACCCTTTTTAAGGCTCTACCCAAGAAGTCTTTCCTGACATTTTTCAATTGGCAGAGATTCTGCCCAGCCCCTCCGTGTATCCTGTGTTTAGTTTTGGGGATACTTTGTTTTTCTATCACCCTCATTTCCAAACGGATCCCTCCTTGACTTCTACTCAGAAAGTCATTTTGTTTTAAAAAGTAACAAATAATTTATTTAAAGAAAAGAGGAAGGGGAAAGATAATTCAACAAAGCAAACCAACATGTTATATAGATCAGACAGTATATGAAACATTACACAACCCACTGCCCACCCCAAGGGAGGGAGATACTTTTTTTTTTTTTTAGCTCTTCTTTGGAATAAAACTTAGTCATTAGACTGTAGCTAATCTTCAGTGAATCTGTCTTCCAAAGGGAATGTAAGCTCCTTGAGGGTGGAGAATGTCTTCAGGTTTAAATTTGTATCCTTTATGACTAGCCCATAGGAGGCACTTAATAAATGTTGGTTGGGTGCTTGTTTTTTTATGGAGGTAAAGAGGCAAGTATCATCAAGAAATCTTGATGGAATCATCATGAAACCTTTACCTAGGAATATTCTCTCCCCAAAGTTCCTGATGAAGGGTCATCTGGCTTCTGCTCAAATATCCGTAATTATCTGTATATTTGTCATAGTCTTGTAGGATGATGAACTGGTAAAAGCCTTGGAGATCATTGAAGTCCTGAAGATTCATTTAGTTGGATGATGGGATTTAGCTGCTGTCCTGTCTCATGCCTATAAAATGCTTTATTGATGAAGAAACTTCAGCCCAGAAAAGTGATGATTTGTTGGAGATCACACAAGCAAGAAGGGGCAGAACCAAGATTCAAACCCTTAAATCCAGATTCAGAGGTCTTTTGGTTTTTTTTTTACTGTTCTTTCTAGACACTCAGTACTTGTTCAATGAGTAAACTGGAAGCTTCTTGAGGGCAGGGACTATGTTACTTTTTATCTCTGAGTCCCAGCACAGCTTCCTGGGGGGACTGGGTGTTTAATATTTTGTTGTACTGGTCGAATAGAATTATTTAATGGTGTGTGAATTGCTTGGGATAAGCGATAATTTGGATATAATTTCATTTTATGACAGCGATGGACTGATAATAAAATGACCTTGAAGAGATGAAACTGGATTGAATTGGCTCCTTCTCTGTGAGATGATTGACAGATTTGGAATAAAAATGTCACAGCTTGGGGTGAGAGTGGGTGACATTATAAATCATCTAGGTCAAGGGTTCTTAACTTCCTTTCCTTTTCCTTCTCCTCCTCCCCTTCCCCCTTCTCTTTGTCCTCTTTCTCCTCCACCTGAGATGGCTTGCACTCCGCTAGCTTGGTGGATCTCTCCATCCATAGAGGAATTCTCCATCTTGGTGGCAGATTTCATGAAGATAATCAATTGTAACCTCACCTGAGCTCAGAACTTCTAAGTTCAGTGATTCCATTAACCTCAACCTCCCCAGGAGCAGGAAATACAGGCATGAGCCCTGACACTCAGTGGTATAATAATGTTTATAAATTTATAAAATCAAACATGTAGAATTGCAAGGGAAACCAATTCTGTTGAACTAGTTATCAAATTATTTCTAAAAATCCAAATGGAGAGACCCCAGGTTAAGAACTCTTGATTCTTGTTCAACAACCCCCCCCAATCTATTTTTGCAAGGCAATGGGGTTAAGTGAGTTGCCCAAGGTCACACAGCTAAGGTATTTGTCTGAGGCTGGATTTGAACTCAAGTCCTCTGTCCCACCTAGCTGTTGCCCTTTTATGATTTTAGTAAGAGGCAGTTCCTTAGATAAAACACCCCAGGTCAAACAGTGAGACAGTGGCAGAGGGAGTGGTGACCATGGTCATGGCCATGATGATAATCTGGCTATTCCCTCCTCATATAATCCTTCTAGAGCATTGGATTCCTAGGGGGAGTTCAAGTGCCCCACCCCAGTAGCTCCAGTTTGACAGGGGTAACCCAGAAAACACTGGACAGCTCCTGCCCCCCCCCCCCAAGTATTCATATGGATAGTCTTAGATCCTTGTTTGGCAAAGGATGGGTCAGCACTAATCTTAATGTAAATTTAGACTTTAGCTATGGAGGTCAGTGGCCTAGGTGGGGAATCTTTGTTGTGTCCATCTCCTGGAGTCAGTGAACCAAGTTAGGGAAGGATGGGGGGATGGGGAGAAGACTGGACTAGAGCTGGGGAAAAAGACATGTGAAGAACCCAAATCAGAAAGTGTTATTAGTTGATGCCGGGTGACAGGTAACAAGAAAGGACAATATTAAATTATGTCCTGAGCCCTTTGGACACTCGTGATTCTTATGGACATTTTCTCAGAATTATGTTTTCAAAGGCATAAAATATATAGGAGTGAAAGAAAACTGATTATGTAGATTACAATTAGCCAAGGACAACTAGATGGGGCCGTGGCGGCCTTGGCGTCAGGGCAGGATTCAAATCCAGCTTCAGACATTTGAGAGTGACTAGCTGTGTGACCTTAGGCAAGTCCCTTAACTCTGATTGCCTCACATCCAGGACCATCTCCAGTCTCTTGGTTCATATCTGGCCACTGGGTGCAGATGGTGCTGGAGGAGAAAGTGAAGCTGGTGACTTAGTGCAGTCCTTCTCATTCAAATCTAATTCATGTGCTTATCATGGCATCACCACCCTGAAGACAAAGGACAAACATCAACATCACAATGAGCAACCTATTAAAAAGGGGGGTGGGTGGGTAGCTCATGGGTTTTTAGTCTAGAAGTCAGTTTGTTAGAAAACATTTGAGTGGAGGGAACAGTCACTCAGCAGACTTAGCAAGGCAGAGAAACAAAGCATGAAGAAAGGGTTAAGTTAGAGTGCGCAGAGATCTCTTTGGGTCAATGTCCTGGACTGTGTTTTAGAAAAGGAGACCAAGTCAAGATAGAGGTTAAATGAACTATTAAGGGAATAACGAGCAACCTAATCTGGGCGCCATATGGCTCCCAGGATGTCATTTCACTTTGGAGTAATATGTACTTTGGGACAGGGTGGGGAGCCTTAGTCTTAGAAATGAAGAGGGGGAAAAAGGACCTAGTTTCTTCTTTGAGAAGAAATTGACAGAAAATGATAGAGGAGAGGGTGGGGGGGGTGGAATGGAGAAGAGGTAATGGGAGGGGGGAGGGAAAGGAAGGTGGAGAGAAAGTTAGGGGAAGGGAGAGAGAAGGATAGAGACAGGGAGAGACAGAAACAGAGAAAGGGTGAGGCAGAGGGAGAGAGAGGAGAGAGAGGAGAGAGAGAGAGAGAGAGAGAGAGAGAGAGAGAGAGAGAGAGAGAGAATTTAACTTTTCAGTAAAGTAGTAAGGTAAAGAGACAGGAGGTAACCTGGGGACAAGTGTCAAAGCCAACTTGAGTAGTTAAACTGTAAGAAGGAAGTGAATAATAAATGCTAGTTAACTTTTATATAAGACTTTCAGGCTTGCAAAACCCTTTACCTATATTTTCTCATTTGATGCAAAAGCCTGGTGAGGTGATTGTGGCTGTAATCTCCATTTTATAGATAGAGAAACTTGAGGTGAGAGGAAAAGGGACTTGCTCAGGATCACACAGCTGGCAAGTATCTGAAACTAGATTCAAACTCAGTTCTTGACTGTGAGTCCAGGGTCCCGACTGTGCCGTTGAGTAACATAACGATAATTTACCTGCCAACAAATAGTATGTTTTTATGTATTTTTTTTTATTTTTGAAAGGCAATGAGGTTAAGTGGCTTGCCCAAGGTCACACAGCTCAGTAAGTATTAAATGCCTGAGGTCAAATTTGAACTCAGGTCCTCCTGATTCCAGGGTCAGTGCCCTATCCACTGCCCCACCTAGCTGCTCCTAATAGTATGTTTTTAGAGAGTTCCACATTGTGAACTAGGGTCAGGTTGGCCCCTTGGGGGGCTCGGAGAGGAGGAATTGCAGTCCTGAAGAATGTAAGGACATTCTACATCTAGTTTCAATCCTTTAAGCATGTTCAGATGGTCTCTGCCTGGTTTAACTCGTATCATTACAGACATTCTCTGCCTAGGTCCAATCTAAACATATTTGACTAGCTTATTTCCAGTTAGGAGTAGCTAAGGCATTGACACGTGTGATGATGAATACCTTCATATGGGGTAGCTAGGTGGCGCAGTGGATAGAGCACTGGCCCTGCAGTCAAGAGGACCTAAATTCAAATCCAGCCTCAGACACTTAACAATGACCTAGCTGTGTGGCCTTGGGCAAATCACTTAACCTCATTGCTTTGCAAAAAAAAAAAATGAATATCCTCATTAACTATATTATTAACTATATATATTATTATATATATATCTCCTCTATATTATTAACTATATATATTAACTATAATGTTAGGGGAACCATTGATTTAAGATGTACTAAGGTGTAACCAGTTCATCAATCACTCCCTTCTTCCTTCCAGCCTGTGGGCAAGGTAGGATTGCTAAGAATCAACAAGACAGGGAAAGGTAGGTAGCTACCTATCCCATCTAGTACATGGGGTCCTTGGGGATGTATGTGAAGGGGGTGTTTCCTTGTTTTAAAGGAATGAATATTCTGAGATGGAAGTAATATCAGTAACACCAATGATAACAATAGCAACAATAATGTACTCGGTGATTGCACAAATTCAGTAGATAAGTAACTGGACCCAGGAGTGGAAGTCACCAGATACGGTAACAGTAGCCACGGAGGTCAGGAGATGATCATGCCTAGATAATGATCTTGGGGCACTGTATCCCAATATCGGGAGGGTTTTCAGGGAGGCAGTAGAGTGACTTAGCCCAGCAGTGGCTGAGTCTAATGGTCATTAATATCTTTTCCTTTTCAACACACAAGCAGAAAAGGGATTGGGGGTGGAGAGTGGGTGTTGAAGCAGTAGTGGTTTTCTTGACAGAGGAAGAATGGGTGGAGGATTTCAGCAATATGAAGAGAAATGGGCCAGCTTTGTATCCTCTGAGGCAAGGTGGATGCTACATCTAAGGGGAACTTTATGAGGACCTTGGGCAAGTCACTTGATCCCATTGCCTTGCAAAAACAAAAACAAAAAAATGAAAAAAAAACTAATGAAACTCAACAGGTTGATTGCTAACAGATTGACCCTAGAACCCTAAAAGAATTTGCAGTCATGGCCCTCTGGGGACCCAACCTAACTAAGTGCCCAGGTGAGGAGAGGCCCAGAGAGGGCGCTATAGAAGTGAGGTAGGTCTCATGCTATAAAGAGCTGTCAGATGCCTTATTCATAGTAGGTAATCTAACATTGTTTATTGAATTGTGTTGAATCAACTGTTTTTGTTCATCTTTTTTTTTTTTTAGCCATTTTTCAGTCATGTCTGCCATAACTCATTTGGAGCTTTCTCCATACTATAGTGGTTCATTTTACAGATGAGGAAACTGAGGCAAACAAGGCTAAGTAATTTGGCCAAGGACACACAGGTAGTAAGAGCTAAGAGATTTGAACCCAGGAAGATGAATCTTGGAGACTTCAAGCCAGCCCTGCTCGACACTACGGCGCCACCTAGCTGCCCTTGTCATCTCTAACCCCAGCCTTTTTCTCTTTTCTTGTCTCTTATGATGAGATGAACATCCCGCCCATCCGATGCATTTCCATATATGTTATTATAGACAGCTTACTTTTATTTTAAAATCTAGAATCAATTCCACATGTAGCTGTCAACACTTGTCTTCTTATTTGCTCTTTCTTCTGGGTTTCCTTCTGTTCTCTTCCAAAATCTACTCCCTCTCCTACCTCCTCTTCAAAAGTAAAAGAATAACAGAACTCTTGTATCAAATAAATACAGCCAAACAAAACAAGGAGCAGCTAGGGACTGTCATAGTCAGCTGATCTGGAGTTAGCAAGACATCTTCCTGAGTTCAAATCTGGTCTCAGACACTTACGAGCTGTGTGACCCTAGGTAAGTCACTTCATCCTGCTTGCCTCACTTTCCTCATCTGTAAAATGAGCTGGAGAACAAAATGGCTAACCACTTCCGTATCTTTGCCAAGAAAAGACTCCAAGTGAGGTCATGAAGAGTTGGGCATGACTGAAATCACTGCATAACAACAAAGCAAAACAAAACCCATCATTGACCATGTCTCATTCTTTGAACCCATTGCCCTCTTTCAGGAAGTGGATACTAGACTTCATTATCAGTCCTTTGGAATTATGGAGAGTCATCAAAATAATCAAAGTTCTTAAGTCTTTCAAAATTGTTTATATTTAATTATTATTGTTATTATAAAAATTGTTCTTTTCCTGTTCCCTCTACTCTGTATTAGTTCATAAAAATCTTCCTAGGTTTCTCTGAAACTGTTTCTGATAACTTTATATAGTGCAATAAAACATATCCTATTGCCCTGGCTCTCTTCAACTGATGAATACCTTCTAAAGCAGGGCTGGGGAACCTTTTTTTTCTGCAAAAGGCCATTTGAATATTTATAACATCATTTGTGGACCATACCTGGTCAACTATATCATTAATTCACCCTAAAAATTTCCCAGTTTTATTGAATTTCCAATGCTGCCTGTGGTTGCCTTGGCAGTGTAGTCCTTTTAAACAGCCCACAGGCAGGACATTCTCCACCCCCTGTTCTAAATTTCCAGATTTACAGTTCTTCACCACGAAACCTTAGATTTCTGAAAAACTCCTGACATAGGATTTAAGCTGAAAGGAACCTAAAATATTACTAGATCTTAGACTAAAAATTCAAAGGAACCTCAAAGATATTCATATAGAAGCTCCTTCTGGGTCTGTTTCTTCAAAGGTTAGCCACACTCAGAGTTTGGTGTCCTCAGAGAGTTGGTTGACATCTGTCTCAATTGTTTAGGTTATAGAGGTAAATTTGGGAAGATAGATTTCATCAGTGTCATCAGTCACTAACCTCAGTTAGTTTTCTTCCTTTTTTTTCTTTTTGATTCAGTTAGTTTTAGAAAAGGTAAGAGAGTATATACAAAGAATGATTGCTACCAATTTTCCTTCCTCTAAGTCCCTGGGTAAACTGTCTGACAAATACACAGAGGTTCAGAGGGAGAGTCTCTAACTTAGAATAAAATAGTAATGGGGCACATATGTGGGATACCCATGTGACAAGGTGAATTGTTGACTGGTGGCACTATAGGGACTGCAAGTCCTTTCCTGAGAACATAGCCAACATTCTTCTCTGGTATAAGGGCTCATAACTCCCTCCTTCAGGCCCTAACTTCCCACATCCATTTGTTCTTAGATTGTCACTTGATTATGGAATGTAAAACCTGAAAGACCATTAGAGATCATAGGATCATGTGGAATCTACACTGAGTCAGCAAACATGAGGTAGGATTGAAAATCATCTTAGAGGGCAGCTAGGTGGCGTAGTAGATAGAGCACTGGTCTTGGAGTCAGGAGTTCCTGTGTTCAAATCTGGCCTCAGACACTTACTAATGACCTAGCTGTGTGGCCTTGGGCAAGCCCCTTAACCCCGTTGCCTTGCAAAAACCCTTAAAAAAAAATCATCTTAGAAGAGTCTCTATTTTTTTTTTAGTTGGGTTTTTTTTTTGCAAGGCAAATGGGGTTAAGGGGCTTGCCCAAGGCCAGAGAGCTAGGTCATTAGTAAGTGTCTGAGGTTGGATTTGAACTCAGGGACTCCTGGGCCAGTGCTCTATCCACTGCGCCACCTAGCTGCCCCAGAAGAGTCTATATTAATAAAGAATCTGCTTCACTGATTTTCAAGAGGAATAGAGGATCATAGACCCACATCACAGAGTCAGGAAGACTCATGTTCAAATCCTGCCTTAGACATTTACTAGCTGTGTGATTCAGTCAGCTTCTCTTGCCTCAGTTTCCTCATCTATAAAAAAAATAGAGGGATAATAACAGCATCTACTGCACAGGATTGTTGTGAAGACCAGATGATGCAAGTTTTAAAGTTTAATTAGCATCATCTTCTTCATCATTATTATGCTAAAGTTACTATTTAGCTAAAGCTAAAAAAGCGTAGAATGGCAGAGTTGGGAGGGAATTTAGAACAGGGACTGCTAGGGGCCTAAGTAATTGTCTGGTCCAATCCTCTTCCAGGTGAGGAAACTGAAGCCCAAAAAAGGGAGAGACAGAATTGACCAAGATCCTTTTGGAACCAGTTCATGCTCCTCTGAAGGCTGTCTGTTCAGTGGGAAAATGATGTCTCCCCTATGAGACCAACTACTTACCTGAGGCTTTGAGCCTTCACTGTGATGCCTAAATAAATACCTAGCTGTCAGAAGACAGGGCATTTTTCAGATTAAAAAGTGTCCACATAAAAATTGAGCACCTCTTGATGACCTCAACCCCCATCATCTGCTACTCTTTAGGCAACTCCTGATTGGTCTATTCCCAGGTCCTTCTTGGCTCTCCCTGTTCACAATAACCTTGTTTTTTTCCTCATTAAAAAATTTCATTTTATCACTATTCCTTCCTCTATCAGAGATGGAGATTTAGGCAAATCATCTTACCCTCTCTGGGTCTCTCATTCAATTTTCAAATGCTTCCTAGCATCCTGCAGCTGACTAATATAGCGGACAGAGTAGTTGGCTTATAGACCACATTCAGTTCCCACCTCAGACCCTTACTAGTTGTGTGATCCTGGTGAAGTCATTTAATCTCAGTTCAGGTTCCCTCATCTGTAAAATGGTGGTATTTTATAGGCTGTGATGATAGTGCCTCCCACTTAGAGTTGCTGGGAGTATGAAATAAGATAATATCTATGTTTTGTAACCCCCAAACATTCTGTACATGCTAGTTATTAATATTCCCTGTTAGTTTTTTCCCCTCCAGCTATTTTCACAGGTAGAAAGAAGGATGCCCCAGGGTATGGAAGCAGATCTGAGGAGGTGGGAGTCATTGCTAGAATGGTTGAGGACTCTCTTCCCTAAAGAAGCAGCTCATGTAGAGGAAAGAACCTAGGAGCTGGAATCCAACCCCCTGGGTACCAGTCCCCTGCCATGTCACTTAATAGCTATGTGGACCAGCAGGTGAGTCACCTGACCTCACTTTCTCATAGGTTCCCATCAGATTCTGAACTGTATGAAACCTCAGAGATAACAGTGGCTCACTTTTCAATAGGGCTTTCCTCATTGGAGCCCTGAAAGGTATAGTGTTATCCCCACTGATGAGGGAACTGAGAGGCAGAGAGGATAAGGAAATTGCTTCCAGCCTCAAAGTGATTAAACAATTGGGTCATCCTTCTCACAGACAGGTCAGTCTTTTGACTGGAAACAAAGTCAGTGTTCTTTCCTCCATAGACTATGATCCCACTTTGCATCTGCAAAGTGAATTAACTTAGTTTGGATGTTACTTCCAGCAGTGCAATTCTGCCTTTTCCATTCTGCCATCCTCAGATCTAAGATCTACTGTTTCAAGGTCCCTTCCAGGTCAAACTTTCTATATTCTAAAATTCCTTCCAGGGTTGACACGTTGCAAGTCCTAAAATCTGATGTTCCAGTATCCCTTCCAGATTTAAGATTCTGTTTTCCAAGATTTCTCCAGCTCTATTATTCTTTGCTGCATCATTGTCTGTTTTTAGTCTCTTTAGGGGATGATTTGTATTCAAATGTTCCATGTTATAAGGTCCTTTCTAGTGTTGACACCTCATTCTAAGGTTTCTCTCTGATCTAAGATGGTATGTTCTAAGGCTTCGTCCCACTCTAACATTCTATGTTATAAAAATCTATTTTCTAACACCTAGGTGTAATATTCTGTGTTTTTCATTAGAACATCCCAGTCTTCTAAAAGTCCTCCAAGCTCTGATGTTTCATATTAAAGTTCCTTCCACCTATGTCTTCTATTCTCAAGTACCTTCCAACATTAACATCATGGTTTTGATTGTGTTTGTTTTTAATAACACTCCATGATCAAGGACAATCCTTGAGACCTGTCGTGGTCTTTGCCATCCACAACCAAGGGAAAAAACAAACTTTGGAGTCTGAATGCAAAGCAAAGCATAGTATGATCATTTTCAAAACTTCTTTTTTTTTTTCTTTCTTGTTCCCTCCTTTAGGGTAGTCCTTGTTTTCTGTTTGCCTGGGCAGCGGTTTACATTTTTCTTCCTTCCTCATAGTGTTTTCTCTCTTACTTCTAATTCTTCTTTCACAATATCACTAATGTAGAAATGCATTAAACATGATTGTCTAAATACAACCTATATTTCCATGGAGAGAGGGAAGGGAGGATGGTAGAAAAATGTGGAACTCAAAAGCTTGCAAAAGGAAGGATATTGAAAACTATCTTTGCATATAATTGGAAAAAAGAAAATTTTTAAAAATCTCTCCCCACAAAAAAAAAACCAAGCCCCAACCCAAACTATATTATTTATCCAATCCTATGGTGCTTTAAAGATCATTGCTACTGTCCAGGTAATTTTAATCTGCTGATTCTATAGAAAAAACCTTTTGAGGGGCAGCAAGGTGGATAGAGCACCAGCCCTGGAGTCACTTATTAATCACTTAGCTGTGTGATCTTGGGCAAATCACTTAACCCCATTGCCTTACAAAAAAAAAGAAGAAAGAAAAAAACCTTTTGAATGATACTCATTGAAAATAGCCAGACAACCATCTTATGTTTTTGGAAGGTGCTGTGGAGTGTTTAGAGTTTGGTTTGGGCATCAAAAACGCCAAGCTCATCGACTTCATCCTGAATCACTGACATTCATCATGACTCTGGAAGAAAGAGGAAGGCTGATGACTTTGGAAACCTTTGCCTCAAGTCACTTGACTTGGGCAAGAATTGGATCTGTGTGGCAGAGTTTCGAAAAGATGTCAGCTGATTAATATCCTTTATGCCCAAGTCAAGAATCATGGGGACATCACTGATCCTCTTCAAAAAGGAGCAAAGAGGGGCGGCTAGGTGGCGCAGTGGATAAAGCACTGGCCCTGGAGTCAGGAGTACCTGGGTTCAAAGCCACATAACCCCATTTGCCTTGCAAAAACTAAAAAAAAAAAACCAAAAACAAATAAAAAAAAACCCCAAAGAGTTGGGGTAGCTAGGTGATGCCATGGATAGAGCAGTGGTCCTGGAGTCAGGAGGACCTGAGTTCAAATTTCACCTCGGATACTTAATAATTTCCTAGCTGTGTGACCTTGGGCAAGTTACTTATCCCCATTGCCTTAAATAAATATATATATTTTTAAAGTGAGAGATAAAAATGAGTGAAGAGGGGCAACTAGATGATGCGGTGAATATAGCACCAGCCCTGAAGTCAGAAGGAATGGAGTTCAAATTTGACCTTACTTAGCTATGTGACCTTGGACAAGTTACTTAACCCTATTGCCTTGCAAAAAACCAACTTTTAAATGGACAGCCACATTGTTATAATGTCTCTTCTAGTCCTAGGATTCTAATTTCCCCCCTTTGAAACCCCCTCTATTCCAACATTCTGGGTTCTTGGATATCTTCTGCTTGGAACACTTATTTGGAACCTCCTACGTGCCATGAACTTCAAGGAGGAACATTCTACATTTTTCTGTTCTAGCTTCTTTCATCTCAAGTGAGTCCAGTTCTCACATTCTTTTTCTTAAGGCCCCTGCCAGCTTTGCCAGCTTATCATCTTCTATGTCGTCTAAAGCGTCCCTTGGAGCTCTTTTGTTCCATGATTTCATCTCTGCCTTTACTTGCCAGGAGCTGAGAACTGCATCTAACAGGGAATGGCCATTTGCTGCACACTTGGCCGGGAAAAAGAAGCAATGTTTCAGCCAAAGTAAAAAATTCCACGGATGCCATTGACGGAATGATGGGGATTTTTTTTTTTAAGATAATGATGAAACAAAAACGGCAGATTGTTAAATTAGGGAGGAGGATGGCTATAAAGGGCCACCTTCTCAAGGTCAGTTTTAGGGAGGATTTCAGGGCACTTGGGGCGGGTTTGACCTTGGGTCTGGGGTGGGGTGGGGGCTTGGCTGGCAGGTATCCATCAGGGCCCGGGATGGCCAAGAGGCCAGCAGGGAGACCCTGGCCCGCGAGTGGGCAGGAGGGAACGAGGCGGGCCACCAGGTGGATGAGGCCCCCCTCCGGCATCGCTCCTCACCCAGGCCCTCCTTGCCCCCACCTCCCCACAGACCCAGCCGGTTCAGCACCCCTCGCCTCGCGCCTCCCGCAAACTACAGCTCCCAGCATCCTCCAGCGCCCAACACCTGCCCGGGCCTCCTCCACTTGGGTTGCAGGGGGAGGGATGCAGAGGAGGAGGGCAGAGAGATGAGGATGGAAGCGGGTGGGGACGTGCAGGCGGCCGAGCGGGATCGGGGCCCCCACGCGCCGGCCGCTCTGCCTGCCCCGGGCCCGGGCCTCGGGGGGACGGCGGCCCGGGCCCCGGGGAGCTGGGGCAAGTGGGTCAGGCTCAACGTGGGGGGCACGATCTTCCTGACCACCCGGCAGACGCTGTGCCGGGAGCAGAAGTCCTTCCTGAGCCGCCTCTGCCAGGGGGAGGAGCTGCAGTCCGACCGGGTAAGGCTGGGCCAGCGGGGCTGCGGCTCCGGGCGCTGATCGTGGCGGGGGCGCGCGCCTCTGTGTGTGTGTGTGTGTGTGTGTGTGTGTGTGTGTGTGTGTGTGTGAGACAGAGGAGAGACGGAGAAGAGGAGAGGGACAGAGACAGAGAGGGAGGCAGAGAGAGAGACAGAGAGACAGAGAGACAGAGAGAGAGAGACAGAGAGACAGAGAGAGACAAGAAACAGAGAGTGATTGTCTTTGTGTCTGTTTGTTTGTGTGTCTGTGTGTGTGTGAGTATGTGTGTGTGTGTGTCTGTGTAAGAGAGAGAGAGGAGAGACGGAGGAGAGGAGAGAGACAGAGAGGGAGGCAGAGAGAGAGACAGAGAGACCGACAGAGAGAGAGAGAGAGAGAGACAGACAGAGAGACAAGAAACAGAGAGTGATTGTCTTTGTGTCTGTTTGTTTGTGTGTCTGTGTGTGTGTGAGTATGTGTGTGTGTGTGTCTGTGTAAGAGAGACAGAGGAGAGACGGAGAAGAGGAGAGAGACAGAGACAGAGAGGGAGGCAGAGAGAGAGAGACAGAGAGACAGAGAGAGAGAGAGAGACAGAGAGAGAGACCCACAGAGAGACAGACAGAGAGAGAGAGAGAGACAGAGACAGAGAGACAAGAAACAGAGAGTGATTGTCTTTGTGTCTGTTTGTTTGTGTGTCTGTGTGTGTGAGTATGTGTGTGTGTGTGTCTGTGTAAGAGAGACAGAGAGGAGAGAGGGAGGAGAGGAGAGAGACAGAGACAGAGAGGGAGGCAGAGAGAGAGACAGAGAGACCGACAGAGAGAGAGAGAGAGAGAGACAGACAGAGAGACAAGAAACAGTGATTGTCTTTGTGTCTGTTTGTGTGTCTGTGTGTGTGAGTGTGTGTGTGTGTGTCTGTGTGTGTGTCTGTGTAAGAGAGACAGAGAGGAGAGACGGAGGAGAGGAGAGAGACAGAGACAGAGAGGGAGGCAGAGAGAGAGACAGAGAGAGAAACAGAGAGAGAGAGAGAGAGAGAGAGAGAAACAGAGAGAGAGAGACAGAGAAACAGAGAGAGAGAGAGACAGAGAGAGAAACAGAGAGAGATTGTCTGTGTGTGTGTGTGTGTGTGTGTGTGTGTGTGTGTGTGGGAGGGATGGGGCTTCCTTTCTGCCCCCAGTCCACAGCTGGGAGCCCCTCTTCTCCTTTGCCACCCACTTACCAAGCCAGGACAATAGCACTCCCCCCCCCCTTCCTTTTCACTGGAAACCGGGGGCGGGGAATGATTGGGAGGCCTGGGCTGGGGGCTGGGCTGGGGGTGGGGTGGGGGGTGCATGCTATTTCCTTCTCTATGGCAACCCAGTCTGGCAGGAGGCCCCAAACCATTTGGGAGAAAGCAGATCCCTGCTCGCCAAGCTGTTTCCTGCCTCCTTTCCTCCCTCTTCCAACCACCCCCTCCCCATTCTCCCCTCCCCTCCCCCACAGCTGTTGGGGGGGAGGTGAGGGGGGAAGAGAAAGTGGTTCATGTGTGGGGGAAGGGCCGGGGCCCCCAGCGCCGGTCCCTTTCTGGCCTTCCCAGTCCACCCACCCGCTCTCAAACGCCTGAGGCTGGTTCTCCCCAATTTTTGCTGGGGGGGGGGGATGCGGAGGAGGAGTCAGTGGGGCCAGTGAGCTGCCTGGGGAGAATAGAGACAAAAGATGGAATAAGGATGCGATCGAAATCCGGAAGGAATTTTTCTAACCCTAGAGTCGGGGGTCCTGAGTTCAAATTCCCCCTTGAAGGGCTCCTAAGGGAGAGACTGCTATGGAAGTCCCTTAATCTGCCTGGACTTTACCTTCCCGGTCTGGAGGGCTTCGGAGGTTGCCTTCCAGCTCTGGATCAGATTATTCAGTCCACCCACCTCTCTCAGTTTTACAGAAGTGGAAACTGAGTCTTTGGTGGAGAAGTGGCTTGTCCAAGATTACACAGATAATTAATAGCAGAGCCAGGAATTTGAAACCACATCTGCCTTACAGGGGGACAGTGGAAAGAACCTGGACCAGGAGGAGCCAGGACATCTGGGCCTTGGGCCAAGCAAAGCAGATGATCATTGCGGTAACCTTGGGCGAGTCACTCTACCTCCACGGTTCTGTTTCCTCTTTGTAAAATGGACATTTAGAATGTGGTTTGAAGCTTTAATTAAAGTTAATTAAAATCCCTCCTGTCTGGAACTCTGGGTGTCCATAGAATCAGGAGCAGGAAGTTAAGGAAAGGCAAACTAAACAAAAATAGGTATCAGGCAGGAACCTCCTCTCCAGGAATGGGAATTATCTTGGATGAATGGGAAAGGGTCCTGGGTTTGAATCCTGCTTCTTCCATGTCCTGTATTTTCTTGGACCTCAATTTCCTTCATCCATTGAACTGTAAGTAAATGTAAATAAATGAGATGTCAGATCCCTTCCAAGCCCCTAGTTTCAACACTTATGCCTTCCTTGCATGTCCCTTTGAAAAATGTCATCCCAGGGGATGATATCCATTCCTTCTTTACATGGCCACCAACCTAGTCCAGGCCTTCATCCACCCACCATGGTCGTCGCTTCCTCCTTGGTGTCTGTCTCAAGTCTCTCCTCACTCCAATCTATCCCCCTCCAAACTGTCGAGGTGACCTTCCTAAAGTTGAGGGCTGACTGAGTGCTTTCCCCAAGTCTGTAAACTACTGTGGCTCCCTGTTATATCCAGGATCAAACGTCAAAACCTCTGACTTTCCCATCTTTCCATTCTTCTTCCACTGTACTCCTCATAGAACAATCCGGCGACGTGGTCCTCTTGGACAATCTGACTGGTTGGCCCTCCCACCCAGAATGCTCTGCCTCCTCACCTCCACTCCATGATTTCCCTGGCTTCTTCTCCCCCTCAGCTCTGCTCTCACCTTCTATAAGAGGTCTTTCCTGGGCAGCCTCGATGCCTGTGGCAGTTCCAATTTGTCTTGCCTATAGCTGTTGGCATGGTGGGTCCTCCATTAGCCAGAGAACGCCTTGCTCTTCTTTGTATCCCCAGAATGTACTTAGCTCTTAGTTGGTATTTAAAACATATTTGCTGCCTGATGACGATGGGATATTACAGAAACCAGTAAGATCAGGATCCTTGATTCTAGAGCTGAAAAGGACCTTAGAAATCATCTGGATCATATTCTCCATATGAATTTGATTGTGTGTGTATGTGAGCGTGCTCACACCCATGTACCTTTCAAAATAGCATTTTCAGGGGTCAAAGGGCTCTGGAGAACCATGGAGGCGGGAAGAAGGCCACTTACTTTCCTCATCACTTCTTTCTGACCTCTAGGACGAAACAGGGGCGTATCTCATCGATCGGGATCCCACCTACTTTGGCCCTATTCTGAATTTCCTGCGTCATGGCAAGCTTGTTTTGGACAAGGATATGGCTGAAGAGGGTGAGTTTCCAATAATCCTAGAATTATTTCTTATTTCCGGGTTCCACCTTTATTTCCATTGCTTTATTTATGGACCTTGGGACCCCAGAGTTATAACTAGGAGTTTTTGTGCCCCAGCTTGCATGTACCTTGGGCAGATAGAATGAATGCAGTTTTACTTGAGTGGAGGATGAAACACCAGTAGGGTATGGTGAGTGACCCTGTGACCCCAGAAAACTACCATGGGGTTACCCTTGTGGAAGAAGGGAACAACTCGTCAGAGGACTCAGGGTCCCCTAAATTTGGACTCCGCTCACCATATCACCTACTGGAAACTTTGGCAGCCCCAGGTACTCATCATCCCCTAGAATGGTCAAGAGATCAAATCCACTCTGATGTGAGCCTAGAGCTCAAAGGGGCTTAGACCACCCACCATCTAGGTCACTCCCCTCCTTTCCCTGGTAAGAAGGTCTAGATAATTTCTAAGTTCCTTTTCAGCTCTAGAATCTAGGATCCTAGGGATTCGGGAACCATATTTTACTGATTTTTGTAAATGACTTGGCTGATGTCACACAGATGGTGAGATTTGAACCCAGGTTGGCACCAGAATCAAAGAGAGCCCTTTCCCCTCTCCTGCCCATCCTCATCTCTCTAAAATGATCTTGAGGCTCTTCCAGCTTTCAATCCCTGTGAGCATGGGACACTCAGAGGAAGCCTGGGCCTGGCTTTGTTCTCTATTTCCTCCCAGAAGGAGCTGCTGCTAAGCACCACACCCCAGATGAAGCAAGAATGACTGCACTCCCACAAGCCTCAGGGCACTGTCTGGGGAATGGGCTGTAGGAGAAGCCAGTCACAGACATGTCCAGGAGGCCTTCTGCCTTGGCAACCATCTTCTCCCCTTTCTTTGCTTTACCAGCTTCCTGGGGAAGGCAGGTGATGGAGGTGGAACCCGACCAGGGGCTCACCTGGCTAGAGGAACGGGGCAAGGATGGGTGTGGTGGAATATTTCTGTCTTTCCCGGTCTCCAATTTCTTTGTTGGCTTTGGACTTTATTTGAATCCTGGGGTGGGGCAGTGATTGACCTTTTGTTCTGAATCCTGTCTACCTCTGTCTTTATTTGACTGAATCGGCTCCTCAGCTGAGGAGATATTATATTTCTCAAGGATGGCGACAAGATGCCTTACACACAATAGCAATTGACGTTTTGGGGGTAGAATTGCATCATGGCTTTCAAACTGGAAAGGACCTCAGAGGCCCTCAAGTTCCAATCCCTCCTTTGAAAGAGGAGGAAGATGGGGTCCAAGGAAGTGAGTGACTAACTCAAGGTCACAGATCTAATAAGCATCAGTTTCCCAGAGTCTTAAATCATGGACACCTTCCAGATCCTTTAGTCTAGTTTCTTTTTTTGACAGATGAGGAAACAGAGACAGAGATGAGACTTTTAAAGATTTAGAACGGGATTTTTTAACCATTTATAGATCTCTTTGGTAGTTTGATGAAACTCACAGACCCCCTTCTGAAAATAATGTTTTAAATAATTGACTGAAATGCTAAATTTTAAAGTTAGTGAAAATAAAAATATATTTTTTATCTAAATTCACAGGCCCTCTAAAAATCCTTGGTTGAAAGTGAAGAGGTGTTTTTTTCCCTCTTTAGTTCTGATTCTTCTTTCACAACATGATTCATATGGAAATATGTTAAACATGATTGTACCTGTAAAGCCTATATCAGATAACTGGCTTTCATGGAGAAGGGGGAGGGTAGGAAGGGACGTAGAAAAATGTGGAACTCAAAAGTTTACAAAAAGATGAATGGTGAGGGGCAGCTAGTTGTTGGAGTGGATAGAGCACTGGCCCTGGAGTCAGGAATACCTGAGTTCAAATCCAGCCTCAGACACCTAATAATGACCTAGCTGTGTGGCCTTGGGCAAATCACTTAGCTCTATTGCCTTGCAAAAACTAAAATCAAACAAACAAACAAAAAAAGATGAATGGTGAAAACCATCTTTGCCTGTAACTAGAAAAACTAAAACAAAAAAAACCCATTTATTAAAAGAAGAAAGAAAAGTTTTAAACAAGTGATGGGGAGAATTTCCTCACTGGGCATTCCTCATACTAATAAACCCATAGGTCTATAACTTAGGTTTTTTTTTTTTTTTTTTGCAAGGCAAACAGGGTTAAGTGGCTTGCCCAAGACCACTCAACTAGGTAATTATTAAGTGTCTGAGGCTGGATTTGAACCCAGGTACTCCTGACTCCAGGGCCGGTGCTTTATCCACTGTGCCACCTAGCCGCCCCTGGGTCTATACCTTAAAAAAAATGAAAATAACAAAAGTAATGAAGGTTTTTAAAGAGGGTTCTAGACATGTGCAGGAGGCTTTCTGTCTTGGCAACCATCTTCTCCCCTTTCTTTGCTTTACCGGCTTCCTGGGGAAGGCAGGTGATGGAGGTGGAACCCGACCAGGGGCTCACCTGGCTAGAGGAACGGGGCATATATTCCAATTCCTTTCTTTTAGAGATGAGCAAACTAAGGCATAGGAAAGTAAGGTAATTTGCCCACATCACACATTACTACTACTACTAATAGCTAGCATTTGTAGAGTACTTAGATTATTTCTAAAACACTTTATATTATCCCATCTGAACTTCACAACAACCCTGTGAGATGGGTCCTATTACTACCTTCTTTTACAGATGGGGAAACTAAGGCAGCAGTGAAGTGATTTTTCCAGGATCCCCCAGCTATTAAATGTATAGGGCAGGATTTGAACTCACACCTTCCTGATTCTAAGGGGGGGCACCCTATCCATTGTGCCACCTAGCTGCTTCATAGTAAGTAGCAGAGTCAGGTTTGAACCCCAGGCTTCTGACTACAAATCTAGTGTTCTTTCCACTTCACCACTCTGCTTCTTTCCTGAATTTAAAGGTGTAGAACCTGGCTTCAGATCCTGACTTTGCTACTAAGTATATGACCTTGAGCAAGTCACTTATCTTCCCTGGGCCTCAGTTTCTTCATCTGTACTTGACAACTTCTTCTATGCCTTCCAGGTCTAAGCCTAGTGAACCTATGAACTTAGGTGAACAGACTCCCCTCTGAGACCCTAGCATGACATATTCTTTTATTTTTTATTTTTTATTTTTTGCAAGGCAATGGGGTTGCATGGCTTGCCCAAGGCCACACAGCTAGGTAATCATTAGGTGTCTGAGGCTGGATTTGAACTCAGGTCCTCCTGACTCCAGGGCCAGTGCTTTATCTACTGTGCCACCTAGCCACCCCTTGCATGACATATTCTAATTATTCTTTATGCGTCATTTTTATTCTACAAACTCCTCTATTGTCTAAAATCTGAATGGTCTCCTCCAAGTTACCTCTTAGCAAGCAGATTTCTTTTCATTTAAGTCAAAATCCCCTAAAGGGGTTTCTTTCTTTCCTTTATGGCTTTTGCAAGGCAATGGGGTTAAGTGACTTGCCCAAGGTCACACAGCTAGGCAGTTATTAGGTGTCTGAGGTCACATTTGAACTCAGGTCCTTCCGACTTCAAGGTTGATGCTCTATCCACTGCACCACTTAGTTGCCCCAATGGAAGGGGTTTCTGAGAAAGGTGATGCTTCCTGTTACTTAGGGGTATTCAGGTGGGACCTTGATAGTCATTTAATTATTTAAGAAAAATCTGCTAAGCATCTTTGTTTGAGGTAACTGAAGGGGGTAAAGACAACAGTGAAAAATAAAAATAAAATAACAATTAAGTAAAATTAGTGGGAAGTCATTTTCTAGGCTAGTAGGTATGTACCTTTCAGTGGAAACTCCAATTAATGAAGCAAATTGGCAGGGGTCTGGATGAGAACCTGTACACTCTCCCCACCCCTACAAGACTCTTTCCTAAGGGCTACATGACAATTCCTCAAAGGTATAAGGTGTCCCAAAGGGCAATGGTACCATGGTAAGGAGGAAGTAAGTTCCCTGTCATTGAAAGTCTACTAAAAAAAAGACTCCTTGCCTTCGTTGGAAGGAATGAGTCCCCTTCAGGTCTGAAATTCTGTGATTATTGGTATGGGGTCTCACACCCCTTTGACCCTATGAGGGGCTGATATTTGTGTCAGAAGGAAAAAGATAGAATCTGAGGCTCATACAACCCAGATCTAGAGCTGGGAGCAATTTTAGAAGACTTCAAGTACTCCTTGTAACGATGGAGTAGCATCTCTCATCTCAAAGTCTGATGACTAATAACTTAGTACCCATGGGGCTTCTCACCCCTGAAAGAACTAATGAAAAAATGCCAGTTCTGGAGAGAGGGGGCATGCCACAATTTTTGTGATCCTGAGCAAATCACTTTGCTTTCTTAGCCCTCAGTTTCCTCAGCTGCAAAATGAGGATATTGGATTAGAGGAACTCTGAAGGATCTTTCCAATCTAGGTCTATGATCCTATGAAATCCCTTTCCCTCTCTGGGTCTTAGTTTCCTCATCTGTAAAATGAGAAGATTGAACAAGTCAAGTCCCTTCCAGGTTTAGAGCTAGGTTCTGATGATGGCTTCCTTGCTCTCAGTGGATTTCTCTCTCTCTCTCTCTCTCTCTCTCTCTCTCTCATAGCTACACTCCTGTGAGTGAGTTTTGGGGCCCCCAGGCACTGATCCCTGAGGGAAGAAATGCAAATGATAACAGACTGTGCCAACCCCTGTTTACAGGCTCCTGGTGGCTCCAGGTCCCTGGGGGCAGCTGTCTGGGGCTGTACCCGGGCTCCCAGTTTCAGCCCAGAGACAACCAGCTGGGACTCCTTCAAGAGGGAGGAAGTTACTGTTGTTGAACCAGGTCAGAGCTCAAAAGGATCTGAGTGGGACCTCAGTGCCCCAGCCCCCTTCATCCTAAGGTAGGAGGTAGAGAGAGGGCCCTTATGTCTTATCACTGTAGAGCTCTGAAGAAGGAACAGGTGACCACTCATCAAAGACATTGTAAGGATCGCTATTCAGTTTTGGGATGAACTGAATGAACTTGGGAATCCCTTCTAGTGCTGAGATTCTGTGGCTGAGCTTTGTAACTTCCTAACTGAAAAATTTCCCATTTGTCTGACCCTCAGTTTCCTTTTATGTAAAACGGGGTTAATTCTCATACTGTCAACCTCAAGGTGGATTTTATTAAGAAAGCATCACAGAAGGGCTAGCTAGGTGGTGTAGTGGATAGAGCACTGACCCTGGAGTCAGGAGGACCTGGGTTCAAATCCAATCTCAGACACTTAATAATTGCCTAGTTGTGTGACCTTAGGCAAGTCACTTAACCCCATTGCCTTAAAACAACAACAAAAGAAAGCATCACAGAAATATGAACTTTTCAAGGATCTCAAAAGCTAGAGCTAGAAAGGACCTCAAAGAGAGACCTTCAAATCTACCTCTTTCCTTTTACTAAGGAGGAAACTGAGGCTCACAGAGAAGAAATGACACAGCTAGTAAACATCAGATTTGGGATTTGAACTCAGTTCTCTCTGACTATGGAATAAGGGATCTTAACCTGGGTTTTGTAAACTTGTTTTAAAATTTGAATAATTTTATTCCAATATTATTAGGTTCCTTTGTAATCCTATTTTTTTTATTTTCTGCATTTAAAAAACTATTCCAGACTTCATGACAAAAAAAAAAACCAAAACCAAAAAATAAAAAAATGAGTCACTGTACCATATTGACTGTTAAGACAAAGTGGAAGGAATATAGACAGGCTCTTGTGGCACTTACTCTTAAGATGTGACACCCAGACAAATACACATGAGAAGATAATTAACTCTACTTTTAAAAAATAGTATTTTATTTTTTCCAATTTTTTTTTAATATGCATTTTTAAAAATTTTGAGTTATAAATTTTTCTCCCTTCCTACCTTCCCTCCCCTCTCCCTAAAATTATAAGCAATTTTGTATAGGTTGTACGTGCAAAAACATGTAAAACATTTTTTTCATAGCTCTCAAAGACAGCATGGGATACATATTTGGAAATGGAAAGATCTTTAGAAATTATCTGTTTCAACTCCTTCATTTTACACATGAGGAAACTGAGGCCTCAGGGTAAAGGGAGTAATTTCCCCAAAATCACACAGGCAGGGACTTGCAGAATTAGGATCTTGCTCATAATTATAGATTATAGATTTAGAGCCAGAAGAAGACTGAGAAATCATTTATTAGTCTATTGTTCAGTCATGTCTGACTCTTTGTGACTCCATTGGTTTTTTTTTTTTGGTAAATTGGGGTTGTCATTTCTTTCTCCAGTTCATTTTACAAATGAGGAAACTGAGGCCAAGATATTTAGTAACCTGCTCAAGAGTTCACGTCTGAGGCCAGATCTGAACTAAGGAAAATGAGTTTTCCTGACACCAGGCTTAGCTATCTCTTCACTACATTGCCTCCTAGATTCATTTAGTTTATGCTACTCAAATTAGAGATGAGACCTAGAGAGGTTATGGCATTTCCTTAGGCCCCAGACTTGAGTTCAAGCTCTCTTTCCATTTTAAGTCATGAGCAATGGGGAATTCAAAGTTCCTAAGGTTCCCATCCCACACTCCAGAAGGGAGACTGAGGCAGGAGTCTGGACCAGGAGGAAGGGAGACCATCCCTCTGGGCAGAAGAATTGGGGCAGTAGTCACTGATTATATAGGCATCTCTCCTTCCAGGAGTCCTGGAGGAAGCTGAGTTCTATAACATTGGTCCCTTGATTCGAATCATCAAAGACCGCCTGGAGGAGAAGGATTATACAGTGACCCAGGTAGGTCAAAGGCAGAGATTTTGTGTGTGTGTGTGTGTGTGTGTGTGTGTGTGTGTGTGTGTGTGTGTGTGTGTGTGTGTGATCGTCTTCAAGGAAATTATAAACTGTTGGGGAGATAATCAACCAATAAATATTTATTAAGCACCTACTGTTTGCCAGGCACTATGGATACCAAAAGAGACCAAAGATAATAATTACCCCCAAGGAAATTATAAGCTATTAGGGAGACAATGATAACATTTATTAAGTGCCTACTGCATTTCAGACATAAGTCTAAGCACTAGAGCTACAAAAAGAGGCAAAAGACAGTCCCTACCCTCCAAGTGCTTATGTCTGTTGGGGAAAGACACCATACATGCAAATATATACAGGATAAATCAGAAATAATTACTTCAGTGGGTTAAAGGAGTTGCTCTGATAACAACTCTCTCTCCCACCTCACAGGCGACATGCTATGAATATGGGAATAAACTAGCAGATACTTTTATTCTGGGCTGAGCAGACAAGGATCCGTGCCTATCCTAGATGGGTCCATGTGCTTTGGAAGGAAAGATAACACAGGCCCGACTTGGCAATGGGATTTCTGAATTTGAGTTTCCAATCTGCCCCTAGATAGTGAGGTGACCTTAGGCAAGTTATTTCTCCTGGGTCTCAATTCCCTCATCTGTAAAATGAGGGAGTTGGATGACTTCTGACATCCCTTTCAGTTCTAGAGTCATGTTCCCATGTATAACCTCCCTGGACCTTGGTTTGCTCATCTTTCAAATGAAGGGACTCAACTGGAATGATCTCTAGCTCTAACCATCTATGGTTTTGAAATTAGAATGTAATTATTATGATATTCTCATTCAAGCTTTGGGCATTCTCTCTATCCTACAGGGACTCTACCTAGACTTCTGCCTTGAGGAAGTTGTAGAAGCAGTCCTCGGGCCTTGGAGACAGAATCAGGGAAGGAGGGAGAAAGATAAGATGAGACAGCCTGGTGCAATGGAATGTGTGTTAGTATGGAGATCTGAGAATTCTGGCTGTGTAACCCTAGCCAAGTCATTTTCTCAGCTTCAAGTTTCTCATCTATAAAATGGAGAGGCAAGGCTGGATTGTTAGATTCTACTAAATCCGAGGTGGCTCCTGGGAGGAAGGAAATGAGCTCACATCTCACTATAGGAGAGATGGAGGTTAAGAAATAAAGGAAGCAGCCTCTGAGCCATAGGAGTTAAGAGGTTTGGAGGAATCCCTAGAGAAAGGCATTATTGTTCTTTGGGAAATGCTTTAGAAGCAACCTCCAAAATGCTTCTTATGTACATTAGATTGAGAGTCAGGAGAACAAAGCTTATATCCTGGCTGAGTCAGGACCTTGGACTCATTGCCTTATCTGGGCCTCAACTTCCTCATCTGGAAAATGGGAACAATGAACCATTTATCACACAGAATTGTTATAAAAATTGAGTCAGAGGATGACTAATCATATTGATGATGCCACTAATAATAACATTTACTTAGGGCTATGAGGCTTGCAAAATGCTTTTATACACACAATCTCACTTGAGCCTCATACCACATCTATGGTGCAGATATTTTGAAATTGTATTTTATAGATTTATAGGAGCATAGAGTGGGAATTAGAAGGGTCCTCAGGGGCCATCTAGTGTAATCCCTTATTTAATGGATGAGGGAACTGAGGCTCAGAGGTCAGTGACTTGCCCAAGGTCACACTGGTAACAGATAGGATTTGAACCCTCGCCAGGGCCACCATTCTTCCCTTTGCATTATGCTATCTCGCTCCATGTTCTCCTTCTTTCCCTAGGTAAGAGCTGCCAGTTTTTATTTCTTTGCCATACTACATATCATTTACTCCTGCTTCTTCTCTCTCCCAGGTGCCACCTAAGCATGTATACAGAGTCCTGCAATGTCAAGAGGAGGAACTCACTCAGATGGTTTCCACCATGTCTGATGGCTGGAGGTTTGAGCAGGTACAGCAAGACTGGGGAAGGACATAGGGCAAAATGGAGATGGGGGCAGGGTGGAATATGTAGTTTTATGAATTGAACAGAAACACTTGGAGCTGCTTTCACAAAGCTTGCAGTCTACTTGGGAAATATGAGAGAGAATGAGAGAGAGAGAGAGAGAGAGAGAGAGAGAGAGAGAGAGATGGATGATGTGAATGATAGATGAATAGATGAATGGATGATGGATAGATAGATGAATGAACAGACTGTTTGAATGATTAGATGTATGATGGCTGAATGGCTAGTTAGATGGATGGATAAATAGATGGATAGAAACATAGATGGATAGACATGTAGATGAATAGATATATAAATAGGATAGATGATAGATGAATGGATAGATGACTGAATGGCTAGATGAATGGATGGATGGATTGGGTGGGAAGATAGATGGATAGATGGATAGATAGATGATAGATGAATGGATAGATGAATGGATGGAAAGATAGATAGACATATAAGGAATAAATAGATAAATAGGCTATAGGCAAATGAATGGCTATAAATGTGTGTATAAACAATATATGGATGGACAGATTATAGATAGAAAGATGGGATGAATGGAGAGATATGGATTAATGGATAGATAAGTGGAATAGATGAATGGATAGACAGATGGATAGATATGATAGTTAAAGTCAGGATTTAGAAAAAGTGTTATGAGGATTATGAGGAGGGGAAGCTTGCTTCTCACCAGGGATTTCAGGAAAATGTCTAAAAGAAGGGGCATCTGAGCTAATCATCCCTTTGGACTAGGGTTTGTGATAAGATTTTAAGGAATTTTAAATAAGAAAGCAAGAGGTTTGCCATTTATCTTAAAACCACTAGGGAGTCACTTTGACTTTTAAGCAACAACATTGGTCTTGTGCCTTGTGAAGGTGATTTTTGGCACCTGTGGAGAACGTTAAAGATTATTGCTGGGGATACAAAGACCAAAAATGAAATAATGCAACAGTCCCTGACCTCAAGGAACACATATTCTATCAAGTTTTTGCCTAAACTTTTTAACCCTATTAATGTCTAACACAGTGTGCTGATCATAGTAGACCCTTAGTAAATATTTATCAAAGAAATGAATAGAGATTGGTCTACATGCTTACTTTGGAGAGGCAAACTAATATAATTCATGTACTGTTAGACTTGGAGTCAGGAGAAGTGAGTTCAAATCCTGATGCTACTGCTGTTCAACAGTTATGTCAGCTTGGGGAAATCATATCACCTCTGTATTTCTCTCTTTCCTAATCTGCAAAATAAGTTTAATGACACTTGTCTGACTGATCCTGGTTGACTGTGCAGGTTGGAGACATAGCAACATGTTTTAGAATCAGTACTGGATATCTCTGTTATTGTTAGCTGAAACTTTTCCATGTTCTTCCTTCCTAGCTGGTGAATATTGGATCCTCTTATAACTATGGGAATGAGGACCAGGCAGAATTCTTGTGTGTTGTCTCCAAGGAGTTGTATAACTCTCCCAATGGACTGAGTTCAGAGCCCAGTCGGAAAGCCAAGGTGAGACTCAACTTTCTCTGCCCCATTGAGTTTCTCCTTCTTCTCTCCCCCTTCTCCTAGCCCACCATTCCTGTTTCTTCTGTCTTCACCCTTCCTGCTATGGCATCCATAATCTTCCATAGTCATAGCCATCCCATCCCATGCTGTGCTCCTGTCTGTGAGCTCATCCAAATTATGCAGGCTTAAGCAAGGGAAGTTTTGGATGAAGGCCTGGGCAGGCATTTCAGAGGTTATGGTGAGCATAGACTCCTTTTATGAGCTGAGAGATAGGATCCTAGAACTTAGACCTGGAAGGGACCTTTGAGAAACTTAAGTCCACATACCCAGAGATTTGGTGTGGCCTTGGAACATGATAGTTCTGGAGCCTAGCCACAAAAAGTCATGGGTGATATCTGTAGAGTTGGCTATCCTTGGTGTGAGCTCAGGTTTTAATCTCCTTTCTCCTCCTAACTCCTAATGTGAGCAAACCATTTCAACTTACAGAATCTTAGTTTGTTTATTGGGTTTAGATCCCTAAGATTCTTTACAGTTCTGGCATCCTCTGGTTTTGTTTGCCATATGAGAATCTATAAAGATAGTCTTCTCATGGCCACAAGAATCCATCCCTTTGACTTAGCTATGGCTTCCTAAATGAAGTCTTCTGAGTCTGTTAGGAAGGTGTTAGGACTGAATAATTGAGTCTTTTCTTTTCCTAAGCAGCCCCTGCTGTTTAGATGACATTAAATAGATCCCCAGGGAATGTCCTAGCTGACTGGGGATGCCTTTGCCTCAGCCCAGCATGAGCATCTGTCTTAGGAAAGTCAACCCTCCTTCTTCATCTGATAGAAATAGCTTCCACCTCTCTCTGAGAGTCCAAGCTTTTGTGTGACTTTCCAGCCAGCCCTGGAGGTTAAGCCCAAGAGCATCTGACTTTTTCTTTTTTAATTTTTTTAAAAATTTAAGGCAATGGCATTAAGTGACTTGCTCGAGGTCATATAGCTAGGCAATTATTAAGTGTCTGAGGCTGGATTTGAGCTTGGGTCCTCCTGATTCCAGGGCCGGGGGCTCTATCCTTTGTACTACCTAGCTGCCCCAGCATCTGAATTTTTCTAGAAATCTCTGAGTAGTGGTAGCAACTTCAATAAATTCAGCCCTTGAGTCTTCCAGGGGTTCAGTTTATGGAATCCCAAATGTCATCTCTTGATGGAGGTATTTCACTGGTTTGCTAGGTAGATGTCAGAGAACCCTGGATATAAAGGATGAGTTGAGATGGTGTCCAAGAGCTGGTAAATGGCAGTGAGAAGATGGATTGACCCTCTCATGTCTAAAGCAGTCTTTTTAGTAAGGGGAGGAATTTTGGAAGGAAGGAGATGGCTGTGTGCTCTTCCTGTTGGTGGCCTGGTCTCCCATAAAGTAGAGGTCTTTTTGTCTGTCCGTCTGCCCCTACTGTAATCTCTCCCATGCTCCCTTGCAATAATGTCCTCTGTGATTGCTAAAGCCTTGGCGAATGTGCCAACCTCTCTATTGATTCCCATAAAGAAGAGCTGGCCTCAAGTAGAATAAGCTATTTTATGAAGTAGGGAGTTCCCCATCCTTAGGGGAGGTGGGGAGATCTGGCAAAGGATGAATGGAGGATCATAGATTTAGATCTAGCATTGAACTGACAGGCCCTGTAATTCAACCTTCTCCCTCTCCCATTTTAAGGATGAGAAAACTGAGGCTAAGGGAATATTATAGGATCATGAATCTTGAGCTGCAAGGGAACTCTGAGGCCATCTGGTCTATGTTAACCCAGGGCCTGTGAATTTATTTAAAAAAATATTTTAAACACCAAATATCAGTATAATTAGATTCCTTTGTGATCATGAATTTTGTGCATTTCAAAACATTGAGAAGGGTTCTGTAGTCTTCAGTGGAATGTCAAATGGGTCCATGACACACAAAAAATCTTTCTTTATTTAATGCCCTCATTTTACAGATGAGAAAACTGAGGCCCAGGGAGAAAAATGTAACTTGCCATGTGGCACACAGCTAGTAAGTGTCTTTTGGATGGATTTGAACCCAGATCTTCTCAACTCCAAATTGTGCCCCATCTACTACCCTCCAAATGCCTTCTGAGGTAGACATTAGGGACAGTGTTGTGATGTGATGGCAAAAACTTGAAGGGGGAAGCAGAGGTCCAGGATTTGGGTCAGACTTCTACTACTTGCTTATCAGGTAACCTTGGAAAGTCCCATTTTCTTTCTGGCTTCTCAGTTTCCTCCATTGTAAAATGTGAGGATCAGATTAAATCAGAGGTATTCTGGAGATAAGCAAATGTGAAAATTTCGGTGTGAGCATTTGCATTTCAAAAATCCAGACCTGCTACTTGTCAGGCCTTGATTTACACTCTATGACTTATCCAGACTTAAGAAATGGTGGAGAAAATGTTATAAATGACAATTGTGTCAGCCATACACTCCCCTTTGTCCAACATTGACCATCATGCTTCTAGTTGAGTGGTTCAAACTGACTCTGTGGCTTCTTCTGTCCTCAAGACTCTAAGACCTCTGGATCTTGACCCTCATTAGAAAGATCTACAGATATCACCCAATCTATGTCCCCCCCCCCCCCCCAACCCTTGCGCATCCTTTATTTGATAGATGAGGAAAGCTGAGGTCTCAGAGGTAAAAACAACTACGATGTATTTGATAAAATTCTAAGCAAGTAGCAGAATGGCAATTTGAACCTTAAATGTATCTTTCGTGAGGTCAGCACCAGTGATACCCAGGTCTACCAGAAAGCCAGGTAGATTCCCTCTACCTCCTTACCACTTGGGAAACAAGACTGAGTGGGGAAATGGAAGCCAAGATCTCTCTAGTCCTGGGGCTGTGTGGAGTGGGGTACCACTCTCTTTTCCTAACCTCCACTTCTACCACAGGCCTGTCTCTAGCTTCTCTAAAAGCTACTTTTTAAAGTACTAGGGAAGTTAGGAGAAGCAGTGAATAGAACCCTGGGACTGGACTCAGGAAGATTGAGTTCAAATCCCGTCTCAGACACTTACTAGCTATGTGATCTTAATTTCCTTATCTGTAAAATAGCAATGATAATAATAGCATCTGCCTCCTAGGGTTCTGTGAGGATCAAATGAGATCAGATTTGTAAACACTTAACAAACCATGAAGTTCTCTATTAGTGTTGATTATGGTTATTATTAATAAATCTGAATATACTACACTATTATATTTTTTGTCTATTATTATAATTCTATAGGGATAGTTAGGTGGCTTAGTGATTAGAATATTTGACCTGGAATATAGAAAGACCTGAATTTAAATATGGCCTCAGACATTTTCTAGCTATAGATGGATGGTTGGATGGATGGATGGCTAGATGGATGGCTAGAAAGATGGATAGATAGATAGATAGATAGATAGATAGATAGATAGATAGACATACATATAGAGGAATTAGGGGTGGGTAGGTGGCACAGTGGATAGAGCACTAGTCCTGGAGTCAGGAGGACCTGAGTTTAAATCTAGCCTCAGACACTTAATAATTGCCTAGCTGTGTGACCTTGGGCAAATCACTTAACCCCATTGCCTTGCAAAAACAAAAAAAACATATAGAGGAATTGATAGATAAATAGGCTATAGATAGATGAATGGCTTGACCCTGAGGAAGTCACTTAAATTGATTTGTCTCAATTCTCCATTTGTAAAATGAGCTCAAAAAGAAAATGGCGAACTATTCCAGTATCTTTGCCAAGAAAACTCCAAATGGGGTCATGAAGAGTCAGACATGATTGACAAATGACTAAACTACAAATTACATAAATCCTAATAATATAGTCATATCATATATTCCAATATATTTATATGTATTTATAATAATTTATGATAATATTTATATTATTAGAATATACAGAATATAAAATTATAATATTTATCCAAATTATAGATATTATAATTATTATGTATATCTATATTATAATTTTATACATTATATTTATATTGTATATTGTAATTATATGCAATATATTATTTATATAATCTATTATAATTGATTCAATCTAAAATCTAAAATTTTAATGGACTTGCTATTGCATTGGTTTTAAGTAAATGAACTCCTACTTACACACATCAACTACATATATTTCTAAAGAATTATTTGAAACACTAAGGAATACAGTGTGGTTCATATTGCCAATATCATTCAGAGGCAGGACCCAGACCTTCCTGGATTAGAAGCTAGTTTCTACCCATAATCCCCCATGCTGCCTCTTTTCCTTGAAAAGTATATAAGAGGGGAAACTAGGTGGCACAGTGGATAGAGCACCAGCCCTGGAGTCAGGAGGACCTGAGTTCAAATTCGGCCTCAGACACTTAGTAATTACTTAGCTTTGTGACCTTGGGCAAGTCACTTAAATCTTGCAAAAAAAAAAAAGAAAAAAGTATAAAAGAGTGGGCTGTCATTGATCAGCCAGTTGACTAAGGGCAAATCTCTTCCCCTCTTGGGGACTCAGCACCTCCATCTACAAAGAGAAGACAATGACTGAACTAAGTGCTTCTTCCCAGCTCTAGGTCTGGATTTGGTGTCAGGACCCTGGCTTCAAACCCTTGATCCTTTCCCATGGGTCAGAACTTCTCTGAATCTCAGGGTTCCTTGTGGCTCTGAATTTGGATCTTTTCCTCCTTCCTAAATGACTTCTAGGTTCCCTTCCCATCTCTAAATTAGATATTTCAGGTTGGTTCTGAAGACAGGAATCTATGAACGTGGGTCAAAGGGGTGACACGAATCTTTAGAATAGGAGGGGTCTCAAATCCCAGCCCCGACATTTTCTCCCCATCTCTCCAACTGAGGGCAAGTCTCCTGGGCCTCAGTTTCCTCCTCTGTAAAATAAGTATCAGATCAAGGTCCCTTCCAGCTCTAAATTGAGGATCATACCATCCCTTGAACTCTCTAGGCCTCCGTTTCCCATAGTAGAGGGTTAGGCTAGCTGACCTTTAGGGTTCCTTCTGACTTAAGGTTTGAGATGCTTTGCCTTCTCTCTGCCTCAGTTTCCTCCTCTGTCAAATCGGAGAGTTCATCTAGGTGACCTCTTAGGTCCTTTCCAGCTCTGAATCCTCTGATTCCCTCTAACTAATCTTTTTCCTCTCACCCCGAGAGATCCCCTTCCACCAATTGGGGCTGGGTGGGTAGCGGGGTAAAGGAGACAGATGTGCTCCCCACCTCCCCTCCCCTGGAGCTTTAGGGGGCTCCTGAGCCCCTTTCACCCTTGGGAGCTGTGCTCTCCCCGTTTCAAGTATCTCCACTCTTTCTTCCCTGGGTCCGGCCGACTGGGACACAGAGCACGGAGGAGGAGCTGGAGGAGGAAGAGCAGCAGGAGGAGGAGGAGGAGGAGGAGTTGGAGGAGGAGGAGGAGGAGGTGGTGGTGCAGGTGGATGAGGTGCAGGTGGAACCCGAGGCAGATTCGGACGAGAAAGGTGCAGCATCCCCCTGAGGAAAATGATTTTAGTAAAAGCCCGAGCGTAAAGCCATCTGTCCCTTCTGGTGAGAGTCCATCGGAGGTAGCCGCCACCGAGTTGTGCTGGGGGCCGGGGGGTGCTGGGTACCAGCCCTCATCAGCTCAGCCCCTGCTCCCGGGCGCTGGTCATAACCATCCCTTCTCTTGCATTTCTTTTGTTTTTGTTTTTGTTTTTGTTTTTTGCAGTGCAGCTGTCTCGGGATCCTGCTCATTCTCTCCCCTTCTCGCCGTCTCATCTTCCTCCGTTTCCTCCTCTTCTTCCTCCTGAAGGGTCCATCTCATCTTCACCCACTTCTGCCTCCTCCTGGATCTCATCTGCTCCCTGCTTCCTTCCTCTCACCTCTTGCCCCTGTTTCCTCTCTTCCTACTCCCCCCTCCTGAGGGGCACTCCAGCCATCAATGCTCCCCCAGGGCACCGGTCCTCCAACCGTGATGTCCCGGGCGACTCGGTGTAATCCCAAAGGAGAGATTTGGAGTCAGAAGACCTGGGTTCCAGTCCCAGTCCTGAATAATGAAGGATTTGGGCTCGATGGCTCAAGGTCCCTTCCATCTCCAAATCTACCATCCTATGGACTCAGGCATGTCTATTTCCCTCTCTGAGCCTCAGTTTCCCCACCTGTCCAATAAGTGGGTTGAGCTAGATCACCTCTGAAGTCCTTTCCAATTCTGGATCCTGTCACTCTAGAGTCTTCCTCCTCCTGGCTTCTTCCACACTTTCTAGAGGGGAATTGGCCCTCCTCACGGCATTGTCCAGACTCCTAGCCCCCCCTCTCTGGGCTCTGCTCTGTGAACTGCATCCCCTGGGTCCTGAGAGGGCCCCATCCTCCTTCTCCCCAGATCATTTCTCCTTTCAGGTTCCTCTCCACTGAGCTCCATTTGAGGGCCTCCCATCCTCTCCCTCTCCTGTAGAGCTCCCAATTCCTGGTGGGTAGCTCAGGCAGCGATGGGGGGGTGTGAGAGGAAGGGGTTCACCTTCTGTTCCCTTGACTAGAGCTAAGCATTTTGGTGGGATACTGAGGTTTTTTTTTAATTTTAATTTTCTTTTTTCTTGGTGCAACTCCATCATGTCTAGGGTTTGAAGTTATGAAAGGAAAATGAAGGTGGGGCTGAGTGGGTGGGGTGGGGGAATAGAGACATGAACTCACTTGCCCACATGCGGCAGGGCCCAGATAAGAGGGAGAGAGAAGAGAGAGCCAACGACTCAGGTGGCGCCAGGTTCCCGACTTCCTCTCATGAGCTTCCCAGACACCATCATCACATCTTCTCGTCCTTGGCTTGGGGCCTCCAGTGGGAACATCTGCCTCGGGGAGAGGGAGATCCCTTGGCCAGGCTCCTCAGACTAAGGCTGCTCTCAGCTCAATGTCACTGATTGAGGCAGCCTGGCTCTCTGGATCCAATTGCCTGTGATCTTGGACAGAATGAAGACAAGCTCCCAAATCCGTGGTGGAAAAAAGGCAATGAACTTGGGGGGGCATAAGGGAGGGGATTGGGTTTGAGTCTCTGCTTTCACCAGGTCATTGCCCAGGTGGGCAAGTTGCTTCCCCTCTTGGAGACTCAGTAACTCCATCTACAAAGGGAAGACAATGACTGGACTAAGTGCTCCCTCCCAGCTCTAGGAAGTTGGGCTCTCTTCCCTCCTGCTTGGAAGGGGCTTGGACCCCAGAGCCTGTTCTGCATAAGGAAGGAGACTGATGTTGGGTTGGGGATTGGAGAAGAGGGAGGGGAGGGAATTGAGGACCACTGGGCTCTTCATTCTTTCAATCCTGGGGCAGAGGCTGGAGTTGGTGGGCTCAGATCCAACATCCTGCCTCTCTCCACAGCATTTCCATCCTTGGCCCGATCCCTGCCCTTCTCCAAGACGATGAATGTGACTTACCTGCTCTCTTTTCTCTCTCTCCCTCTCTCCATTTCTATTTCCTATTCTCCCCTACCAACCTGTCTGCCCTTAATCCTGCATGTTCCTCTGCTCACCCCTACCTTCCCTCACTCCCATCCTCCATCCTGTCTCCCAACCCCCCTCTTTTCTTTTAGCTCTTACAAGCCAGAGGCTCCCAGATGTGAGAACATTGATCATCTTCCCGGAATTTTTGTTTTCTGTTCTGAAATCTTTATTTTTGTACTGTGGTCTGTGGCAGCTGTTCCTGGGCCAAAGCAATTGCCCCCCCCAGCAGATACCCCCACCCTTATCTTTTCCAGGCTCTCCATCTGTTTCCCTCTCCCTCCAACACAATGTATTCACTTTGATTGGTCAGGTTAGAGTGGGGGCAATTGAGATGGGGATTTTTACATTTCAGCCATGAGGGCAGATATCTGGGCTCCTGGGTCTTTGTCCCCTCCCCCTGGGAAAAAAATGATGAAATAGTCTTTGGTTTCCAGGGCCCACGACTTCTTCCCAGTTCTGTTCCTCTCATCAGAGAGGAAAAGTCTAAGGTAACTTCCCTAAGGTGGGCACAATACCATCACCTCTGGCCTTCAGGCTGCTAAGCTTTTGCCTTGCCTACCTCACAGGGCTGTGTGAGGATGGAATGAGCTAATAATATATGAAAATACTCAGAAAAACTATTGATGCAAGCTTTTCTCATGGCCTACCCCAAGGGGATTGACCTTTTCCCCCAGAAAAATATTGCTCAGGGAGACAATGGTATTTAACTCCAAGGAATGATTGGTCATTACTGGTGTAGTTTTAGGGCTTGATGGGAAGACATTTCAATGGAGGAGCAGCCTCAGAAATAAAGACCAATCTATCCCAGGACTCTCCTCGTCTTCCTTCCTATCTACTTATGACTTTCCTGGTGGCACCCTTTGATAGAAATGGGGGGAGGATCATGCCACCCTCTGCAGAACCCAGCCCCTGCCCTCTCAGTTCAGTTGTCTACCAATGTGTCAAATTGGCCTTTTCTGGTTCTCTCTGCAATACTCCCCCTCCTCTCTCCTGTGACTGCCCTTCTCTGTCAGACTGTTCCAGTTAGGAGAAAGAAGACCATGTTAGTATACTTTGGGTTCCCCTGAAGGAGGGTAAAGGAAAGTAAACCGAGGCATCTCATCCTGACCTTCAGAACTGGGATGTGGGGTTGATTTAGTGAGAGTGTGACCCTAGGGAGAGAATCCTTTGTCTCCTGGGGAGTGAGTGGTGGGCTTCACAACTGTGTTGGATGCAGCCTTGTTAATAAAGCCTTGATAGAAATCTCAGGCTCCTTTGATTCCCTGTTCTCCTGGGGAGGGATCAGGGCAGGGAAAGGATGGCAAGTTGGAGTGGGAGGAGGGTGCCTGGGTTCAAATTCCAACTCTCATGTTGCTTGGGAGACTTTGAACCCCTTCGTTTCTCTGGCCTTCTGTATCTGTCCAGTAACAGACTGGTTGGACTGGAGACCTCAGATGTTGTCTAATCTGGACAGATGAGGAAACCAAGGCCCGGAGCATAGAGTGGAAGAATTGGGTTGCACCATCACAGCCCAGCTTTCCATTCTGTGATCCTTGGACTCCAGAGGGAGAACGGGCATTTTCCAGTGGCAGTGGTGAAACCCATCCTGTTCCTTTGGGAAAGAAGGGGGCAGGGGGGAGAGGGATAGGCCATAGGCCCAATATTCAGCCCAATGGCTCTTGACCTTGTTTGCCCTAACCTCAGCAGGATTGGACCCTTCCAGGAGTCATGGGCTAGGAACCATCCAGGCAATACTGTTAATTCATACATTTTGGATACCTTCCCAGCATGTCCAAGCAGCTATTCTTAGGTCCTCAGTTTGCTACTTTGGCATGGTATATTAGAACAATGGATTTTGAGAAGCAGTCCAGAGTTCAAATCCTGCCTTTGCTCTGATTTGGAGCTCAGTTTCCTTTCATTCAACCAAACCTTTATTAAGCATGGTAGGTACTAGAAAATGAAGTTCATGAGGAGTTTGTATTCTTTCCTCCATAAAATGAGGGACATGAATGAAGTCATCTCTGACATTTCTCTTGGCTCTAAATCCAGTCTAATATCCTATAATTTTGGAGAGAAGAGGGGTCAGATTAAAACTGGATTCATCAGGCTCTTAAATCGGATTTATTCTGGGCCAAGTCTCAGTGGGTGACTTTCCTTCAGCCTCCTCTTGGTCAGAGTTAGTGGGAACTGGAGGTAGGGAGAAGAACACAGAAGGTTTGAGGTACCAGATGTCCAGGTGAGGGGGGCAGGGAGATGGAGGAAAGTTTCACGTTCGAGAAACCTTTATTCCTCTTTGGCTTGTGAAAAATCCCTGTAGGTTAGTATGGGAGCTGGAGCTCCTTTAATAGCTGTGGGTGTGAAGGTAGGCTGACTGTTCCCCCAACCCAACTTTCCTGGCATCTTGGCTCAGGCACCTCCTCACCCCAAAGTCATGGAGGATTATGGAAACCATCATACTGTCACATCAAAAGCAAGGGGCTTGTTTCAAAAAGCTGTTGGTTTTGACATTGCTGGTGTGGAAGAAGGTTCTTGAGGAATCTTTTTTCCTCAGAGCAAAGCCTCTGGCATTTGAGTCTCTCCCTCCTGTAAGTTCAGAGCAGTCTTCCCATTCAGACCTGTCAAAGGGGTTCAGGCTGGGGTGGCCTCAGAGTTGGTAAAAGATCAAGGCTCAGAGGAGTTTGGGAGAAAAGCAAAGAATAGGACTGAGATTATCAGCAACCTAATGGGCCTTTGGAGAGGATGCTGCCAGCTGGTATTTAGAGGGAAGGTGCCCTCACCACCCAGATGTCAGCAGGGCCTGGTCAGGTCAATTTCAATGCCAGGTCACATCTTTGCATCCCCTATGGTGGGGCAGGGAAGCAGATCAGGAGCATTTCCCCAAAATAACAGAAGCAATAAGGGATGTAGAACAAAGTAGATGGCCTCAGCCCCACTTTGCTGTCCCGTTCCCTCCCTGGAAAAATTCAAATTCTCCCATCAGTTGGGTAGAAGTTCCCATAGCCCTCCACATAGGTGAGGTCGAGCCAGCCAATGAGGACTTCGGATCTCTTGGGCAGGCTCTAGACCAATGGGAAAGGTGGGGCAGAACTGGTCTGGACAGATGCAACATCTTCAGGACAGAGCCTGTTGGATCCAACCCATCACCCGAGTGATTCTAGTATAGACTCCGAAGTAGTTGGGCCTGCCGCAACCCAGGCCCCAGCTGACCAAACCTGCCAGGAACCATCGGCCACTGGACTCCTTGCAAACCAAGGGACCTCCCGAGTCACCCTAGAGGGAAGAAACCATCAGAATGAGAGGCATCAGCTTCTGGTCAACCTTGGGCTCTGATTGCTAGAAGATTAATGATTATAGCTAATATATATATGATGCTTTAGAATTTGCAGAATATTTTATACATATTTTAAAGGATATGTAGATTCAAATATTTACAAATATAATATTAAAACACATCATGTTTTAATATAAAATTAAAAAATATGTTGAATTAAAATATATCATTTTAATATTATATTTGGAGATTCAGGGAGGGATTTGATCTATCCAACAATCCTCAGCAGTAAACTCTATTGCAATTTCCAAATAAGGAAACAAGAAAAGTCACTTATCCAGGATAATCCAGCTAGTAAATATTTTAGGTAGAATTTGAAGCCTTCCTGGCCCCAAATCTCTGCTCTATTTTTTATATTGAAGGAAGCACAGCTTTCTGAGACAGGATTCCAGTTTGGTGTGGTTGAGAGATACCAGTGAAGACTTAGGCTACTTGGTTCCTTTTATTAAACTAGCTGGATAATTTGGGGCAGGATGCTTAAACTGTATGGACATTGACTTTCTCATCAGTAGAAAAGACATAATAAAGGGTGCACTGGAAGGGGTCATCTTTTGAGAAAGGATAAGGTATTCTATACAGAGAAGAAATGACTCTTTCTAAGCCTCATGTTCTACTCTTCCCTGCCTGGTCTTTCTACCCAATTCATATCTAGGGAATGGACACTTTTTTTTTTTTTTTAGTTTTTGCAAGGCAGTGGGGTTAAGTGGCTTGCCCAAGGCCACATGGCTAGGTAATTATTAAGTGTCTGAGGCTGGATTGGAACTCAGGTACTCCTGACTCCAGGGCCAGTGCTCTATCCACTGCATCACCTAGCTGCCCCAGGAATGGAAAGTCTTGTGGTTCTGATGGATTTAGAATGAAGAAGTTCAGGTCCATTCTTAGATACCTTTTACCTGTATGACCCTAGGCAAGTCACTTCTTGGGGTATTAGCTTCTTTCTCTTTAAAATGAGAGGTTTGCATTCACTGATCTCTGAATCCTCTTCCATCTTTAAAACTGTCCACAAATGCTTAAGTAATGACTATATACCAATCATTGGACCATTTGATATCCCCTACCTCCAATTTAGTAAATGAGGCAGGGCTTCTTCTACTAGTTGAGATTAGGATTTGTAGTCATAGGACTTTTGGGTTTCTGTCCCAGTTCAGATTCTATTTGTGTGAAATTAGATAAGTCACTTCTCTGGGAGATAGTTCCCTCATCTGTAATATGAGGGAGTTGGATTAGGTCATAGAATTCTAGAGCTAAAATTTAAAGAGTCCAATCCTCTGCTACAACTTCGGAGAGAAGGGATTTTCCTGATTGCACATAGGTTAAGGGCAGAGCTGGGATTCACACCCAAGTCATTATTTCTTGCCTAGGGAACCATCCCTCCTAGGAACAGGGTCAGGAGAACTGTTTTCTCCAGATCTCAGATGGATTATCTATGGTGAGGGAGTATGGTGTCGTAAGCCTTCATTTTCCTCCCTTTTGCTGCCACCATGGGAAATGGATCAGGAAATAGAAGGGAATTGCAGATTTGGAGCCAAATGACCTGACATTTAGGGTTGGAAAAATCTGTAGAGGTGATCTGCTTAAATGTCCTCATTTTGCAGATGAGAGAATGGACACCCAGAGAAGAGGAAGTGACTTGTCCATGATCACACAGGTCCAGAATCATGATTTGAACCCACGTCTTTTGATTACAAACCGAGGGCTCTTGTCACTGTAGCTCACTAAGATTCTCTCCAGCTCTAAACCAACCATTCTATGAAGTTATGGGTGTCTGCCTTGCTATGGAGGGACCCCTTCCCCTGGGCATCAGTCACCTGGCAGGCATCCTTCTTGCCCTTTCGATAGCCTGCACACAGCATCCGAGGAGTAATCTGATAGCGATAAGCTTCGTTGCACAGGTCCTGCTGGATCAGTTCCACATCTACCTTCTGGAGGGTATTACTGGAGGGACCTGTCAGGTGGGGTATCAGGGTGAGAAGGAATTAAGTCCTGTTGGGGTTTCCTGGCTCTTTACTTACTTTAGGACTCTGGAGTCTCAATCATGGAGGGGTACTGAGAAGGAGGACTGTTGGTATTGGAGGAAGACAACCTGGGCTTTTTATTACCTGTGTGACCTTGGGAAAATCACTTAACCTTCCTTGGGCTTCAGTATCCCCAACTGTAAAGGGAGGGGATTGGGCTGGATGGTCTTTGAGGTGCCTTCTAGCTCTAAATGATTTATCAAATGATCTTATGAATTCCCTTTTCTGGGTCTCTTCCTTTCTTGTAAAATAAGGTAGTTGGACCTCTGAGGTCACTTCTGTCCTGAATCTGAGCTCCACTTTTTCTCTAACCTGGTTACCCTGTGACATGATGGGATTTGAATCCATCCTTCAGCACATTAAGTATAGAAGCTCCCACTTAGGCCATCCCCTTCCTGATGGATACCTACCTCCTTCTTGAAGTGCCCCCCAGCCTGTGATCCAGCAATGGAGGCCAGGTTGGAAAAAGTGGGATGGGGCAGGCAGACAGATGGGCACGATCAGGGTGGAGCGGACCACGGGATGATCCAACTTCAATAGGGCCACATCATAGTCATGACTATCCTCCTCATAGTAGGGATGAAGGAGCAGGCGACTGACCTTGAAGGATACCCCACCAGGCCAGCGAGCACTGTGGTGGATCCTGCCCAGGAAGACAGTCCAGACCGATGGAGAGGCCATGCTAGGAGTTGGGTGAGGAGGGAAAGACTTGATTATCCCTCTTGTGATGATCCCCCCGCTAGCCAAGTGACCTATCCAGCTAAGCACCTAAAACAGTCCTGCTTATATTAAGTGCCTAATATTGACTGGGTGATTGGTTTATGTCAGTAGCACATACCATAATGTCTGACATATAGTAGATGCCGAATAAATGCTTGATGATTAATTTGGTTGGTCTGTATCTATGGCCAGCATAGATCTGGCACACAGTAGGTGCTTCATAAATGCTCGGTGATTGGCTGATTTCATCAGCTATTCCTACTTTACATATGACGGTTCTGTCTTGGAATCCTGGTTCTTCTCTCTACCAACATGTCCCCCTTTTCCCTTCTCTAAGATCATTTCTCCAGTAGAAGCCTCCCTTGATCAACCCCACCCAAGTTCAATCAGTCACTCATCAAATATTTATTAAATTAAAATTCCACTAAGCACTGGGTTAGATGCTAGAGACTCAAAGACAACAGTGAAAGTCCCTACCCTCAAGGAGCTCACAATCTAGAAGGGAAGACAATAAGTATATGTAGAATATTTGCTGGGACTTGGAATCAGGGGTCCTCCTGCCAGAATCATGATTTGGACACTTTCTTTGGTCTGGGTAAATCATTAACCCATCTGAACATCAATTTTCCCATCTGCAAAATGGGGGTATGATAGCCCCTTCCAGGGTACTGGTGAGGATCCAAGGAGCTAACAGGTAAGTGCTCTGTAAATCTTAAAGGGATATGGACTGGATCTGGGATTTCATTGATAAAAGGGAATTTCCCTAAGAGGAAACTGCTTCTACAATCCAGAGTGACACCTCCCCAATTTACAATCTTAGAGAGTTCCCTAAAACAGTGATAGAGTTCCTTCTCATTCTTCTTTTATCTCTTCATCTAACAGATCTTTGGGGTCAGATAGATTAGACTTGAAATAAGGAAATCTGTACTGATATCTGACTCTTTCTATCTGAGTGATCTTGGGAAAGTCATTCTCCCTTCTCTGAACCTTAGTGGCCTCTTCTGTAAAAAGAGTAAGATGAGCCAGATCACTTGCAAGGGTTCTAGTAGGGACAAATCTTATGGGTTATATGTTGAAAAGTCTTTTTGAATTCATTGAATTCTATACAAATATTAGAAAATTAGATATTTGGAGCTGGAATGTCTAAAGCTCAGGGACCATCTTTTCCAACCAGATCCTGTAAAGCAATGCCTTCCATAGTTACTGGCAAATCACTTTCTGCTTTAGAGACAGGGAACTCACCATCCCCATTGATAATAGCATTCAACTTTGTAATAGCTGCCATTGTTTGGGAATTTTCCTTACATCAAGCTATCACCTCTAAAGTTTCCTTCTTTGTTATCTCCCCTTGGTTCCTAGTACCAGACCCTGATGATAGTCAACATTCAGTCCATGATAAGAGAGAATATTGACTAACAGTTTTGTTACTTAGTGCCAGGAAAACAACTTTTTATTTAATGACCCAAGAATTTTGTAGTTATAAAAAAACAGGAAAATATTTCAAGAAATAATTGGAATACATTAAGCAGAAGAAGAAATTAGCTAATATTCTGATTACAGTATATGTGTCAGATTTGGGGAGCTCCAAATTTCAGCACCTTAGGACAATGTCCCAGTTGCCCCACCTTAGTTACATCTCTTCTTCCTGGTATTTATTGACCACATCAAAGATTTCATAGATTTCGAGCTGGAAGATAACTTAAATGTCAGTTAGTCCAATCCTTTAATTATATGGAGGTTATATAATGAATTATATTGGTTTAGGGAGAATGACTTTGCCCTGATCACACAGGGTGTGAGCAGCTAAGAGAGAGATCTTAAACTAGCCTCCCTGATGGATTCAAGGCTCCTTCTACTCCACTTCAGAAGCCTATGAAGAAATCAATCAATTAAGTATTTTTCAAGCATCTACTGTTTGCCACACTCTGTGGGAGCTTACATTCTAATAGGGGGAAAGGCTAGTTTAGAAATGTCAAGTGACCTATTATACACAATTACATGAGTAGGGATAATAATCACAAGCATTTTGAGAATGCTTTGTATGTTATCTCATTTGATCCTTATAACAGCCTTGGGGAAGGTATGTGTTATTATTAAGATGTTTGTCCTTTATTTTTGAAGAAGATCACATCAGGGAGGTGATGAGAAGCACCATGAGAAGCCTAAGAATTAGATTTGAGTGAGGTGGGCTGTGCTATGTCACCAGTCTCACTTTCTCCTCTAGAGGCATCTGGGTCCAGTGGCTAAATCAGGATGACTGGAGATGGCCTTGGATATGAGGTGATCAGGTTGAAGCGACTTGCCCAAGGTCATACAGCTAGTAAGTATCAATTGTCTGGGGTTGGATTCAAATTTCTATTCTCCTGACTCCAAGGGCAGTGCACTAACTACAATGCCATTTAACTGTTCTATGTTATTCTTATCTCATTTGATAGATGAGGAAACTAAGGGAGAGAGTAAGTGACTTGCCCAGGGTCACATAACTAGGAAGTGTATGAGGATGGATTTAATACAGGACTTCCTGAGTCCAAGTTCAAGGCTTTAGTCATGGCATCATGTACACTAATTTCTAAGAGCTTTTGATAAACTCTCCCCTGGTTATTATGGTGCCTTCCAATTATCTCTTCATGTCCCCCTTGCCTCTCCTCACAGACCTTGGCCCTCTCCAATTTCTTACCTGTCTTCCTGGAAACAGTGGGCTGCTGTCACCACCCATTGATCAGACACGAGGGTCCCCCCGCAGATGTGCCGGCCCCTCACCTGCAAGCTGGCCTGCCACGGCCACTCCCCCTCCGCAGATGTGGCACCCCCCACAATTCTGGTGGCAGGAGCCTGAAGTCCACAGTCTGAATCCATTGGGCCGGGAGGAATGTAGGAAGAAAGAGAAGAAGCAAGGTTAAGTCTCAACTTTCTGACCCCAGAACCTGCCTGGCCTTGCCTCACTCTCTTGCCCAGCTATGGAGCACCTCTGATGACCAGCTCTGGGCCACAGCTGTAGGAGAATTCAAACTCAGTCATTAGTGTCAGTGTGTGATGATCCCCTGAAGAACTAGGACCATCCTAAAGCAGTGATAGATTAAGACACAGAGTAGAAATATTTTTGCATGTTTTATGTAGATACTGATTTGATGTAACATTCAGGTGGCTGTTTCTTCCTTGTATCAAATGATCAGCTTTATTTTTTTTAGTTTTTTTTTTTTGCAAGACAAATGGGGTTAAGTGGCTTTCCCAAGGCCACACAGCTAGGTAATTATTAAGTGTCTGAGACCGGATTTGAACCCAGGTACTGCTGACTCCAGGGCTGGTGCTTTATCCACTGCGCCACCTAACCGCCCCTAATGATCAGTCAGCTTTTGATAATTGTACAAGTAAGTCCTCATCCTCTGGTTTCCACCAAGGAACAGGTCCAGGGTGTCTACTGCTCAGCATCATCATGGGTAGGATGACAACTCCCAGGAGCAATTGTTAGCTGTCTAAATTTAATAAATGTAAATGGTAAATGTCTAACCCCTGGCTCACCAGGGGGAAAAAAAAACATAGAGGAAAAGCTTTTTTTTTTTTAGGTTTTTTGCAAGGCAAACGGGGTTAAGTGGCTTGCCCAAGGCCACACAGCTAGGTAATTATTAAGTGTCTGAGACCGGATTCGAACCCAGGTACTGCTGACTCCAAGGCTGGTGCTTTATCCACTACACCACCTAGCTGCCCCAAGTATAAGCTTTTAAGATTAATCTGCATTATTATCATTTTCTTAAGTCTAAATAATCCACAAAACAAGAGTCCTGATTTGTTTCACTCTCACTGAAAATTTAACAATCAACTCCAAAGATTACAGTGCACACACAAGCAAAATATAAAAATTGGTGAAGATTCTTTGTCTTTTAAAGTCAACCTGCCCTTCCTCTTCCCTTTCTCCAGCATATGGATGATTGAGGTAGATTCTGGAAAACAATTCTTCAGTGACAGTAGATGATGACTCTGTTGGTTGATGACTTTCAGACCCTTCCATTCATTCATTCATTCATTCATTCAACTGATGGTCCCTGTTAAAGCACTGAAATGGTTCTTCCTATGCCCAAGAAAGGGAGCAATTTTATGTTCCTTTGTACCCAAATCAATTGCTAGAATGTCAGATGGACTCCATAGCTTTGACGCTGCCATTGAGTGCAATTTTTTATTTTACAAATGAAGAAGGCTCAGATCAGCGAAGTGATTTAGCCACTAGGTGTCAGACCCAAGTTTTCTTGACTTTGAAACCTTGTGCTTCATTATCCACTAGGGTGTGTTGCTTCTCAGCCATGGTTGAAATACATGGGGATCAACAGATAGGCAGAAAGGTATAGCTAGGCATGGAAATGCTGCTAGGTGGATGAATGAATACATAGATGGATGGATATATATAATGATAGAGGTAAAGAGAGAATGACATAGAGGTCTACCCAGACAGATCATAAAGCCACTATGAATCAGAGGCATCTCCTAGCCCTACCTTTATTTCCCTGTTTCTTGTCACTCCCACTGATATAGTCTGGCTGATGGTCATAGATTTTGGGCAGTTGGATGTATATGTTATCTTCATCACATTGAAATATGGATGGGCAAACTAAGGGATTTCACATACTTCTGATTTCGAGACCAACTCTATGCCATATGACTATGTGATATGGATAGGACCAGGATCAGGATAATTAGCCCCATTTTATGGATGAGGCAGCTAAGACCCAGAGAAGTCAAATGATTTACTTGTTCCAGGTCACATATTTGAATTAGTGGCAATGGAATAAGTCCCAGGTTTCTTGACCTCCAAGGTTATTAACATCCTGTTTCTGAGGACAAAATGCTCTATCTCAAAATAAATAAGACACTTATTCCCTCAAGCTCCCACTTGACTTGGTTCATTACCACAGTGCTGCTCATCAGATTGGTCCTTGCAGTCAGGGTTATCATCACATTGAGGGTTGGGTTTCTTCAGACAACTCCCATCAGCACACTGGTATTTGAAAGCCCCACAGGGCACTCCTGGAAGGGGAGAGAAGGAGGGTTCTCTTTCGATGTGTGACTCAGATCAGATCACATCAAGAATATCATGTTCTATTCTGGGAACCACTTTTTAGAAAGGACCTTGATAAGAGAAAATACTTCTCGAGGAATGTGGCTAAGATAGTGGAAGGACCCGAGATTCTGCCGTACCAAGATTAGATGAAAGAACTGAGGAAGTTTAGCCTAGAGAAGAGAAGGCTCAGGGAGGATCTCAGAGCTCTGGTCAAGCATTTGAGGATCTAGCATCTAGAGGAGGGATTACCTCTATTTTCTTGATCCCAGAAGGCAAAAGCAGGGACACGGCTGGCAGATTTCAACAAATAAAAATAGCTAGGAGATCATCTGTCTCATCAGACCATCCATGTCTGAAGGGAAAAGTCCTCTAGACCCCCCCCCCTCCAAGTGGTCATTCAGATTCAAATCCTATCTCTCTAACTTACTACCTTTGAGATCTTGGGCAAGTCATTTACTCTGGCCTCAATTTCCTCACCTGTAAAGTTAGGGGGTTGGATAAGATGACCTTTAAATTCCTTACTAGTTCCAAATCTATTATACATATGTGTAGACCACTTTTTCAATTCTTTTTTTTGCAAGGCAGTGGGGTTAAGTGACTTGCCCAAGGCCACATAACTAGGTCATTATTAAGTGTCTGAGGCTGGATTTGAACTCAGGATCTCCTGACTCCAGGGCTGGTGCTCTATCCACTGTGCCATCTAACTGCCCCCACTTTTTCAATTCTAAATTATGATTTTATGGTAACTTTCTGGGTCCCAACTTCCTCTTTTGTAAAATGAGGGGATTGGATCAGTTGATCTCCATGTTACTTTCCAGCATTAGGTCCTGTGATAATCTGCTGTTATCACATCTTTCTCTGATTATCTAGTTCCTCCTCCTCTCTTTTCTGCTTCTGTGGGCAGGACTAGAACCTTATTTTTGCTTGATATTTCTTTCGTCCCCAATTCCCACTTCCAGTTAGTTACAAAGTCCTGAAGATTCTACCTCCACATTCTCTCTTCTTTCTCGTCTCTTCCCTCTAACCATCTTATCACAAAAGCTTCCTACTTGGCATCCCCCATCTCCAATTTCTCTGAAAGCAGACACATAAAGTTTCCTAAAGCATGACTCTGATAAGGCCAGCCTCTTGTTCTAAAACCTTCTCTGCTTCAGTATTGACTATTTATGATTATCCTTTTGTCTTAAAGCTATGCTTCACCTCCTCACAGACCTGCATCTCCATCTTTCTAAATCAGAATAATAGACTATGACATATAGTGTGGTATTCTGTAGTGGTTCTCAAACTTTTTGGTCTTCCAATCCCACTATATTCTTTTTGGTTGTTTTTTTTTTTTTGCAAGGCAGTGGGGTTAAGTGGCTTGCCCAAGGCCACACAGCTAGGTAATTATTAGGTGTCTGAGATCAAATTTGAACTCAGGTCCTCCTGACTTCAGGGTCAGTGCTCTATCCACTGTATTACCTAGCTGCCCCTATATTCTTAAAAATTATTCAAAATCCCAATAAACTTTTCTTTATATGAGTTATACCGATAGATATTTACTAGATTAGAAAATACTTTATCATGACAATAGTTTTGAGGCTGTGGACCCCTTAAAAGGTGCTTGGGGTTCTTCTGTGGGTTCCTGGACCACATATTGAGAACCATTAGTATAAAGGATTCAGTGCTTGGCTAGGTATCAGAAAGACCAAGGTTCAAGTCCTGTCTTGTCATTCTGAGGTATGTAACCCTAAGTGACAACTCTGTTGACTCTCAGTTTTGCTCATCTGTAGCAGGAAGGTTAGACTTACTCATATGACTTGTGATCTATGGTCCAATGAATTTTATAATCAGAAAAGGCTTTTGAGATCACCTAGTCCAATCTCATTCTTACAGAGAAGGAAACCCTAAGTCTGCGGCAACTAGGTGATAGAATGAATAGAATGATGGTCCTGAGGTCAGAAAGACTTGGGGAAGGAAGAATGAAAGAGAAGAAACATGAAGCACTGTCTGCTTTTGCCAGCACTCTGCTAAGCACTTTATAAATATTAGTACTCATTAATCCTTACAATAACCCTGTGAGGCAGATTCTATCATCACCCCATTTTAAAGGCCAAGAAACTGAGACTGACAGAAGATAAATGTTGCTCAGCCAAAGCCATACCACTAATGAATATCTGAGGTTAGATTTGAAGTCTGATTTTGCTTACTCCACTATTCACCCCATGATACCACCATTTGCTTGTCTAAATCCTTCCTTTCCTTCAAGGGCCACTCCAAATATTGACTTCCCTGTCTTCCCTTAGCCCATCATCATTTCTATTTGCTTTGGCCCCTTTTATGTGGCTCTTGAAGCTCACACACATTTTGCCTCACATTAATTCTGTTGCTATTTATTATCTCCCTAGACTAGACAAGTAAGACAAGTAAGAGAATCTTCTTTATCTCTACATCCTCTGTTGCATCTAATACTTAGAACGGAGCACATTGAGTCTACACTGACTGAACAAATGTATGAATGAATGATTTTCAGGAATTGGCTAACCCTACCTTCATGGCACTGCTTTTCATCACTCCCATTAATACAGTCCAGATGTTGGTCACAGACCTTGGGCAGATGGATGCATGTGCTGTCTTCCTCACACTGGAAGGTAGATCGGCAGACTATCAGGCAAAGCACAAATATCAGTCAGAGAAATCATGTGAGAAACTCCTGATCCCTGAGGACTACTTCCACAGGTTCTTCTTCCCAGATTCATGGTTCTTATTCCTAGAATACCAGGATAACGGGCAGAGTTTCTACTTGGGGTGGGATGTGGAAAGGGGGAAGGCAAAGGATCAAGAGACCTAGATTTTAGTCATGGTCCTATTGTTGTCAAACTGTATTCTTAAGTTCTTTAAAAACTTTGTAATTCTATTGCTAAAAAAAAATCAGGATTCCCTTACTCATCTGTCAGAGGATGGAGGACCAGTCATTGGGCATGGTACTAAAAGAGAGTGTCCCTGTGACCAATGTAAGAATGGACTTTGTTGAATTTAACTAGACTGGCCCTCCCATGATGGCATTTAACCTATCATTCAGTCCCTGCTTGCAATCTTTTGAGATTCTGCTCTGTAAGTAGAGCCTCCATAAAACCAAAGTAAGTCTCCACCACATCAAGATGGGTAATCTGAGCAGGAACCAAATGGAGGGATACTAAGATAGGGCAGTGGGAATTTGGGGGGTGAGTTTTGGAAGCCTCAAGCCGTATTTAGTCAATTATAGTTTCTGCTCAGGTAGGGAGTTGTAAAGGGGAGAGGGGGATTGTAGGGAGGGGCAAGGCCTCTCACCACAGTTTCTCTCATCCAGGCCATTGGGGCAATCCTTGATTCCATCACAGGCTGGCACACAGAGGCCATTCACTGAACACAAAAATTCTCCAGGACAGGCTAGAAAACCCCATGGAGGTAACAAAAAAAGGAGAAAGGATAATCATCATTGAGTGCTAAACAGACACATAGCTAAAACTTCCTGACTCCACGATCTTCTATTTTACTCCCTGCCCCTCCAATGATGATGATGATGAAGATGATGATGATGATGATAATGACCCCATGAAATTCAATTTCTCATTCAAGTCATGGTGGGTTGGTGGAATCTTGAACAGTAAAGTAAATGAAAGTCAGTCAGAATGATGCATATATTGACTTCATGTACTTGACGGATACCCTTGAAACATCGGTCATTTGGACTTTGGTGATGTCACTGACTGGTTTGACTCCAGACCAAAGTGATTGAGATTGCTCTCATGAATAATACCAAGAACTAGCAATAGCTAGTATTTACACAGTGTTTTAAGGTATACAAAATGCCTTATGGTAGTTGACCATCCCAGCAACCCTGAGAGAACCCTGAGGCTGAAAGATTGGAAATAACTTGACCAGGGTGAGCATGAGGCAGGATTCAGACACAGCTTTTCCCAAATCTGTGCACTGTTCCAATGAATTTAAAAAGTATATAGGGAGTCATATGGGTTGAAGGCACTCCTTTCTACCATTCCTCACCCATCAAACTCTGATATTGTGATCAGCTTGACAAAGAGGAGGGTAGAGTGAGAGTCTCTCCTCTGTGTACCACGAGATGATGAGATACATCAGAACAAATCAGAAATGGGGCTTCAAAAGCCCCTAAGTCATTTTTAATTAAGTAATTATAATTCCTTCTCAGAGAGGAAGTTGGGAAAGAAGGGGGTTGTGAAACCAGGGGATGTTGATTCCAGTGACTGGAAATGCTGTGGGGCAGATGATCCTGATCACTAAAATGGTCAAATAATGAAAAAGTATGAAATGGACTGATATCAGCATTGGTTCTTTGTTTAATTTGGGGAGTACATAGTTATGCATATTATGACTTGACAGTTGACAATGATCCCACTGAAGTTGTTAGATTTATGATGGAGGGATCTGGCATATACCCTGACTGGTCTCCTGATTGGGAATAGGAAGGCAGGTTCCATGGAAACCTAACCTCCAACATAGCAAGGTGATGACTTCAACCCAGTGAGGTTTTATTTCCATCCATCATTGGATATCACAACTTTTTCATGCCTCTATAGATGATCTTGTGAGTTGCTGGGGTCAGAAGTTCCCACCCAGTGGCCAACATCTTGATGGTGTACCCTTGAATTTAACCAGGCTGTTCCTTAGATAAAAGACACATAGTTCATAAGGAGTCCTATATTTGTAGCCTTATAATTTGAATCTGCCAGAGTTAGGACTTCAAGGTGCTGAAAGACGACATTGGGATAGAAAATACTAGCCTTTGCTTGGAAAATCACCCTATTGACAATTAACTGACTACACCCCTTCCACTCTTGTCTTCATCTCTGAGCACAAACATGAGTGTGAATGCCCCACCCCCTACTCACGATCTGATTGATTATATAAGCTGAAGTGAGCCTGCACACCAGGGCCTGTGAGGGAGATCTGGGAGGTAAAGTTGATGGTGATGCCAGCTGACGTTACCACAGGGATCCTCTCAGCATAGGCTTGTAAGGTCCGAAGACCACACAACCTGGGAAGGAGAAAAAGAACGTTGAGAGGAGGGAAGGGGAGGGGTGGTAAGGAAAGAATACTGGGATGACTAAATTCAATGAGAACATTTTAAACACATATGGAAATCATTTGCTACCAACAGGACTCCATGATCCATTTTTTTTTTTTTTTGCACCAAGTTCTTTTCTCCTTAGCCAGAAAAAAACAGGAAAACTGACTTGGTTGAGTGAGTGAACTGGATTAGAAAACTTCAGATATCTTCCTTCCCACTTTCTTAGGTTCTTCCTGAAATGTGATACCCCTTATAATGTATGGAAGGAGCACTAGCTTTAAAGGTTGCAAAGTGTTTTACTTATAGGGTTTGATCATGGCAGGCAGGGTAGCCTGTCACCTCTTTAGTCAATTAGGGAAGACATATGAACATATAGCATAAGACATAGAAAAATCAAAAATAAGATAACCTTGGAAGAGAAGCTACAATCCGGAGGACCAAGAACAGCCTCCTCTCAGGCTCTCTACTCTTGAAATGGTTCCTCTTCTATGTTCTCAGAAAAATCTCCAATCCCATCTCCTCCAGAATATCTTTCCTGATTACCTACATCACACTCCTACTTGGGAATTTTTCAGTTACATACATTAGTTTGTAATCATATCTGGTATCATTCGTGTGTGTGTGTGTGTGTGTGTGTGTGTGTGTGTGTGTGTATAGGTCAGGGACATTTTCATATATATATTTGTTTACCTCATTCCTAGCCTTAACATTGAATGAAGGATGGAGGCCAAAGCAGGTGTTCAATATATCCTTTTTTTGAAAAAGTGTAGCTTCATTGAACCCATCAACCAATCAACCCATCACTCCTACCCAACTAAAGTAACAAGAACCAAATATCTTTGCCAAGTGAGAACTTTTCTACTAAATCAGTCATTTACTCACTCACTCAACCAACCAAAGGTTTTTTTTTTTTTATTAAATTAAGTTCTAAAAAGCTAGTTTATCAAGTAGTGAAGGAACCGAAAGGGCTTCAAATCATTGGATGAAATGAAATGATGTTAATTCTTATCAAGGTTTTAATAGTCTAAACAAAGGAATGGAATCTACTGGAAATGTGTTGGGATGTTAAGGAGATACATTTTTGCTCTGTAAAGCTTGGGTAAAATTACTATCCAGTTGAGACCCAATGCTTTCATTTATTTCTTTATCAAACCAGCCAAGAAATAATAGCACCTTCAGTCAGAACTAGAGAGGAGATCCCTGAGAGAGGGGAATGGGGAGAGCCACCCCCTGGATCCTTCCCACTCCCAATCCCAATCAATAGGTTTATTTTCCAATCCTTCCATTACTCATCATAGACACATAGCTGGCAGAACACATTGAGTTATTCCCTTCTATCCAAAGTCAGGTGGTTCCTCAAATCTAGTCTACCCCAGTGGTAATTGATGGTTCTGAGATGGACCCACTGTTCCTGAAATGATTAGTAATTAGCACTTCATTGATGTGAAGAGGTCATTGAGTTAATCACCATGGGTCTCAGGTGGAGGAAAAAGTTGAAGGACTATTCTCAAAGAGGAGGCCAAGCCGATTTCCAGGACTCTTGATCATTAAGCATTATCTCTAGGGGGAAATGTCCCATTTCCATCCCTTGGGGAGAAACTGGGGGAAATGGTTCCTTGGTTCTGTGTTCCCCATTCCTAGATTACTAGACCTATAGCTAATAAACAGAAATTATAGGGAGACAGATTTCAGCCGCAAAGAAATTCTAGTTTCCCCTATGACATCAGGAGTCCTTTCCAGTTCTAATTCTGCAATCCTGTCACTAGCTCTCAGAGGTTTCTCCTGGCTATAATATCCCATGGCTTGAGTTTCAGAACCTATAACTACTGGGGTGCCACCATTGGGGGGCAATCCTGAGCAAGTTTCCAAAGAAGAGATTTCATCTATATCTAGGCACTCCATGACTCATTTTAATCTCACAACAATTCTCAAAGGGAGGAACTGTTATTCTTTTTATTTTTTTATTTATTTTTTTTTTTTGCAAGGCAATGGGGTTAAGTGGCTTGCCCAAGGCCACACAGCTAGGTAATTATGAAGTGTCTGAGGTCGCATTTGAACTGAGGTCCTCCTGACTCCACGGCCAGTGCTCTATCTACTGTGCCACCTAGCTGCCCCAGGGGGCTGTTATTCTTAATAAAAATTCCTATTGGGAGGCCTTGGGATTTCACCGGTATAAGGAACAACTCACTGACTTCAGCACCTGATCTGATACTCATAGTCTTGGTTATTGGTGAAGTGACTTTTCCAGGGTCACACAATCAGCATTCACTATAGTAGGGTAGATGGCAGCAATACCTAAATCTGAATCATTCTTCAAAGACTTATAACACTTAGGACCCTGGGAAAACCATTTAATCCTTTTGGGTCTCAGTTTCTTGAGCTATAATTTGAGGGGGTTAATTTTGATAAGACAGTGATATCATTCTCAAATAAAAATAGTGAGCATCAACTCTAGAGTCAGGCAGACCTGAGTTCAAATACAGACTCCAATACTTTCTAGCTGTGCAACCCAAGGCAAGTCATTTAACCCTGATTGCCTCCAAGGGGAAAAAAATGGAAACCACTGAACTGTATATAAGGATCCCTATGCATCATATGATGACTTCATTTTAAAATGTAATATTATCTATATTTTATTGTATTTTTATTTGTTTTGTGAAACATTTCCCAATTACATTTTAATCTGATTCTGGACTCACTTGGGAGATTTATACCCATAAACCATGTGTTTTGACCTAATATCCAATATTCTCTGGTTCACAAATTTGAATTCAGTTCTTTCGTACCTCTTTGTGGAATTAACTCTCTTATTATTAATCTGGATAGCAAAGAGGCAGCGTTCTAATTGGAATTCTCTTCACCAAAGAAGCCTATGGAAGTTTGTGAAGGGAATGTTTGGCACTGGTAGAATGTGATAGAAGTGGACTGTTTAAACTGAATGTTTCATTTCTAGTTTCCAGAGGACCCAGGAAGGAACTGGCGCAGCTGAAAATACACTTGGAAACAAACTTTCACGCCAGTCAGGGGACCTCCATTCAATTCAATTCAACCTTTAAATCTCTTTGTCTGTGCCAGAACAGACATGATACATCGGATGTCCCTGCTCTCACTGAGTTTAAATTCAACTAGGAGTGAGGTATAGGGCTCCAGCTTTGCTCATTGTTAACCAGTTTTCAGATTTCCAAAAGTATTTTTCTTCTCTGAGATTCAGTTACTTCATCTGTGAAAGGGAACAATAAAACAGTCCCCTGGCTACTTTGTAGGTTTTCTGTTAGAATCAAGTGGGGGAAAATGGATGTGAAAGGACTTTGTAAATTCTAGGGGACTAAGCAAAGGTCACCGCTAGAGACAAATTCCTTTCCCTTGCTGGGCCTCAGTTTCCTCATTTGCAAAGAGATGAAGTTGAGCTGAGGTCCTTTTCTAGAGCTAGAATTCCATGATTCCATTCAAAGATTGACAGGTAACTGGCGTGTATGAGCAAAGGGATTTTTCACATTAGAAAGCTTCCCATGTGACTGAAATCGTATGTATGTGTATGGCAAGACTTATAGACTATCAATATGAATGTATAGTTATATGAACGCAATTACTTCTACCCACAGGTATCAGGGTGGGGCATGCAAGCCCCTAGTGAAAGAAGGCACCCTGAGGGAGAGAGGAGGCAGCAGATGTCAGAAGGAAGTCCCTGTAGCTCAACCAACTTTTTCCTACATGAGCACAGCTTGGGTCCCTGAGCCCAAATGTGTTGAGAATAATGACTACCCTAAGCATAGTGTCCCAAGAGTAATAGTGCCCCAAGATCATCAGATCCACTTGTAATCTTTCCTCTGAAGCTGCCATCTAAGGAAGCAACCCTTGGGGAAAGAACCAACATCAGTCATAGAACAACTCCTACTGATGGGTTAGGGCCCCAGGAACAGCATTGTGCCCTACATGTTTTTAATTCCTTGTTTTTCAGTTTTTAATTCCAAGACAGTACAGAGTTTTGCAGAGAGGGAATATTTAATGCTTCTTCCTCCTTGCTTTGTCCTTCCTCCCTTCCTCCCTTCTCTCCTCCCTTCCCTCCCTCCCTTCCTCCCTTCCTTCCTTCCTTCCTTCCTTCCTTCCTTCCTTCCTTCCTTCCTTCTCTTCTGTTTCCTTCCTAACTTCTTTTCTTCCTTCCTTCTTATCTTCCTCCCTTCCTTCTTCTCTTTCTCCCTTCCTTCTTTCTTCCTTTCTCCTTTTCCCCTTCCTTTACTTACATACTCATTCATTCATTTTTTTCAGATTGCCTTGGAGAAGGAAAATTCATGCCTTGTCTAGGAAAGGACTAAAGTTGCTAAATTTTTTGATTTAGGAATAGAATGTAACTCCTTCAAACTCCTTCAACTCCTAGGACTTGTTTCTTTCTTGGAATATCCTTAGTAAGTCAACATCAATTAATCAATGATCAAACATTTATGAAGCATCTACAGTGCTAAGTGATGGGCATACAAAGAAAGTCTCCCAGCCTAATAGAGTGGATAGCATGTAAACACTATGTCCAAATGGGGTACACTCAAGACAAAATGGAGATAATCTGTAGAAGGAAGGGAAAATAGAATTAAGGGAGATTGGGAAAGGCATCTCACAGATACTGGGCTATTAGCTGGAACTTGAAGAAACCAGAGAGGGCAAGAGATAGAGATGGGGTGAGAAGGAGAGAGTCCTGGGCAAGAGGATGACTATGATAGTATCTGGAGACAGAAGATGAAGTGACTTGTGAGATCAGTAAGAAAGATGCATTGAAGGAGAGAACAAAGGTGTGTGTGGGAGGCAGGGAGAAGGAGAGTATTTAGAGTAGGTGAAATAAGATCTGGGCTCAGAGGAGCAGGGCAGTGCGTCCCTTAACTGGCCCTTTGTGAAGGAGCGTCTGCCTGGGTGAAAATGTCTGAGTAGACAGAGCTCATAGAGAAAGAACAGAAAAAAACATACCGAGAGGAAGCTGGTCAGAGGGGTTTTCCTGGAAATGGGGAGGTGATGAGAGTGAAAGTGCATTTCAACTAAATGAAGGAAGAAAAGAGACTGAGGCAGAACAAGTTCTTACAAAGGGTTCAAGGCTCTAAACCACCCTCTGTCAGTCTCACTCCCTTCTCCCTGCTTGGTCTGGACTACTAATGAACAGGAGAGTGGGAGGGGGGGAGAGATGGATGAATTCTGGAAAGGAAGTTTAAGAATCATCTAATTAGGGGCTGCTAGGTGGTGCAGTGTTCAGATAATTACCTAGCTGTATGACCTTGGGCAAGTCATTTACTCCATTGCCTTGCAAAAAAAAATCGTAAAAAAAAAGAATTATCTAATCCAACCTCTTCCTTTTAGAGATGGTCACAGTGGTGAAGGGGGCATTGTAGTAACACAGTGGTGTAAAGTGACTTACCTAAAGTTACATGGATAGAAAGCAGTGAGCAGAATTTGAACCCAGACCTTGGGACTCCAAATCAGAACCCTTTCCAGTAGATCATATAGTGATTTCCCTCAGTTCCTTAGATATTGGAAGAGGGGAAGTAAAATTATAGAAGTCTATTTTTCTCTTCCATTAAAATGTATGCTCCGTGAGGTAGAGAATAAGAATTGTTTCTTTCTGCGGATTTTTAGCCCCAGCATCTAGTATGGTTCAAGTAGGAACTAAATGAATGTTTGCTGATTTGGAATTATGTAAATAAAGCGACTAGGGAAGCAGTGTGGTCCAGTGGATAGAGTGCTGGGCCTGGAGTCAGGAGGACCTAAGTTCAAATCTAGCCTTAGATGCTTACTAGCTGTGTGGCCCTGGGCAAGTCACTTATCCCTGTCTGCTTCAGTTTCCTCATCTGTAAAATGAGCTGGAGAAGGAAATGGCAACTTCCTTCCAGTATTTTTGACAAGAAAACCCCAAATGGGGCTACAAAGAGTCAGACAGGACTGAAATTACTCAACAACGACAACAAATAAAGTGTCTAAAATATTCATACCCTTTGTCCTCGAGATCCCACTGTAAAGTGTACATGCCAACTAGTTCATTAATAAAAAGGAAGTCTTCATATACATCATGATGTTTAGAGTAGCATTCTCCAAGGCAGGGTAGCAAAGAGGTGGAAACAGTAGATTCCCATTGACTGGGAAATGACTAAACAAATTGCGGTGCATGATTCTAATAAAGCATTACTCTATTTTAAGAAACAAGACAGGAAGAATACGGAGAAACACGGAAGACTTTTCTAGAAATTTAACAAAGAGTGGAATAAGCAAAGTCAGGAAAATTTTATGATCATAACAATGTAAATGGAAAGAATCAAACACTGAAAACAATTGAAACGGGATATTGCAAAATCATCAAGACCAGAATTGGCCTCCAAGAAGAAACCTGCTTCCTACTAATTCTTTCACCAAAGTGAGTGTTCATTACTTTTGTTGATTGTTTTTTTCCTCTGTCTCTCTCTCTCTCTCTCTCTCTCTCTCTCTCTCTCTCTCTCTCTCCATTTGGCATCTGTCTCTTTTTAATATTCTTTTGTTATAACAGTAGGCTCTGGAAGGGGTAGGAGGAGGAAGGAGGCATTGGTGTGAGGGAAATATGTAAGAATAATTTCCATACAAATTCATTTTTAAAATACAATAGAGTTATCCCTTCCACACTGGGATGGTTAGGAGCACGATGTTCTGATCTGGAAAATCTGTGTAAAACTTTTTATCTCTACCAGAGAAGTGTGCATTATTATGGTATTAAAAGACAAAATATGTTGATATTAAACAATGTTATCCATTTCTGAGTATCTAAATTTTTTCTATTTTAACTGTTGGCCTTTGTGAGTTGAAGCAAAAGTCTCTGTAAATTAATTCCCTTTTAATTTCTTATGCTGATATAGCAAAACTATGATGGGGGAAATCACGATTTGGAAGGGATAATTGAACTTGCTAATGATATAAAATTAGTTCTGGAAGAGAATGGAGAGCTAATTTAGCTGTGCCAAAGGACCTAGGCCTGGAAGTGACCTAAGAGATCATTGGATCCTAACTCTAGAGCTCAGAGGCACCTCAAAAGTCCTTCCAAATCCAATCCATTCATTTTATAGATAAAGAAACTGAGGCTCAGAGGGAAGTCACTCACTAGGGTTGCTGTCTCCTGTTCCATTGATGAACTAGGTACCAGGATGATCATCATTTTACCTAATTACATAACGTAGTAATGCCATTTTGGTCCTCTTGACAACAAAGGACAATAATCGACCAACCAAGATGATAATAATTTTGACTAATAATATTAGCATTTATGTAGAGTTTTAAAGTTTACAAAAGATCTGACAAACTTTAATTCATTTGATCCTTACAACAACCCTGGGAGGTAGATGTCAAATTCTAGATGGGGAAATTGAGGCAGGCAAAGGTTAAGTGCCTTGCCCCAAATCACACAGGTAATGACTGCCAGGTGATGTTGGACAGCTCCCTGACTCCACATGAGACACGGTTTAATGAGATCATTTTTCTTTAGGTTCCTTATGAGCAATGCTGAGAGATCTTTCCTAAATTTCTAGATTGAAGTTAGGAAGATCATTTGGATTTGAGTTGAAAAGGGCAGGGGGGAAGATAAAATTGTATTTTTCTCATTCTTTTTCCTCTTAAGTTTTTTTCTCCATATGCCTTCTAGGATCATTGGATTGTAGGATTTAGGCCTAACTGTAAACTCCACGCTCCATAAGAGCAGAGACTAGTTTTTGCTAGGTGTTCCTAGCAAAAGATCATATCTTGGATATAATGATATTATCTAATAAATATTTATTAAATTGAAGGAGAATCTTTAAAATAGTCTAAATAGTCGGAATCTAAGGCTCAAGGCTTAGGAGGGATTTGTCTGAGTTCATACATGCACAGGAAATGGGAGAAATGAGATTCAATGTCCTAAGGGGTCATCACTGGGAAAAAACTGTGGGCTTCATACCACAGGTGGTAATTATTGCCATGGATCATAGGTCCACAGATTAAAAGCTGAAAAAGACCCTAGAGGTCATTAAATTCAATTGCCTCTATATTGAAGGGGAAAAAATTGAGTTACAGAGAAGTCCAGGGTCACACAGCTAGTCACAGATGGAAATGTGATTTGAACACAGGTCTTTCTGATTCCAAGTCCACGACTCTATTCATTGTTCAATATTACCTCTGAAGGGAAGGGTCTGCTGGGCTTTCTGGTGTGGTCCCTTTTGGGGAGGTCAGAACCCCAGGTATTTTCTGAACTCTGTTCTATTCTTTGGGGCCTATCATATCAGATTCATCAGTGAGGTCAGGTGGGAAACACCCTCCTCATGATACTCAGAAATATGACGAGAGTGAGACAGCTCTACTAAGAATGGCATAAAATGGAGACTTCCAGGGTGAGGCTCAGTGGCACGGGAGGAGGAAGGAACTGGGGAAATCTAGGGTTCTGTAATCAGAAGAGGCCAAGCACAAAGTGAAATAATATTCTTTCTCACTCTTCTTCCCCCACACTCCCCAACTTTAGGGTCAGGAACCTAGCTGTGGGCAAATGGGCAGAGCCCAGTTGTGCTTATTGAAGGGGCACAGTATAAACCCTTCCCTGCCACCCAGAGACCATAGACTAGGAGGATTTTATTTGGGGAGGGACTCTGCTGATTCTTCATCTTAAGGATAAAGAAATGAAGCCTCCAGTGAGGAAGAGACCTGTCTAAAGTTAGGTTATATCAGAATTAGGATTCCAGTCTAGATCTCTTGATTCCTAAAGCCCTAATCCTCCTCCTCGACAATGAAAACTAAAGGAGGCATATGGAAGTCTTAGGTCAGAGGAAGGAGAGCACGGGGGAAAGGGGGTTGTACGGATTTTATCTCCAAGCATTTGAAGACTTGGCATGAGAAAGGGCAAGACTTGCTTGGAATGGCCCCAGGAGGGTCAGAAGGGATGGAGCTAAGTAGAAGAGGGGAAGATTTCAGTTCAGGTAAGGAATTGAAAGGCCCTAAAAGGCAAAAGCCTGCCTCAAGGGGCCATAAGACTATATACATCTACACCTAGATCCTTGAGGTTGTTGAGTCCATCCCCTCTTACCGAAGTGATTGCCATTCATTTCCTAATTAGTTTTTCTGTCTCAAGCCTCCCCCTGCCCCCATCCTATACACTACCACCAAAGTAGTTTTCCAGATATGACTATGTGAGATTTCCCCTCAAATAAGATAGGAACTCTTCAGTTTAACTTGTAAAACCTTCCATGACCTGGTGCCAATCCATCCCATATCCTTGGTCACTGCTTCCTCTTACATTATCTGCCATTTGTCTGCTGTAAAAGGAGGGATTGGATTCAACAACTTCAAGGAGCTAGATGAAAACCTGAGTTAAAATGGTGGTTGTATGATCAGAGGCATCATGGATGAGCACTTGAGGGGAAATTGTGAAAGGGATTCCTGTTCAGACCATGGATTGAACCAGATGGCCTCTGAATTTCCTTTGAGCTTTAAGATTCTGGAATTTTCCAGAGAAGGCCTAAATTAAATGTTGCTCAGTCAAGGACTAAAGTAGGAGCTATCATGGGTGTCTTTGGCAATCTGGTGAAGCTGGTGGACCCCTTTTCAGAATCAAGTTTTTTCTTTTAATCACAATAAAAGGAAATGCAAAGTTTCAATTAGAGGTTGGTGAAAATAAAAATTTTCCAAACAAATTTACAGACCCTCTGAAATCACTCAAAGGACTCCTTGGATTTGGTGGCCCAGAAAGAAAAGATTAAAGCTGGGACAGGATGGGGGCTCCTGGAAAGCTCTGACAGCAATATAGAAGAGACACCAACTTATTTAGTTCCCAACTCAGATGAGGTGGGGGTGGGATGCTTTTCTGGGCAGAAGTTGTAGATTTTCCTGTCTTTTAACTTTTTTTTTAGTTTTTTTTTCAAGGCAATGGGGGTTAAGTGGCTTGCCCAAGGCTACACAGCTAGGTAATTATTAAATGTCTGAGACTGGATTTGAACCCAGGTCCTCCTGACTCCAGGGCTGGTGCTTTATCCACTGCACCACCTAGCTGCTCCCTTTTAACTTATTTTTAAGACTTCTAAAAGACCTAGGCACAATTTACCTTCAGGGATTAGTATGATTCCAATGACTCCCTTGGTCTTCCACTATTTGTCCTTATCTCATCCCAATAGACACATTGATGCCTCAAATCATCATCATCATTTCCATACAGAATTAACTTATGATGCCAAGGACTAGTTTGGGGTAACTGTTTTTTTTTTATGCCTGACAATGCTCTCTATGTTGGAAAGAATTATGTACCCAGGGATAAGAGAGTCCTGGGTTCGATTTCTAGTCCTAGCTTTTATCAGTTATCTGACTGTGGGCAAGTCATTTCCTCTTCAGAGCCACAGCTTCCTCATTTGCAAAATGGGGAATCAATAATACTTACAACGCTGACCTAAAGAGGATGTTGGAAACTGCTTTGTAAACCTTAGCGTATTATTTTCGATCTCGTCTTAGACTCAGGGTAATCAGTGTGACGTGGTGGAAAGAGAACTGCATATACAGCTCAGACCTAAGTGTGAGGGAGAACCATGATGTTGGCTGCACAGCCTTGAATAAGCCACTTCCTTTAAGTCTCAGTTGCCTCATCTGGAAGGGGTATAATGACAACACCACCACCACCATCTGCTTTACGATACTACTGAGAGCAAATTATTTTGTAAATCTTAAAGGGCCCTCAGTATATTTGGTGAACCAAGGAATTTTTAAATGGTTAGTTCTGATCAATGTCCTGATCCAGAATCTTTTGTGAAACCTCATTGTTATTGATATAAAACCCAAACTTCTCACCTTGGCATTTAAGGAGAAAACATGGTACCTTGTATAGAAGATAAGAGAGTCTGAGGACCTAAGTTCAAACTTGGTTCTGTTGTTTGCTATTTCTGTTACTTTATCTGAATTTCCTCCTCTCCAAACTAAGGAGATTGAGCCAGAAGGGCTCTGAGATCCTTCTTAGATACAGATTTCTGTTCCTCTTACGTGACTCATCTGATCAGTCTTGGCTTCCACTCTGCCCTTTATACTTTATCCAAAACCATTCATACTGCTTCCCAAACTTGCCCAAATTCAGTGACTTTGGCCACATTATTCCCTCTGCCCTAGATGCCATTTCTGCCCTTCTTGTCCTTCCTATTCCCTTCCCTTTCATTTCTATTTATTACAATCCCCCAGGTCCTTCCAATTCCTCTATAAAGCCATCTTGAGTTTTCTGTCCCCTGAGCGCCTCCCAATGCTTTGCTTGTTAAGTCAATTGATGTGAACTGAACCATTTTCTGTTTTATTTCCCTACTAGAAGATGAGATCCTTGAGGGGAGGGATTATATCTTAATCTCTAGAGGCTCTTTAGGCACCTAGCACAATGTCAGGTATTCAGTAGGCACTTAATATATTTTTTGACAGAATAACTGAATCAAGAGGAAGGATATCCCTCAGCATCACATACTGAAATGTAAAAGGAATAATTCAGGCAGTGTTGAATCCCTCCCAGATGGTTGTGAAGATCCAATGAAATAATAATCAAAGCATTCTGCAAACCTTAAAGTGTTTAATAAACTTTCCCAATTATTACCCACTCTTTCTTATCTGACATGTGATATATACTTAATAATGCTTAATTGCTTACAATTCGAATGATGAACCTCCAGCTGCCTCTCTGACAAAGTGTAGTTTGAGACTGAAAGAATTGTGTCAGAGTAAGGAACTGGAGTCAAGAAGGCCTTAGCTGCAATTCCACCTAGATACATACTAGGGCAAGTCCTTAATCTTCCCCAGCCTCAGTTTTCTCATCTGTAAAATGGGGTAATAACCACCCCTAGGGTTGTTGAGAAGACTAAACAAGGTAAGGTATAACTAAATTGTTTTGTAATTTAAAACTACATAAATGTTCATGTTATTTGAATAATTTTGCAAAAATTACTGTAGAAATACAGGAATCAGTATTGTTTAATGTATTAAACTCCTACTCTGCGTCTGTGCTCAGAGGTGAGGATAAAAAGCTGAAAAATGAGATAGAGGAGCTAGGTTAGAGCCCCGACCCTGGAGTCAGAAGAACCTAAGTTCAAATCCAATCTCAGACACTTAATAATTAACCTTAGCTATGGACCCCACTGCTTTGCAAAAAAAAAAAAAAAAAAAATAGAAAGTCCCTGCTCTCAAGGAGTTTATAGTCTACTGGGAGTGATCTGATATAAAAACACAAAAATCAATAGATATTTTACAAGATAGATTTTGGAGGAGTAAAGGAGAAATTGGACAATGTGCTTTGAGAAATCTCAGGAGGGAGGCCATTATTTTCAACCGGGAGGTTTCAAGGAAGGTAGGACCATTCTTTAGAGATCTAACTACAAGGCTCTGAGGCTCATTTTTCCATTGTTGTTTTGGGAATGACAGGACAAAAATGACGGACCAAAAAAGTGCTACTCCAGATAATAAGGAAAGAGTGAGAGAACATACAGATGCCATTGGCGAATTCAAAGCCCCTTGTCCAGATGAACTTCATTCTCCGGTCCTAAAAAAGCTGAGCTTCAGGAAGTAATCTTGGAATGATCCCCCAAAATGAAAAAGGTCAGCAGGACTGGGGAAGATCAAATGTCCCAGTTTTTAAAATGGAAAGAGAAGAGTCTGCACACCACAGGCCAGTACATTTGACCTGATTTCTGAGAAAATTTTGGGACTGCTGGTTGATGAATAGCTTGAAAGAAAAGCGATGACTACAAAGTGTTGAGGTGACTTCATCAAGAACAGGATGTGACTGTCTAAATTCTCTTGCCTTTTTTTGGGACTAGTTTTAGATGGTGGAGAGATGAAAGAGATGTTGCAACTATAATTTTCCTAGATTTTAGCCCCAGCTCTGAGATATCATAAAATGTCTCATCATCTGGATAGATGTGGATTGAATGAGGGTAAAATGAGATTTGAACCTGGTCGGAAGGTTAGTTTTAAAGATTAGTTGTAACTAGCTCTAAGTTGACATAGAACGAACTCTCCAGTGAGCATTAGAAATCTCTACTTGCTTCTGGGTTGTTTAATATTTTTATTGATAACATGGTTAAAGGTATAGATGGTATAATCTTATAATTTGTGAATGACCCCAAACTGGGATGAGGGAAGGCTAGCATACTAGATAACAGTCAAACATAACAAACAAAGATAACAGTCATCCCAAAAGATGTTTTTTTTTTTTAAGTTGGTTTGTTTTTTGCAAGGCAATGGGGTTAAGTGGCTTGCCCAAGGTCACACAGCTAGGTCATTATGAAGTGTCTGAGGCCAGATATCCCAAAAGATGTTGATGAACTAGAAGAGTTCTTGTGACTTTTTTGCCTGGTTCAACTTGGGTAGTCAGTCTGAAGAAACTTATGAACTCTATCTCAGACTCATGTTTTGAATATATAAAATACATGGGATTACAATTACATTGGATTACAAATTATACTGAGAAAGAGTTACTAAATTATATTTTAAAAATTCCCATGAAGCCTAGGTTAAGAACCCCTAGCATAGATCATTGAATCTAATTAGATGGGGTCCAATAAGGATATATATCTATAAATCTACACATCTCCACTCCACACTGTTGGGGAAATAATGATGATGATGATGATTATTATTACACAGTTGGAAGAATATGATTAGATAGCAGCTTTTCTGAAAAAGTTTTAGGTGCTTAAGCGGACCACCAGCCCAACATGAGCAAGCAATCAGATGTGAGATTGTAAGATTATACCATCCAAATCATCAATAAAAATATTAAATAGCCCAGGGTCAAAGGGTCAATGCGATTTTGAGTCACATTAAGAGATAATGAACTTCCACAACTCAGGAAGCGAGATTTGCCCCATGCTCTGCCCTCATTGACCCGCATCTGGAATCACAGTTTTAGAAAGATCTTGATAAATTAAAGAATGTCTGGATCGGTTGAAGGAATAGGGCATTCTTCCTGAAGAAAAGACTTGGGGGGGGGGGGGCATGGAACTGTTTCTAAGGATCTGAAGGGGCATCTGGTGGCAGAAAGAATGGATTTGTTTTAACTTGCCCTGAGGGAAGAAATGGAGGCAACTAGGGCAAGTTACCAAAACAGGTTAATCCAGGCTTACCCTCAGGGAAATCTTAACAATGAGAGCTGCCTCAAAGGAGAAAGGGAGGCTTTGGGAGGTGGGGAATTCTGCCTCCAGGGGAGTCAAGGTCTTCAATCAAATCTGGATGATCACTTTCCCTTCTGTGCTAGTTAGAGATTCCTTTCCTTCTGTGGATTGACCTGGATGGTCTTGGAGGTGCTCCCCAAAGACCAAATTCTGGGGTTCTTCGCTCCCCCTCCCCTTTCCCCATCAATCATCAAGTCTTGTTGATTCTACCTCCCCAACTTTCTTGGATAGGTGTCTTCTTCACTCACACAGCTGGGTCAAATGCTCATCGCCATCCCTCTATATTATTGTGATGACTTTCTAATCCTCTCCCTAAACCCCAACTCCTAGGGTCCTCCCCCTAGCTGCTACAATGACAGTCCTAAACTACAGTTCTAGCTACATCACTTGCTTGAGAAGCTTCAGGGACCCCCTCTGGCCTTTAGGTTAGCATAGAAGTCTCTCTGGGGGGCATTTAAGGATCTTTGAAATTTCACTCCAACTTACTTTTCCAGACTGATGGCCTATTTCTCTCTTTCACGTGTTCTGTGTTCCAGACAAATTAAACTATGCTTTGCCTTTATAAAAATAACTAAAGTTCCTGCTTTTGAAACTATGACTTTGCCCAGGTTGTGTACCATACCTGCAGCATTTTCCCTCTTCATCTTTGCCCCTTGGAAGCCTTTGATCGTGCTTAATTTAGACACCACCTTTCTCATGGAGTTTTTCCTGATTCCCTCATTCGTTAGAGTTGTCTCGCAACCAAACTTTTCATATATATTATTTATCTATTTTGGGTTGTCTGATGTGTGGACATGTTGTGTCCCTTACCCCCGCCCCCCACATTTCCATTAGAGGTCAAAGATTGCTTGTTTTAGTTTCAGTATCTTCAGCACAAACAAATTGATTAAAAAAATGATTGCTTTAAATAAGACTGCATGTAAGAGAGGCCACCTGAACTGGGCCTTATTTATTGTTTCTGATGTAGTTTTTAGATTCACATCCCACGCCCCTGATCCTCCAGATTCTAGTTTGGGATAATGTCCAGGCCTGTCCCACCAGACCAGGAATACTTGACTGTAGAAACAGGCAAAGTTGTTGAGGAAGGGTGAGGATAGAGAACCAAGAGCCAAAGAAGAGAAGGAAGACTCCCCAAGCACCCACCTACCTTCGATTTTGTATGGTCCATTGTCCCTGGGTGCAAGGCAAGTCATACTTCTGTCTCCTCAGAGCATATGCCTCAAAAAAGAGGGCCACTCCATAGTCAAGAGACGGGACCTGCAGGGGAGGGGGTACCGGGAATGAACAGCTGATCCAACCCAGAAGAAGAAACCTGGTAGTGCTTGTGAGCTGACCTCAGAAGCAATGGGGGATGAATCAGGATTTGGTTTCTTTCTTTAAACCCAACTTTTTCTGTTGTGTCAGGAGACTGTTGGTGAGGGGTTGAAGCCCAGGGTTCTTGGAAGCTTACCATCAGATGCCAGGTACAGTGGGTACTAGGGGAGTAGTAGCTGGGATAGTAGGGGGTGCTGATGTTTCCCTGTAGCTCCAGCTTGCCCTCCAGGGTTAGGTTCACCTGGCAATCTGACAAAAGAGAAAAACAGCTCAGTCAAATCAAATTATTTCCACTTCAAAGATGAGGAAACTGAGACTAAGAAAAGGTTAAGTGATTTGCCTAATCTACACTGATTTATAAATCAATTCAAAGGATTGCAGGAGCATCCATTTAAAGATGGAAGGACTCTTTGAGATCATCTAGTTCATTTTAGAGTTGAAGAAACTGAGACCCAGAATTTGAAGCACTCTGCCCAAAGACACACAGAGGTTAATTTGTAGTCATAATTTGCCCCTAGGTCCTTTGATTCCAAGTCCAACCTTTTCTCCACTATGAGAATAAACTTCCCATGTCTTCTTATATTCCAGACCTTTTTAGCCATTTCCTTTTCTTTAAGTCACAGAAAACTCTAGCTCTCCTTGGACTGGCATGACCCAGGAAGAAGAGGGTAGAGTTGGAGGGATGCTTGGTCCACCCATTCTAGAAGAAGCTGGGAGTTCAAGAGAATCTTAGAGATAATGTAGGACAGGTATGCTTAACCATTTTTATGTCATAGATTCTGGTAAATTGTGGGGTTTAATTTTTAATTAATTTATGTTTTAACCTTCACTTATATAAAGTTTGAGTTCCAAATTCTCTTCCTCTCAAAGTCATCAAGAAAGCAAGCAATATGGGAAGTGGGGGGGCAATTATATTGAACTCCAGTTATCAAAATATATTTTTTAAAAGTTTTCAGAATCTAGACTTAGAACCCCTAATTTAGTAAAGTTTCCTTATTTTACAGAAGAGCAAACCAAAGCCTAGGGAGAGAAAGTAATTTGCCCAAGGTCATGTATCATCAACTGCTTTGGCCTAGGCTGGAGCCCTCTGCCAGAGGCAAAGTGTGGTGCAGTTGGTTGATACAGCTCAGGGTTTGGAAACCTCTGAACCATCATGGGATGGGAGAGGAAGTGTCATCTGACTTCCCAGACTTATTCCATAATATTCTTATAAGAGGGCATGGGAAAAGCTGTCCTGCCTGTTTCTGGCTGACCAGGTTCTACCTCAGTTCCCCAAGTCTCTGGATTCTAGTCATGTGTGACACGATACTGAAGGATTTGGGAACTTTGGGGAAGATGATGTCATTTTTTTGATCCCCTGAACAGGCAGAGTAGATGATTCAGAGGACTTTTAAATGGAGAGGGTCTACCTCACCCTCTGTCTTTCAAAATCATTCCAGGTGGCAACATGCAACACTGGGAATCTGGGTGGTCTTTCTCCATGTGACAATTTGACCAAGTGGACTCAGCTGGGTGACCCTGAATCTGGGCCTCTGGCTGCCTCTCCTGCTTTATGGTTCTTTGCCTGACCCTAGGTGACTAATTCTGATCTTGAGATGGGTGTGCCCTGACTTGGGGACAGCCTTGGGAGTCTGAGAAGCGTGGAGATCCTGGGTCCAAGTCAGTGCTGACTTTCTGCTACTAAACTACTCTAGAAATGACCAATTACTTGGCCTGGTTTGTTAAGAGTCAACCATGAAGGAAGGGGAAAAGTCTGATCTGGGACCTTTCCCAGCATCCTCCCCACTCCCCCACTCATCCCCACGCTCCCCCAGCCAAGTGCTTTCCCCTTCAAAATTACCTTGCTTTTCAGCCCTCCCTCACTTAAATTCAATTCACTGGCATATCAAGCACCACCTCCCCGGTGTCATGGTCCTTTTCAAGAATGAAAGACAAATAATACAGTAACCACCGCCTTCCTTTTTTTGACAACATCCTGTATGTAACTATTTATGTTATTACTTTTTAAAAGGGGGTTTTTTTGGTATCCTCATTGCTTAGCATAGTAGCTGACATATAATTAGTGGCTCTCCATGTTTGCTGGTTGATTGACCAACAGTAGAAATACAAAATGCCAACCCAGCAGTCATGGCAAATACTTTCAGTTTTGATGGTTTTAATTCCCAGTTTCCCCATGGGTATAACAGCAATTATTATTGAATTTGGCTTAGTTTGTTTATGTTTTTCTCTCAACATGTGCTTCCTGTTGAATTGTTTCCATTGGGTCTGACGCTTTGTGACTCCATTTAGGTCTTCTTGGCAAAGAAACTGGAGTGGTTTGCCATTTCCTTCTTTAGTTCAGTTAACAGAAGAGAAAACTGAGGCAAACAAGGTGAAGCAATTTGCCCAGGGTCAAACAGTTGGATGTGCATCAGGTCTTCCTGTCTGCCCCACCTAGCTACTGCCCATATAGGCTAGAAAAAGTCTTTTATGTTGAACTGTTTTGCACCTCTATAGAAAGAAAATAAATTCCTATCCTTTATGTGATTTATATAAACACTTTTCTGCTCTACCTTCTGTGGCCTAGGTAAACCAACACCTAAGCTTTAAATGTTTTTTCCCTAGGGGTTTAGGAGTGGGGGTTTAACCCACTAAAATTTTAAGAAAGGGAGTCTGACCCTCCTTTTGGCTGATCAATTCCCACCCTGGACTGTACCTGGTCACCACATGTATGGATCTTCAGCAGAAAGGGCCAGGGGAGAGGATACTGTGTTCCAGCTCTCTTGATTCTCACACTTAAAATGCCCCGTCACATACCCAAGCCAAACTGACTTATTTCTTACTCCAACGAATCCCACCTCTGGGTTGTCCCAGTCCATTTCCTACCCTGACATCACCTCCTTCTTCACTTCTGCATTTTGGAATCCTTGATTCCTTCAAGGTTCCTTCTGGGTTCCTTCAAGCTTCAGCTCCTCTGGGAAGGATTTCCAGGTCTTTCTAATTGTTAGAGAACCTTAACACACATTGTGTTATAATTTTTCCTCTTATGTCACCCACAGAGGCATGAACACTCAACCACCTGGAGGGTAGATGTTCACTCAGCACCCTTCCATCATCACCTGCTTAGGTGGTGAGTGTCCTTCGGGGAAATCAGGACCTGTGCTGCTGCTGCCAGGAGAATAAGGGCAGCAGCCTCACAAACCACATGTGATGACACCTCTTACAAGGACCTTGATTGGACAGGAGGATCTGAATTTTAAAAATCTTACTGTAAATTGTATGGCAAGCAATTTGAGTTAGGGCTGGACAGTGGCAAACTGGCAGGTTAGCTTTTGGCCCCAGCACCCCTGCCCAGTCTGCAGAAAGTTGGCACTTAAAGGGTACTTGTTTAATTGAACTGAAAGATGGAATCAAGGGCCATAATGGAACTCTCAACCCAGGCTGTAACTCATTTTGTGACCTTGGGCAAGTCAGTGGCCCTCACTTTCCTCTTCAACAAAATGAGAGAGTTGGACAGGATGGTTTCTTAACTCCTTTGTTTGAGTTTATGAATCCAGGAGGGAAAAGGAGAGGGATGGGGTGGGGGAGGGAGGAAAGGAGAGTCAGAGGCACAGAGATAGAGTGACAGAGAAAGAAAGAGATAGAGAAAGACAGAGATAAAGAGGAGAGACAGACAGAAAGAGAAAGAGGAGAGAGAGGAGAGACAGAGAGGAGGCAGAGATAGACAGAAATAAAGAGAGAGATAGAAACAGAAACAGAGAGGAGGTACAGACAGAGGCAGAAAGATAGAGACAGAGAGAGAAAAGAAGAAAATTGAGGGAGAGGATAAAGAGGGAGAGAGAAGGAGTGAGAAGGGGAAGAGAGAGACACAGAAAGAAAAGAGGAGAGAGAGACACAGAGAGAGACACAGAGAGAGAGACAGAGAGAGACAGAGAGAGACAGAAAGAGACAGAGAGAGAGAGAGAGAGAGAGAGAGAGAGAGAGAGAGAGAGAGAGAGAGAGAGAGAGAGAGACATCGATATAACTCTTTGGGATTTCAAACTGCTTAATCAACATTATCTCACTTGATCTTTATCACAACCCTGTAAAGGGGCCCCAGATGAAGAAACTGAGACTCAGAGAAAAGTGATTTTTATGGGGTCCTGCAGCCAGCCAAATAAACAGTAGAGGTAAGATGCTAAGCCTCAAGTCAGAGGATTTTTCCTCTCCCACAATGCCTCCTCTTGGAATGGAGATGACAGAATTACACCAATTCCCATTTATGAATCTTTTAAACTTTACAAAGCACCTCCCCTCCAGCCCCTTTTCTGTGGGACAAACAGGTAAAATACTCTGTCACCACTTAAGCCCTGAGGGTGTGTGTCCATATACTGGCTCATGTCACTGCCTCTTTGCCAAGGACAGAGAAGGAAGGAGGGACAAGAGAAGGGGGAGATGGAGATGGAGACGGAGATGGAGAAGAGAGTAGACACCAAAGCCCCCTCAGTGGTTCTCTAGCTATTTCCTGTCCACCATTGGTGCATCTTAAGGCTAGATTGACCTACCCATAGTCAGGGAGAGGGTAGAATAAAAAGAGGGAGGTTACTGGGGCCTAGAGCTTCATGATAGATTGGAAGGGGATAATCTGGCCAAGTGAAATGAGTTCCTCCCCACTCTGAGAGGATTTTCCCTCACCCAGCCATGCGCAATGCCTTTTGCTCACCTTGGAAGACCACAGCCTGGACCGAGAGAGTGAAGGGGTCATAGTAGCTGTACAAGCCTTTCTTCCAGACCACAGACATGACGTGTCCTGAGGACAGGACTTCAACCACTGGTTCTTGGCGACTGCAGCCATAGAGTCTGAGGGGGAGATGGATAGTTTAGGGTTACACCTGAGGAGAAATCAGAAGTTTAGCAGAAAGAGGACTGGTTCAGGAACCAAAGAACCTCAGTTCAAATATGGTGCCAGATACGGAAAAGTTGACAAGTAACCTCTTCCCTTGGCCTCAGTTTCTTCACCTGGAAATAAATGGGTTAAACTAGTTGACTTCTGAGGTCTCTCCCAACTCTAAAATGCCAAGTTCCTATGACCTACCAGCTGGTTCAAACTCTCCCCTTTAGGTGCTGAAAGTCAAGGTTGGTAGAAAACCAAGGATCCCAGAAGACCTGACCCACTGAGGCTCCCCAGTCTTGTCTGGGCTACAGCAGGAAGAGATAACACTGGGGTTCCCCCCGAGAAGGTCTCCCCTCCCCTTGTCTTGTGGCTTTTTGGTTTCCCACCTAAGTACTAGAGTACCCCTAACTTACTCCTTCTGTCTTCCTCCCTCATTCAAATCTCCTATTCCTCTAACAACAAGCTTTTAGCTGACAACAAATTCACAACCATGTTAAATAACCAATAACTGCCTAGAAATCAGTGTAATTGGAAATGCCTTAATCCAAGAGAGAGAACTCTAATGGCGGACCCTCTAGCACTGTAATCATAGGGTGGCGAGGACATTATTGGCACCCTTCAAACCATGACTAATGTAGACAGTTCATTTAGATTGGTAGGATTGTAAGATTTAGAGCTGGAGGGCAGTCATTTGCTCCAACCCCTCTATTTCACAAATGGAGAAACTGAGACCTAGAGGAAGATAGGTGACTTCGCCAAGGTTGTACAGGCAATAAATCAAGGAAGGATTCAAATTCAGGTTTATTTCTACAGTACAATTTCTACAACATCATGCTGTAATTCCTAACCATTTAGCTACCTCCCAATAATGCGAATTTTACCAAAGGGAGTAAGGCTAGAATTATGGTAGGACACAGGACATTTGTAGCATATTTTATATAACATTTATGTAACATTTTTATATAACATTCACATAGAAGTGTATCCATAGAATATATGAATAAGGGGCAGCTAGGTGGGGCAGTAGATTCAACACCAGCCTTGGAGTCAGGAGCAGCTGAGTTCAAATCCTGCCTCAGACACTTAATAATTACCTAGTTGAGTGACCTTGGATAAGTCACTTAACCCCATTGCCTCGTAAAAACTAGCAAAACAAAACAAAAGAATGTATGAATAACTAATGCTGGAGTTCTCCCTGCCTTAGGTCTCTCTTCACTCCAACACATTCCTCACTGAGTTCTCAAATTGCTCTCCCCTCCTCAATAACCTCAGTGCCTCATTATTTTTAGGACCAAATATAAAACTTTCTATTTGACTTTGAAAGCCTTCACAGCCTGGTGTGTTCTTAGAGTTTCTGTCTTTTTATACCTTAACTCTCCTGGTGACATATGGTGACGCTGACTTTGTTGATCGTTATATTCCATCTCCCAACTCTATTTCTTTTACTGACTGTCCCTTCCAAGTCTGGCTCCCCGCCTGCCCCTTCCATGTCTCTACGTCCTGGATTCCTTCAAGATTCACCTTCTGCAGGAGATCTTTACTGTTCCTTTCCCAAGCTCTTTATGGCCCCAGAGCATGATGCAGTGACTGTTCTAGAGTTAATAGAAATCATATGTGTGCATGACATAAATTTATGAATTGTATGTAATATAGGTGTATGTATTGCATTTATATCTGTACCCATTGGGTGTATAGATTTCCAAATGTTTGCTGCCTTTTCTTCTTTTTCTCTCTTCTCCTCCTCCTCCTCCTTAATAAATGTTTGGTTGATTAACTGAATACAGTGTAGAATATTGAATGTGAGAATTGGAAGGGACCTTAGAACATGGGATGCTAGAACATAAACTCTAAAAATATAAAATGTGAAATCTAGAAAGAAACGTAGGTATTATTTAGTCCATTTCCCTTGTTTGAGAGAAAAGATACATGATCCAGAGAGAAGACCATGCAGTGATTCATCACAAACTAAATAATGCTAAGACCTGACCCTTGTTCCCAGCTGCCCATTGAGATGTCCTTCCCTGGCATCTCATCCTTTCCCAAGCTTAGGGTAAAGGAATACTTACGAGGTGATGAGACGGCTCTCAAGGGGTCCAGCGACATCATACATGGCTAACCTGTCTCGACATTCAGCCAGTGTCCATTCCAGGCGAAACTTGATCATGTGGTTCTCAGGTCCCTGAAGGTGCCACAGGCAGCTAGAGGCAAGATGATCAGGGCCTTTGAGCCGCACTATCTGGCCTTCACGGATGTAGTTGTATCGATAGCATCCTGGAGAGGGAGATAGAACCCCCTGATCCCTGTTAGCCCTGGGGAGAGAGTCTTGGGGAGCCGGGGACTCCAGAGGCTTTGTCCAGGGATAAGGAAGATAGGAGTGGGGTGGAGAGCAGGGTTAGTTCCTAGGTCAAGCAGATGCTGGGTTAGGTCTCCCAATTCCCTGGCCACCTTTCTATTTCTACCTGTTATCTCATCTCTCTGCGGCTGGTCTCATTCTGCCTGCCCAGTTCTTCTTCCCTTTATCCTGGCTCATCCTTCCACTGCCTCTTTCTACTTCTTGCTTGGCTTCCTCCTGTCTTCTCCCATGAGAATTTGATTCCCTTCATTCAATGAATGGAAAGAACTCTAGGGGCTCGATCACCACATACACACATGCACACCACCCCTGACTGGTACACAAGACCACCCAGAGGGCTGACTGTCAGGTTGATGCCTTCATTCTCCCTTCTCACATTCTCCTTGCTGGTTGGCTATTGGTCCTCAGGAAGGTTAGGGAAACTACATGGAATGAGGGCAGGGTCTCATAAACTGCTTGTGACTCTTCAGCTATAAGGTTCAGGATTGTACCTAAGTGTTTATATTTTTAAAACCTTTTTCCAAATCGCACATCAAATAGTTCTACCCAGTACATTAAAGTAGAAACCATACTGGGAGGAGATCTGGTTTCAGACCCTGCCTATGACATTTGCTAGCTGAGTAATCATGAGCAAATGTTCAACCTCCCAGAATCTCAGTTTCCTTTTCTGTAAAACAGGTATAATAAAGTTTACACTATTTTCTTCCCAGGTTTGTTGTGCATAGCACTTTGCAAGCCTTAAACTATTATAGGAATTATTTCTAATTATTTTTTTGCAGGAGAGTAACACTTTTTTTGCTTTATTATTTTGTGGTATAGAAATGTTTTCATCTTTGCTCTCTGAAAATTATGTATTTTTAAACATTTAAAAAGATAAAAAAATAAACTACGCCCTTAGTTACTTGGACTAAAGGTTGTATGGCAGAAACCTACCTTGGAGTCATGAGCCCTGGAAAAAAATCAACACTAACCTTGCAACCTCCCCATATATTTCTTCCTTCACTTACCTCTGCCATACACACACAGACACACACAGACACAGACATACATACATGCCCACATAAACACACTCAGAAAGTGGCAGTTAGATGTCACAGTTTCACAGAAACATGTAGGCCCACACCTCTTCACATGCACACAGTTCTGGAGGAAGGGAGGGGATGTTTTCATTACTCAAAGAACACACCCATACTCTACCCTGTTTGGAGTCCTCAGGATGAGCTACACACATATTATTGTGGGTTGAATTGTTTACACAAGTGGTGTGAATGCAGGCATGTATGTCCCACCCCCATTCCCATACCCCCACACCCAAACCCACACTTAAACCCCACATACCACCGAGATAGATTCCTTGTAAACATCAATGATTTCCCCCTTTTACTCCCCACTCACTCAAGTTCACAGAGAGATGTTTGACAATATAAGTGAGAAGAGTAGGTAAGGGTGGGGAGCAGAAGAAAGCAGGGGAGGAGGAGGAGAAGGAGGAATTGCAGAAGGAAGAAGAGGAAGAAGAGGAAGAGGAGGGAGAAGAGCAGAAGGATGAGGAGAGGAAGAAGGGAGAAGGGAGAAGAAGGAGGAGGAGGAGGAGAAGGAGAAAGAAAAAGAAGAAAAGGCAGTAAACATTTGGAAATCTATACAACCAATGGGTACAGATATACATGCAATACATACACCTATATTACATACAACTCATAAATTCATGATCACGCACACATATGACCTGTATCTTATGGTCCCTTAGATTTCTTACACTGGCACAACCCCAGGCATGTCCCTGCTGCACACCCAGTGAGTCCTATGCCCTCCCCTACCTCTCCTTGCTCCTCAGAAGCCCATCCAAGCAAAATAAGGAAACTCAAAAAGCAAAGGGAGACAAAAGTTGCCTACCCAGTGTAGAATTCAGCAAAACTATGTCTTTCATACTGGTCTCTGTTAAAAGGAACAAATGAAGAAATGAATGGAAGCAAAACTCAAAGAAAATTAAATCAAATGAAACTCCCAGAGCAGCTATATCTGCAGCCCAATGTATGTATGTGGGATTGGGGGCAGAATCGTCTTCCTCCTTGCCCTTGTGCCTTGCCCTCTCTGTTCATGCTTCTTCTCTTATCAATTTTCCTCCTGTTATGAACTCATGAATCCACATCCCTTCAGAAGAATCAGGCTGGTTTGTGAATCAAACTAAAATTGATTCTAGAGGGCAGAACTAGGAGTTAGGTGAAGGAGGAGGGGAATGTTCTCTGGAGTATTGGCAGAGAACTGAACTTGGTGTTAGGAAGATTTAGATTCAAGTCTTGCTTCTTTTACTTAGAAGCTGTGTTGCCCTGAATAAGTCACTTCATTTCTCAGGACCCTGAGGAAATTCTCAGAGGTTCCAAGGTATAGAGTATGATGATTTACATCAGTGGATCGATTTTCCTCAGCAGTGAAAGTTGCCATGGGGAGGGGAAATGTGGGGGTGGGGAGGGAGAGAGAGAGAGAGAGAGAGAGAGAGAGAGAGAGAGAGAGACAGAGAGACAGAGAGACAGAGAGAGACAGAGAGAGAGACAGAGACAGAGACAGAGACAGAGAGAGAGAGAGAGGGAGAGAGAGAGAGAGAGAGAGAGAGAGAGAGAGAGAGAGAGAGAGAGAGAGAGACAAGGAGGAGAAGAGAAAGTTAAAGTTGGAATGCTATTTACCATCTATGTGACCTTGGGCAAATCACTCTTCTCTTCTCCATGACTCAGTTTCCTCATTCATAAAAGGAGGGGATTGAGCTAGACTATAGGATTTACAGTTTGGATTTCCACCCAATAGAGATACTCTTTAAGATCCTTTCCATAGCAATGATCCTAAAGGGAAAGAACTTTCTTGGCAATTGGAACTGTTTAAAAACTCAGTGAAGTGTCCTCCTTCAGTAGAGAGTAGAAGGCTTTTCCAGAGACTGGATGATCTCTTTCCAGAGATGGACTCCAGCAGGATGACTTCTGAAGTCACTTCCTATTCTTGGATGCATTGATCCAATAGATCCTCAGGAGGCACTTGAAGGATCATCTTGAACTAAGCTATTTTCATTTCATTTAGTCAATGAGAGCTCAATCCTTTGCTCAAGGATTTTCTAGAATCTTCAAGAGGACAGCTGCTAAATTCTATCTAAACTAAGTTGTACCTTCCTTGGTGTCTGGCCCAATCCTCTGCAATAGTAGGAGCTTAAAAAAATATTTGTTGAATGAATGAATGAACCCATGTCACTTTTCAGTACAATCCAATATTTATTGCCCATTATGCGCCAAGCTTTGTACTAGATTCCTAAGGGTAAGTCTGGGATAGGTCCCCAGCTCCTGTCTATGTTATTCCCTCAGGCCCACCATCCCAGATATTCTTTTTGCTTCCTAATTGTTCCCTCATTCTCTTTCCTTAGTCCATTTTATTCTGTTTTATAGATAAGAGGAAGACTGCTTCTATTCCCTCCCAGGCCCCTATAGTCTTTGAGCCCATTCTGACCATACTGACCCAGAAGAACAAGGCCCCCAGGATCCACCTCATAGTCTTCCTCATCAGGGGTGCCACCTGTCTCATTGGCATTTGACATCAGTCGATCCACCAGCACCTCCTTCACAGCATCTGGCGTTAACATCTGACGGCGACTCTCAGGGATTTGGAGAATGAACCAGAAGAAGCAGGTCAGAGGCCCTTCCCTAAGGAGGAAGAAGTCAACAGTTCTCTGGCCTCTTTCTCTAAAATGTCTAGGATACTTGGAGGGGGTAGTGAGACAATCCTTAGCAAAAGGCATGGAATATAAAAATATTTGTGGACAGATCCAGAGTTGGAAGGGCTCTCAGAAAAGTGAATATTGATATTTCTTTCAAACTCAACTCTTCTAGGACTTTTCCACCCTATTCCTCTCTTTTTTTTTTTGTCTCAGTCTCTACATCTGTAAAATGGGTTTAGAACTGAATGATACCCAAGGTTCTTTCTAGTCCTAATCTCATATTCTAAGGTTCTTTCCAGATTTTATATTCTGTGTTCTAAATATACTTTGTCATCCTATGTTCTTCCAAGCTCTGACATTCCCCATTCTAAAGTCTCTTTTAGCTTTGACATTCCCTGTTCTATGACCCCTCCTAGCTCTGATATTCCCTGTTCTAAAGTCCCTCCTAGCCCTGACGTTCTCTTATGCTAATGGCCTGACATTTCATGTTCTTAAGTCTCTTCTAGCCCTGACATTTGCTACTTTAAGACTTCTGGCTCTGACGTTTTCTGTTCTGAGCCCTCTCCTAGATCTGATATCCCTGTTGTAAACTCCCAGCTCTTATATATCCCATATTCTTTTTTTTTTGCAAGGTAAATTGGGTTAAGTGGCTTGTCCAAGGCCACACAGCTAGGTGATTATTAAGTGTCTGAGACCGGATTTGAACTCAGGTACTCCTGACTCCAGGGCCAGTGCTCTATCCACTGTGCTGCTTCCATCTCTGACATTCTAAAATTTTAAGGTATAACAAAAAGTCAAAAAGGACCCAATCCCTGTCCTCAAAGAGTTTATATTCTACTGGTGGGAAACATATCATCAAATAAATAAATGCAAACTACATACAAAGTAGATGTAAAGTAATTTCAGGGAGACCTTTAGTAAGTCACTCAACTCTTCCATCCTTCTTTCCTTCCTTTCTCCATTACAGTGTTTAGTCTAGGTCAGAATCTTTTTTTGTGTGTCATGGATCTCTCTGGTTATCATTCTAGTGAAGTTCATGGACCCTTTTCAGAATTATGTCTGTAAATGCATGCAAAAGATTTGAAAGGAATCAATTATACTGAGATGCAGTTTTTCAATTTTTGTCTAAGTTCATGGACTTAGAGGTTAATAACCTCTATGTTCGAGGTGGCATCTGAAACATCAAAAACTGGTTTATTTTTAGAATCTGTCATGCATCGAGAAGCAATTTGGAATAATGGAAAAACACTGGAGAATTACAGTTCAAATTCCAACTCAGCCACTTATCACCTTGGTGATGTCCAATTGATCTGCTCATTTCTTTGAGACCATTTCCTGATTTGTAAAAGGAGAATACTGGATTGAATGAGCTCTGAGGTCTTTTCCAATACATTACTGATCCTACCAGCTATAGGTCCTTCTGTTACTTCCAATCTTCACAAAATTCTTGTTAATTCTGTGGACTATTCCTCTGAATGAAGTAGGGTACATTAGGATTTGAGAGACCCAGTAGAGGTTAGTTTAAAGTTTTATATAAAAAGTTCATATAAAATAAATAAAATAAAATTTACAGAGTTTTTTTTAGGTTTTTTTTTTGCAAGGCAATGGGGTTAAGTGACCTGCCCAAGGCCACACAGCTACATCATTATTAAGTTTCTGAGGCAGGATTTGAATTCAGGTCCTCCCGACTCCAGGGTCGGTGCTCTATCCACGGTGCCACCTAGCTGCCCCCCTTACAGTTTTAATGGTTCTTGATAGTACCCACCTAAGAGAGGGCTGGAGAAAAGGGATCCATGACTCACCCAAATGCGTATACCGTGCTTGTGTTGTAATATGGGGCCAGGCGGGTAGCAAAGATGAGGTCCCTAAGCTGGAAAAAAAAATCTCATTTGTCATTCCCTTCACCCAGACACACCCAGACACACTCACACTCACAGAACTTTTCATTGTCTGGCTAACGTTCCCTGATCTCATAGTCCTCTTCCTAGATGTGTGCCGATAAATATTTAACAATTAATTCCGGAGGGCAGCTAGGTGGTTCAGTAGATAGAGCACTGGCCCTGGAGTCAGGAGGATCTAAGTTTGAATTTGACCTCAGACACTTAATAATTCCCTGTGTGACCTTGGGCAAGTCACTTAACCCTATTACCTTGCAAATAACAAAAAATAAAAAAATAAATTAACTTAAAACCCCCTCAAAACAGAACCAAAAAACTGAATAAATTCTGGGGTAGGGGACAGGGATTATAAACATGAGACACTTGGAAATTTATTTTGTATTATTAACATTTTTCTTAAGTTTAGACATTCAATAAAATAATACATCGTCCTGATTTCTTGAGTTCCCGTTTCTGAGATCTAAGTGCTCACACTGAAAACTTGGCACACCTCTTCCTGTTCCATTTTGTCCATCCCATGAAACCTTTCTTGATTTATCTCATTCAAGTCCATGTATCTCATGACTGGCTCTCAGTCTTCAGTACTTATGGGGGCACCTGTCAACCCCTCTCTTAGCTTCCATTCACAGAAGCTCTCCTCCATGCCTTTGCAAGCATCTTGAGACCCCTGTGATGCCAACCTTACTTCTAGATCAAAGATTACACCTCATCCTCTCCCTTTCTCCTCCTCCCTCCACAGTGCATCTTAGCACAGGGATCTTTTTTACAAAGGGGTCATTCAAACTGAATCACTGACGGTCACAAGTTACCTGGTTCCTTGCCATCTTCTTTCAAGATGCCATGCCATGCCTTCCCAATTCAAGGATCAACCCATTTCTCAGAATTGTTTTGGGTTTTATTTTAAACCTCTCTACCCAAGACAGTTCACATCACAGAAACATTCATGTGATCCCACCTTCCTATCCAGACTATACTGCAGACCCATTAACTTCTGTCCAGTCCACGTCATAGGACCACCAGCTCTCACCCATCCTTTTCTCCTTTCAGTCTTTCCCTACCATTTTCTGGGCTTTGGTAGTTTCGCTTCGAAAGGCATTAGATTCCCGGCGGGAGAGGTCCAAGGAAAAGTGGCGATTGAGTACCCGGATACTACCTGAGTACCACTGGCTGACTGTCACTTCTCTCTTGTATCCTATGCAAAACAAAGCTGGGTGTTAGCCTGGCAGGTTGGGGAGGGAGCTTGAGGAATATGTTCAAAGGGATCATTAACTCTCAATCACTACCAGGGACGGGGCAAGTAGTAACTCTCAAAGCGGTTTGTTCCATCGCTGGACAGCTCATTGTTCTGGTCTTCCCTTGTCTCAAGACAGAATCGACCTCCCTGTAACTGCCACCAATTAGCCCCAACTCCCCTTAAGCTTAAGCGGTGCCAATCAAGGGTGTTTAGCCTTGGCTTTCAGGGTTGCCTTTTTCAGTTCTTCTCTCTCAGGCCCTGGCCAACAGACGAATGAAAGGTCCCGAATTATAATCACCCCTAAGGCCATTAGAGCTAAAACTAGAGCTCATTGCCCATGGAGAAAATTCAAGTTGGGAGGAGACCTGGGAGGCACGAGGGACAATCCTATAGCAGGGAGGACTGCTTATCCCAGAGAAAATTGGTGTGGCTTAGGAATGGGGGAAGAAGTCTAACGGGGAGGAGGTATCCATAGATCCTCGCTAGGGGCAGCTGGAGGATTCGTGCTTCACATTCTAGCCAAGAAACACATCACCCCGGAAATTGGCATCCTGCACCAAAGCTCCATTTGCCATGTGTTAGTTATCACTCTCATCCCGGCCCCCAGTGTTTTAACCTTCAGTTACCTAGGAAATACCAGAGCAGGACTCCACCTGCTGCCAACATCAGCAGAGCAAGCCACAGAGGAGCGAGGCGGATGTAGTCTCGTCCTCTTCTCTTGGGGTCCTCAGGGGCTTTCGCCTTCCCAACTGGACCCTGGCCTCTTTGCATGGACCTTGGTTCCTCCATGTCCACTCCATATAACTGCCCTTGGACTGCCTGCCCATTGCCCCTCTGTTCTTCCTCTTCCATCCTGGACTTCTGGAAAAGAGAATAAGGATCATGGGGGGGGGGGGGGATTGAACAGCACCAGTGGCTCACATAGGTCAACAGCAGGAAGAAGTCAGAGGATCTGGGTTCAAATTCTCCCCTTGACATTACCTGTGTGTCTAGGGAAAAGTCGTTTATCTTTTCTATGACTCAGGTTCCTCATCTATAAAGTGATACTAATATCTGCAAGCAGCTATTCCTAAATTATATGCATCCAAGCATTTCTGACTATAATCTATAACTCTTTCTATAGTAGCCATCACGCATGTTCCACTTGAATATTCAAGAACTCTGAAATTCCCTTATCTGATCATACTCTGTTGTCATATGTTCCTCTCTTTGTCTTGCAGCCCCGAACCCTGTCCTTCACACTTCAACCTCTAAGCCTCTCTGTTCTTTCCCAGACCATCACCCCTGCCTTAGTCCCATTCTCCTCCTTTCTCCATCTGGATCCCATAAGTGAATCACCCCAACTCTAAGTTGTCCTCACCTGTTTTCTACCTCTGGATCCCTTTATCGCATGATGGACTTTATATTGCTAAGTCTCAGTCTTGGGTCTTTCCCACCATTCTGGTCATCTACTGCTCAATAATGCAATTGAAAATTATTTATCTGTGCTCACTGACTCCACTGCAAATTTATGTTCCATAACCTCAACTGGACCCTCACCACGGTGAAGCAATTCTTTACACTTCTCTAGTCAATGTACTCTTCCATTCACCATAGCAGCTCTTTCTTTCTTTTTTTGGTTGTTGCAAGGCAATAGGGGTAAGTGACTTGCCCAAGGTCACACAGCTAGGTAATTATTAAGTGTTTGAGGCCAGATTTAATACCACCTAACTGTCCCTATAGCAGCTCTTTCAATTTTTTTCATCCTTTCTCAGAGCTCCAATCAACTCTAATATAATAAATGACACCTCAGTTGTGCCTGATTAAAAGGGGTATCTTCTCCCCTCACCCTCCAAAAAATCATCCTTTAAGGTTCACAAGGTACTTTGTTATATCATTTTCAGAGCAGCCCTGTGAGGTAGGTGTTACTTTGGCAAAAAGGTGAAACTTTGGAGGACTAAGGGTTCTGCAACTACCCAGCTGGCAAGTATTAGAGGAAGTGGTGAGATCTGAACTCAGATCTCACCTAACTCTAGAGTTCTGTCCACCACACCAGGACGTCTCTTGAGTCTAACCTGCCTTGTTTTGTTTTCTGTTGTTCCCCCTCTGTAAGGCTTGATTCCTCATCTAGACTCTAAGCTTCTGGAAGACAGGGCACCCATCTTTTCCTCAGAGTTGCTCACAGTATCTACCAATTCAATAAACATTTATTAAGTACCAGCGATGAGCCAGGTGCTGGGAACACAAAGACAAAACTGAAGTTGTCTCTGCCCTCAAGGTGTTTGCATCCTACAGGGGAAACGCTGTATACACAGAAAATTAAAAACAAAATACAAAGAAACTTGGATTGAGAACTCCCCAATCTAATGGACAAAAGAGTAGCCTTGGAGATAGGAAAACAAGAGTTCCAGTCTTTTTTCCTGACCCCTATGTAAATGCTTCTCAGATCCAGTCACCTCTTTGGCCCTAAGCTGGTGCTCATCTGCATTTGGAGAGGGCATTTCCACACTAGGATGAACTTCATACTGATGAAATGTGGAGTGTAGACAATGATTTCTGGGGGAGGGCACTGGGGGAGGGCACTAGCAACTTGGCAGGAGGTCAATCAGTGTAGTCTTCCCATAGGAGGTGCTACAAGAGTTTTGAAGGGAAGCAAGAGATTCTAAAAGGCAGAAGAAGCCCACCCAAGGTGTGTAGATGGGATCTCTCCTGAGAACAATGAGTTGGCTGGTTTGGCTATACTGTTGTGGATGATGGGAGATGAGCATTTAAAAATTCTGGAAAGGGAGGGAGGCTGGCTGAATTCACTACCTGTAGGTCTCAAATCCGGGAATGGAACTTGATTTTCTATCAAGAAACTGATGATTTTGGGGGGAAAATCTCGATATCTGGTAGAAAGGAAATAACTCTAAACTAAAGGCAAAGAACTTCACAGTCCTAAAGTTCTGATGGGGTCCCAATGAATTCCTCTACCTCTGAAGCTCAGTTTTCATATCAGCAAAAAAAGGGTTAATTCTGCATTATATGTTTCATAGAATGGGGGAAGAAACTCATGAATACACACACAAAATATACATACATGTTATGCATATAGACATATAGTCATGTGCATATATTTATAAATTTTATGTTATGCTAGAAAATTTAGGTAAAATGAGAAACAGTGGTCTCTGATATATCAGTGAAGCTATAATAAATTGAGTCAATGAACTCTCTCATTAAAGTAATTTTTATTTTTGGAACTTTGAATGGTTGGGCACAAAATAAGTAGTTTAATTTAGGTAGAATTGTCATTTTTATTATATTAGCTCGACCTATCCATGAGCAGTTGATTTTGCCCAGTTATTTAAATCTGAGACACCAATGAGTTCTCTCAATGACTGAAGACTACATTGTAGGAGTCTTTGATCTTAATACAGTTTTGGGGAGTACAGAGTTGGGTAGATGAAGAAGACAACATGATTGATTACAGTATAGACAGCATCATAGGGGTAGGGACAACATGATTGGTTATTTTATTTTAGGATATTTTGCAAGGCAATGGGGCTAAGTGACTTGCCCAAGGTTACATTGCTAAGTAAGTTTTAAGTGTCTGAGTCTGGATTTGAACTCAGGTCCTCTCGGCTCCAGGGCCGATGCTCCATCCACTACACCACCTAACTGTCCGTGATTGGCTATTTTAAAGAAAGTGACTAACACCGATACTGAGCTAGTAACCACTCCTTTCTGACTATTAAGAAATGTTCATTGTTTTATGGGACCCATCGACATCTTGCAGATCTTGTTGGTGAACCTTAGTTAGCAGATCCCTGGAATCTAGAAGGGTTTGTTAGGGAGATAAGACCTCCTTCTTTGAATAACAACAGTCCATGTCAGACAGCTCAATTTATAGGTCTTCAAAGATAAGGTTTGGTAGAAAACAGGTTTTATTTTAATTATATCTTTAAACTAATACAGAAGGGAAATGGGACAATAATACAGAATAAGGTCAATTATAAAAATGATACAGAATCCATTTAATTTTTTCAACTGAATACAGAGGGTATTAACACACAATACACATGTACACAATACACACATAATGCATATTTATACATACACTCCCAGTACACACTTACATAGATCTATATAATGGATACATCATACATACATACATTCATACACATACAGCTTCTTGTCTCTAAAATGATGGGCAACGAGGCAGACGGTGCTAGGATCATACCTATGCCCATGGATACTTGGGCTGCTGTACCCAGTAGATGCTTATCAGTGGGTCTAGTTAGGCCTGGGCAGCCACTCCTTTACCTAGCTGGCAGGGGTAAGGGGTTGGGGCAGGCAGGCCTCTGGGAGGGACTGTGCATCCCATCCCCTCTCCTCAAAGGTAACTTCTGGGGTGACAGAATTCTGGACTGTGAGTCAGAAAAATGTCTGTCTGCCCCCTGGTTCCCTTTATCATCTTGGGAAAGCCATCAAATCTAAGCCCCTAGACCTGGAACGGACCTCAAGACCATCTAGGCCCTCCCCTCATTTTTCAAAAGGGGAAACAGAGGCCCAGGAAGATGAAATTATTTCCCTGCGCTCATACAAGTTGTGAGCAAATATCTATCATCCCCGAGCCCTTTCACTCTTGGTTTTCATTGTACCCATTTCTCTCTATGGGTTTTACTTTCCTCATTTGACAAGTGAGGGGTCTGGACTAGACTCAGGCCTATTCCCCTAGAGGATCTGTGAATGTGGCTAGGGAAAACCACATTGGTCTTTAATTCAATCCAATTGGTTTCCTTTGTAAAACCGTGAATTTGGTTTTCTTCCTTTAAAAGCATTATTTTGAAAAGACCAGAGTTTTCACTGCCCAAAGGGTCCAGGACACCCCAAAGCAAACAAGTCCTGGCCACAATCATGTCCAAAGTTCCTTCCTGTTCTATTCTCTCCTACCTTTCGTTGCATCTGTCCTTCCCCAATACATCCTAGTCCCCCTTCCTTCCTCAGTACCCCTGAGTACACCCATTCACTGAAGGCCCTTCTCCAATAGCCCCCCAGTTCTTTTCGGACTTTCGCCTTCCGCTGCTTCTGGGTCACTTCCTGCATAGCAGGCCCCTATGGGTACTCTCCACCAGGAGCAAGGGGAAGGACACAGGGTCTGGCTTCCAAGTCTGACTGGATCATAAGAGGACGTTGGTTCCCTCCTTCCCCCACCCCCCCTTCAGAAGAAGACGCTGCCAGGATGCAGTTCCCGGCTTCTCTTCTGCTCCCCCACCCACCCCAACTCCAAGAAGAAAGGGAACCTGACTTACCTTTGTAAGCCACAGGTAGGGCAGGGCCAGAATGCAGGCCACGGGAGGCCCTGTTTGTCCAGGCTCAAGGTCTCTCCCCCTGCTCCCCCCTTCCTGGGCCCCAGATCAATGACCGGACAACATGGCCTCTTGCTCCGGCCCTTGTTCCCCCTGGCCCAGGGCCCCTGGCTCCATGTCGCCCAGTACCTCCAGCTTCCTTTGCCAGTCTGGGCCACCCGGAGAGTATTGTGCTTCTCCAGGGCTGGGGGGGACCCCAGTGGGCTGGGATCAGCTTGCTGATGCTGTAAACAGCTGGGGAAGAAAGCCAGCCCCCGCCCCTGCCCTCCATGGGCACCCCGGGGAAGGCAGGTGCAGGGAGATTGAAGTTCTCCCCCAGGGGAGCCCTAGTTGCCTAGTGACGTCCTTGAGTTCTTGGTTACATCTGCTGTTCCCGGGTCCCGTTAGGAGTTCGAGGAGGGGCTAAAGGTAGGTAGTGTGTGGATGGATGGAGAAGGGGGTGAAGAGGTGGGGCATGCCCTACCAGCTTGGTATACATACATGTGTGAGTACACCTAGGGCAGCTGAACTAGCCTAGGTGAACACTCTGGCCTCTGGCCTGGTCCCCCCACTAGCTGGGGTCTGAAGGACATAGCCCAGAAGCAAAACATGAGAAAGTTCCTACTAAGCTATGGAGAAAGCAGCATCAAGAGGGGAAAATCCAATGGTGGGGTTAACTAGACATATATTTTATAACCCCAAATCTGTGACCCCAAGCTAGAAATGATAGAATTAACATCATTAACTGTTGCTGCATATGTGTGTGTGTGTGTGGGGGGGTCTAGGCTATGTATATCCATGTGAACTGAAAATATCCTCAGATCTAGGTTTGTGGAGATCTTGGACACGGGTAGCAATGAGAGACAAAGGGATGCAGTACGAAAATCCCTGGACTTGGGAGTCCAGAGAGACAGGGGAGCACATCCCCCATCTGACTTCAGATACTGCCTCTCTCTAGTCTCAGCTTCCTCACTTATAAAATGGGCTCGAAAGTTCCCTTAAAGCTGACTTCACAGTTATTATGGGGAGAATGCTCTCTATAACCCTTATAAAGGAGTTCTTTAGGCAACATATTTAATCTGTGGGATATCATTTGAGAGGTAAGTATGATAGTAGGAGGTAGGTAGGATCCTCCCCATTTTACAGTTTAGGAAACTGAGGTTTAGAGAGAAGTGACTTATCCAGGCTGATACACGTACCAAGTGGGACTTGGATCTGTGTCTCCTGAATCCAAAGCAGAAGTCTTTCCACTATCCCCCTGTTGCTCTTTCTAAGAGAGGAATAAGAGAAGGGGTAGGGGAGTTGGGGACAGACTGGTGGGTGTTGGGGGGGGTAAGGAGGAGGATAGCTAAGGGATAACCCAGATCTAGGCTCTCCTTTACTTAATCTCAGCTCTTTGACCCCGAACTTTCTAAAGTCCCTACTGGGGGCCACATTGGCTTTACAGGTCACAGATTGGAATCTAATATATATATATATTTTGTAAATCCTGGCTCCCTTTGGCAGGTTGGATCCTATTTTTAAATGTATCACATAAACAAATCATATTGAAACACAGTCATCAAAATCTTTAAAGAGCAAGTTTGGAAATTTCATTTTAAGAACCACAGGGCCCCTTTGTAGTTTTCCTCCTGGCCTGAGACCACCTCAACCCCTCCAGGACCCCTTTGGAAGGGAGAGCAGATTGTTGGGGAAATGAGCTGTTTGTGCTGGGGTGGCCAAGAGGGCAAACTGTCGCAGTCTGAGGGCTGAGTATAGAGCAGCATCATGAACTCAAACTCTGCCCTAAAAACCAACCCTGGGGCTTCTTGCTTACCTGGTTTGTCTTTTATTCTCTCTTCCTCTTGTTCCCCAGCTAGATTATAAAACGCTTGAGCACAGAAATTTTTCTGTTCCTTATTTCTCCCGTTAAGTTCCCCAAGACTATAGTCTCAGGAAAGATAAAATATCTTTAAGCATGGATAGATAGATAGATGCATTAGATAGATATAAACATAGATAATTAAATAATATATATATATATATATATATATATATATATATATACTCACACATATATGTAGGCTTATTTTATTTTCCCCTATCATTATTTCTCTGAAGGTTGATAGTAGTCTCCTTCTTGAGTCCAAGACATTCCATGGTTTTCTAAATCAACCAATTGGGTCTGTGGCTTTTCACCACCCCTGGATCCTTCAACACCCCAGGAAAAGGTCTCCTTCCCCACACTCAGAAATAGCCTTGAGGACTATTAGCCCATTCCCATTATATACTACTATATTATTACCCCCCTCCCCCAGTATTGCCCTATTGCCTTGGACACTTCATTTGCCTTAGAGGAGATATGGAAGAGACAGTAACTCCCAGGCTCTTAGAGTCAGACCTAAAAGGGACTTCAGAGGCCATGGAGACAGATAAATGGAGAATATTTTAGAGGTCATTCAGTCCAACTGCTTTCCCATGTGACAGATAAGGACATTAAGGACTGGGAGGTTAGGGGACTCATCTAAAGTCACAACAAATGTGTCAGAGGCAGGGATTTGACTTCAGGGCCTCTATTCTATCACACCCATAGAGACAACCCTTCCCTCCCAACTCAAGTTTGATTGTTAGTCCCTCCCTTCATCTTTTCCCAAAGGGGCAACCCCTCACCCCAGGGACAACCCCTACTTGATGGTGGAAAGGAAGTGGGTGGCAGGCGAAGCTAACAAAAGATGTCTGTGTGTTTAGCCAATGACTACGCAGCAGAGAGTGGGGGTGGGGAACCAGCTGTCGCAGAGTCTAGCCGGGGGTTGCGAGCAGAGGACCCAAGAATGACCGACTCCTCCTCCCTAGCTCTCCCCCCAAAGCTCTCTAGGCCCATTCTCGGGACTGTGGCTTTAGGGAGGGAACAGAGAGGTCAGGCTGATGTTTGAATAGAAAATTAGAAAGAGCCAGGTTGGCTTGTGCAATCTCTTTCCTCTGTAAACAGGCCAGAGACCTCTTGGTCTGGGTTCTCAGCCAAGAGCTCAGGTGACCACATAAGCCTCAGTCCTCTGCTAAGGTACAAGGGAGAGCTAGCGAGTCATTGACCCTTTCCTTTCCTTATTGAAGGGCAGTCTGTGGGCTAGAAAACCAGGCTTTAAAGGAACAGATTTTCAATTCTGGACCCCTCCGGCAGTCAATCTGGGAGACTCCTTGGAATCATGCTATTAAATGAATAAAATAAATCACATAGATTTACTGTGACAACCAAGTTTATTAAATTAGAATTATCAAAACTTGGGGGGGAAACAGATTTATGAAACCCCAGACAAAGGCTCCTTATTTGGGGGGGAACTGAAAATATTGTCAAATTTTGCAATCAAACTAAAATACCAAGGAATCCTTGAATCCAGAGCTAGGAGAGATCTCAGTTTCCCCATCTGTAAAGTGATGAGGTTGTACTAGATGGTAACTCAGGTCCCTCAGATCTCTAAATCTATGATCTTATAAATTTCCTCATTTTACAAAAGAGGATATGGAGGCCTAGGAAAAAGAGAGAACTTACTTAAGTTTGTAAGGTACTAAGTGTTGGGGGAGGATCTGAACCAAAACCTCCCAGTCTAGCCTCATGCCCTCCCTGTCTTTTTTTCCTTTTTTTTCCCCTTGCCTTTCCCCCTCTAAAAGTCCTGCAGAATAAGCATGAATTTACCAGACACATTGATTGTGTAAGGGTCCCTGATATAGGAATGAGAATTCTACTCCTCACTTCCAACAAGCCTATTTCTAGCTCCTTGTGGGAAAGACAGAACTCTATAGGGATAGACTGAGGAGGGCTCCCAGGGGTGTGGACTGCTCTGTAATGAGAGCCTGGGGGGCCCAGCCCTCAGGACTCTGTGCAGCCCATGCAGTGAGGGATCTTGGAAGGCAGAAGAGTGATCAACACTGGCCTCAGACCCCAGGGGACATGAGCTTTAGTCCTGACTCTTCAGTTCAGTAACAGGTTGGGATTACATTATTTTCATTGTTAGGCCAACTCTAAATTGGAGGATCTTCTCAGCCCTGATATTTCCTGTTCTAAAACCCTCCTCAGCTCTGACATTCCATGATTCTAGAATATTATTTGCTAAAGAGAATATGATAAAAGGTAGACTCACCTTTTACCCCAATGAAAAGCCCTTAGCAATGGTTTGTTTTGTTTTCTTAAACATACTTCTAGAGAATCTGCTTTGAGTGAGCCCCCAAATAAGATACTGGGGGGGATGGGACTTTGTATTTTAAAGTTTCTATTCTTAGGAGTTAATATTTGAAGTATTTGAAGTACATGTGTTTTTCTCTTTCCTCTCCCTTCCTCCCTCCCTCTCATCCTTCCTTCTCTCCCCTCTTCTTCTTCCCTTTCTTTCCTTCCTTCCTTCCTTCCTTCCTTCCTTCCTTCCATAACCAGGACCTCTTGCTACCAAGGAAGCATCTTGGAGGCAATAGAGTATGGAGAACACAGTAGAGTATGGCAAACACAGAGTATGGAGAAATCTGGCAACCCAAATTGGAATGCCAATATTATCTCTAGCCTTGAAGTCTGGGTGAGTGGTTTCCCCTCTCAGAATATATAGTTTTCTCAATTTTAAAGTGGACATAATAATGATACTTTCATGGAACTTTTCTGAGGCTCAGGTGGCATAATTTGCCCAGTACACTTTATAAACATCATCCAGCCTGCTCATTTTACAGATGAATATATTGAGACCTTTGGAGGTTAAGGGATTTGTCCAAGATCACATGGACAGTGTGAGGAATCAGTCTCAAACAGAGCAATAAAGTTCGTGAACCGGCAACAGTAAGTTTTTGTCATTGTATTGTCATCATTATTCTTACTCTTCTTCCTCCTCCTGTCCTTTCTTCCTCCTGCTCCTTCTGCTCCTCTTCCTTCTTGTTCTTATTCTTGTTCTTCTTTTCTTTTTCATCTTCTCTACCTTCACTCCATCATCTTGGCTCTGTTCCCCTCCTCCTTCTCCTCCTCCTCCTTCTCCTCCTCCTCCTCAGATAGAAATAGTTCAAGGGCGAGTCACCAGTCTACAATTATCCTTATATAGCTAATATTTTCAGTATTGTTTTGACTGTGGCTATAATTATTATCAATTTCATAGGTTTAAGACCATCTACTCTGATAACTACATCTGTAGATGAAGCAACTAAGGTCCAGAGAGGCCAATGTCACACAACCAGTGAGAAGAGAGAAGAGGTCAGCCCAATCTTTAGTCATTTCCAATGCCATCCAAGGTCTCAAGGATCAAAGAAGTTAAAGCACCATGTAGCCAAATAATCATAATGTAAAACAGTTATGTGGTAAGGAAGTTCCTACCTTAACGAAATAAGTGGACTTGAGTGAATGACCTTTAATGACCCTTCCTCAATGTGTATGAGAAAGGACCATCATGCTGTGAGAAAGCCCAAGAGGGAAAAATTATATCTAGATGAAAGGAGGAGTTGATTCTGGAAACCTTCAAAGAGGAGGGGACTTTTGTCCCGAGCTTTGAAGCATAGAAAGGATGATATCTGAATTGAAAGAAGATGGAGGACATTCTAGGTGGAGAAGCACCATGTGCAGAAGCAAGAACATACATGATCTGGCAAATCACCAGGTATGTATAGGGTATTGGATGGTTAATGGAAATAAAAGAGAGATGAGAGTAGAAAGGTCCAAGAAGTGCAATCAGAGGGGCAATTGGCTTTAGCTTTGGAAAGTCAGATACTGATGCTGGAAATTCAAGAATAATATTAGCCTGTCTCCCTCAATGAGGAAGATGGCAAAAAGAAGAGTCCAAATTTGTTGACTGATATTCAGATCAATTTTCTTCTGAAATGACTCACAAGAAGGAAGGTCATTACATAGCACTGGGTGAGAGGATTAGTCAACTCTTTTTAGGCAGTTTTCCCTGTGTAGCGTAAATATTTTTTCTTTTAATTTTTTAAAAAAATTTATTTTTTCCAATTACATGTAAATATAGCTTTCAACATTCATTTTTGTAAGATTTTTAGTTCTACATTTTTCTCCCTTTCCTTTCCCTAACCCCTCCCCATGACAGTGAGTAATCTGATATAGGTTATATATGTACAAGCATGTTTAACATATTTCCATATTAGTCATGTTGTGAAAGAAGAATAAGAATTAAAAGAGGGGGGGAAACTGTGAAAAAGGAAAGAAATCCATAAGTTTTTAAAAAATTTTATTTATTTAAGGCAATGGGGTTAAGTGATTTGCCTAATGTCACTCCATAAGTTTTTTTTTTGTAAGGCAAATGGGGTTAAGTGGCTTGCCCAAGGCCACACAACTAGGTAATTATTAAGTGTCTGAGGCTGGATTTGAACCCAGGTACTCCTGACTCCAGGGCCAGTGCTTTATCCACTATGCCACCTAGCCGCCCCTACTCCATAAAGTTTTTAAAAGTGAAAATAGTCTGCTTTGGTCTGTATTTGGATTCCACAGATTTTTCTGTGGATGTGGATGGCATTTTCTATTACAAGTCTTTTAGAATTGTCCTTGATCATTGAATTGCTGAGAGGATATAAATCTAACATTAGTTGTCACAATGTCATAGTTATTATCACAATGTTGCTGTTAATGTGTAACTCCTGGTTCTGTAATGCTTTCCTGGTTCTGCTCACTTCACTCAGCATCAGTTCATGCAAGTCTTTCTAGGCTTTTCTGAAATCTACCCTCTCATGATTTCTTAAAGAACAATAGTAATCCATGACATTCATATACTACAATTTGTGGTATATGAATTCTTCAATTGATGGTATTTAAGAGAAGACTTCACTAGAAATAACCTGTGGGGTTTTTTTTAATTGTTTTTTTTTAGGTTTTTGCAAGGCAAATGGGGTTAAGTGGCTTGCCCAAGGCCACTCAGCTAGGTAATGATTAAGTGTCTGAGGCCGAATTTGAACTCAGGTACTCCTGATTCCAGGGCCGGTGCTCTATCCACTGCACCATCTAGCCGCCTCTGTGGGGGTTTTACTGGGAATATTCCACTCAATGAGCATTCCCTCAATTTCCATTTCTTTTTCCCTAAAAAAAGATCTGCTAAAAACATTTTTGTACACATGGGTCTTTTTCTCTTTTTTAGAGTATCTCTTTGGGATATAGACCCAGTAGTGGAATTGTTAGATCAAAGGGTATGAGCAGCTTTATTGCCCTTTGGACATAGTTCCAAATTGTTCTCCAGAATGGTTGGATCAGGTCACAACTTCCCCAATGCATTTGTGTTTGGGCGGATTTTCAGCTTGCAAACATCTTCTGTGCCATCCATGTAATGACACTGAAATGTCCTGTTGACTGTAATAACAATATCATCATAACAAACCTTCTGTTCCCTAATCTATTCTCTAAACTATACCTAGTTGAAACAACTTGAAATGATGGCAGGTTTTTGTGGGACCCTAATGAGGACCTTTGAACACTAGGCTAAGGAATTCAATAAACAATGGAAAATTCAATAAGGACTCTGATATCAGCAGGGCAGACCTATGTTTAGGGCACTTAAGTCATAGGGCATTTAAGGTTGGAAGTGCCTTGGTATTGTTTACTAAGCATTTATTAAGTATTAAATACTTATTTTATTTCAAGTACTGAGGAAGATGAGCAGTTTAGATAAATTGATGTCCTCATCTTCATGGAGTATTGATATAGGAGCATAATTGCTTTGCAGATTACTATAATGCCTAATGTTCCCTCTTAAGCACACCAGTGAGGGACCAAAAAAGTACTCCAGGAAGATAAAGAGGGAAGAAATAAACATTTATTAAATACCTACTATGCAGCAGACACTGTGTTAAGTAAACATTTTTTTTCAAAGATTTTATTTATTTTAAATTTTACAATTTTCCCCCTAATCTTACTTTCCTCCCCCCCATCCCCCCACAGAAGGCAATTTGCCAGTCTATACAATTGTTTTCATGGTATACACTGATGCAAATTGAATGTGATGAGAGAGAAATCATATCCTTTTTTTTTTTTTGCAAGGCAAACGGGGTTAAGTGGCTTGCCCAAGGCCACACAGCTAGGTAATTATTAAGTGTCTGAGACCGGATTTGAACCCAGGTACTCCTGACTCCAGGGCCAGTGCTTTATCCACTATGCCACCTAGCCGCCCCGAGAAATCATATCCTTAAGGAAGAAAAATAAAGTATAAGAGATAGCAAAAGTACATACTAAGATAATGATTTTTTTTCTAAATTGAAGGGAATAGTCTTTGCTCTTTGTTTAAATTCCACTGTTCTTTCTCTGGATACAGATGGTATTCTCCATCACAGACAGCCCAAAATTGTGCTTGATTGTTGCACTGATGGAATGAGCAAGTCCATCAAGGTTGATCGTCACCCCCCATGTTGCTGTTAGGGTGGACAGTGTTTTTCTGGTTCTGCTTATCTCACTCAGCATCAGTTCATGCAAATTCCTCCAGGATTCCCTGAATTCCCCTCCCTCCTGGTTTCTAATAGAACAATAGTGTTCCATGACATACATATACCACAGTTTGCTAAGCCATTCCCCAATTGATGGACATTTACTTGATTTCCAATTCTTTGCCACTACAAACAGGGCTGCTATGAATATTTTTGTACAAGTGACGTTTTTACCCTTTTTCATCATCTCTTCAGGGTATAGACCCAGTAATAGTATTGCTGGATCAAAAGGAATTCACATTTTTGCTGCCCTTTGGGTGCAGTTCCAGATTGCTCTCCAGAAAGGTTGGATGAGTTCACAGCTCCACCAACAATGTATTAGTGTCCCAGATTTCCTACATCCCTTCCAATATTGATCATTGTCCTTTCTAGTCATTTTGGCCAGTCTGAGAGGTGTGAGGTAGTACCTCAGAGATGCTTTAATTTGCATTTCTCTAACAAGTAATGATTTAGAGCAATTTTTCATATGACTATGAATCGATTTGATTTCCTCATCTGTAAATTGCCTTTGCATATCCTTTAACAATTTGTCAATTGGGGAATGGCATGTTCTTTTTTAAATTTGACTCAGTTCTTTGTATATTTTAGAAATGAGTTCTTTGTCAGAAATACTAGCTGTAAAGATTGTTTCCCAGTTTATTACATTTCTTTTGATCTTGGTTACAGTGGTTTTGTCTGTGCAAAAGCTTCTTAATTTAATGTAATCAAAATCATCTAGTTTGTTTTTAGCAATGTTCTCCATCTCTTCCTTAGTCATGAACTACTTTCCTTAGATCTGACAGGTAAGCTACTCCTTGATCTTCTAGTTTGCTTATAATTTGTTTTTTTATGTTTAAATCCTGTATCCATTTGAATCTTATCTTGGCATAGGGTTAAGTAAATATAATATTTAATATTAATATTATCAAATATTATCTCATTAGGTCCAGAAGGTCTACAGAGGAAGATGTAACTGACCAAAGAAGGCAAATGAAGCACTGAGACCCAAAAGGGTTGTGTCTTGGAAAATCTATGACCTATGACCTATATGACCACTAACCAAGGTCATATATATAGTCTCCCAGGATCTAAACCCAGGTATCCTAATTATAAATCTAATATTATAAATCTAATATATATTTAAGTAATGAGATATCATCATCATAATCCATCTCTCCTTCTGTAACCTTTGCTTTTTCAACAGTATATATTAGGGATATAGACTTAGCAGAGGTAGGAGCCCCAAGGGCATCTACTCAAATCCCTCATGTTATAGATCAGAGCCATCCAATTTACTTTTTAAACTTTTTAAAAGTTTTTATTGAAATGTTAGATAATATATCTTGATTTGACATTTTAGTGAGAACTCTACGATAGCAATTTTGTTTACTAAGGCATTTAATAAAACCACAGGTGGGCTGCATAAAATCGCCCTACTGGCCACATTTTAGATAGCCCAATTATAGATGATGAAACTGAGGTCCTTGGAAATTAAGTGGCTTGCCCAAAGTCACATGAGTAATGTAATGGGTAAGTCAGTCCCAGTGATTGTAACAGAACCCATGGGACAGTTCTCAGACTGGCAGCATTCAGCACAAGTGATGTTATTAGTAGGGGTGGTAGGAAAGTCATGGAGGTTGGGGTATATGAGTTGACCCTCTTCTAGGGTAAACAGGTTAGCTGTTCAGACTCAGAAGATCTCTTAAAGGCCTTTCAAGGATATGTCACAGACTCTCAGTGGGAGACAGCTCATCTGTTGTCTAAAAAAGTCAGTTATGGTACCTGGAAAACAAGGTGTATGGTTGGCAATTGCTAACAAACTAAGACGTGATGATATTTCTCTGAAAATATGTGTGGGATGTTAGACATGATCTCTGTGGTGAAAGGCTGTCTTAATGAAACTATCAGAGAAACAACCAGCCAACCAAGTAAACGTCAGATCTAGGAGGGGACTTTGAGCTCACGGGAACAGAGATCTACATTTGAAGGGAACTTCAGGGGACACTAATTAACTCCATTATTTTCCAGAGGAGAAATATAGGCCTGTAGGGGTGAAGAGATATGCCTAGTATCACCCAGTTAGGATTGGAGCAGGATGTGAACACAGGCCTTCTTGACACCATGGCCAGCAATCTGTCGACTAAGTCATCTGGTCTTACCACTCTCATTATCCAGAAGAAATAAAGACTCAGAAAATGAGCGACTTGCTTAAAATGACACAGAAATGAAGCAACAGAACTAGCTCTATTGCTTCTTGTGACTTACATCTGATATGGCAAAATCAAGAGACAGCTCAGGTTGTTAGAATGCCTAAGTTGCCTTAAAGGGCGTTATCAATAAGTTGTTGACTTTATGTACCCTTTCTCTCACACTAAATCCCATTCCAATTTTCACATGATTAAAAATGTTTTTTATTTAATGCACAATGTCTTCCCCTAAACTTTTGGGAAACACAGTCTAAGAGATATGAAAAAAATAGTTCTTAACTATTATTGATATTTCTTTCTCCAAGCTTTTAGAGGATGACTCCAACTTTATCATCTGGAGAAAATTGCTTCTAAACCTTGTGACACTCTAGAAGGGAAGCTATGTCATTGTTTTTGTGACCTTGCCCCTCCTTCCTAGAGTGTAACCACCTTCCAAACAGGCATCACTTCAATGGCCTTCTTGGTCATTTTGGACCTTCCTGTGGTATTCCTCTAGTCTTCCTACCTTCATCATTCCCCCATGAAGTCTTTCTTGACTATTCCAGGCCATCCTTTTCTATCAACTTCCAAAAAAATCATAGTCATATATTTTGAGCTGGAAAGGACTTGAGAAGTCATTTAACCCAAGATCCCCATTTTCCAGAAGAGGGGAAAGAAATCCATGGTGGGGGAAAAAACCTGTTTGCCATGATTCAAGTACAAGAGTAAAGATTTGGACATAGTTCTTTTGACTCCAAATTCAGTATTCTTTCATTCACTAACTCACTCATTCACCAAACATTTATTGAAATTTATATAATGATTCCTGTATTAAAAGGAAGTTTAACAAGATAACTTCAAGTTTGAAATTTTATAACTACATCTCAAAGGATTTGGCTTAAAATTCTGGTTTTGCCATTTACTAGCTACGAGAATGTGAGTTGGTCTCTTTCCTTCTCTGGATCTTAGTCTCTTCTTCTTTGAAGTGGTCAGATTAGATATCTCCCATTTCTAAATTCATTTTTTCAACCAACAAGTGTTTTCTTAGGAGGTTATTATGTGCTGGGACATTGTGTTAAGTGATTTGGACAAAAATACAATGAATGAAATAATCCTTATTAAAGTTTCAATTATTCAATTGTGTATACAGCTATATTTTAGTATTTTAGAACCTCTGGCCTGGAATTATAGTGAATTTTTTTTTTTTTTTTGCAAAATGCCAAAGGTGTTTCTGTAAGACTTCAGATTCATCCCTTCCCAATGCCCCCAACCTCCCTAAAAGGTTAACATTCATTAGCCTAAAGGAGGACCCCTGTTGTGGTCATCACCAGATACTCTGGCATCAATAATTTTGCAACTTTCTTCAATAGTGGTCTAGGTTTGAAGGGCTGAGAAAGAGATTTGGGGGTTTTTGAAAAGCACTTTCTCACGTTGTTTGTGACAATGGAAACTTTGAGTCAGGTGTACTCCTGGACAGAAGGTCTGGCTTTAACCACACCAAGAAACAGACACAAACAGACATGCCACAGGTTTCCAGCCCAGACACCCAATCTTGATCATAGAACAAAAAGGACCTTAGAAATCAACAATTCCACTTCTTCAGATGAGTAAAATGAGAGCCAGAGAAGAGAAACAATTTTCAACCATATCCCAAATCACTTCAATAGTTGCTACAAAGGTGAAGCTAGACTTTATGTCATTTGGCCCCTTACCCAGTTTAAAATGGGGCAATCCTGGCAAAAGCACCTTCTAAAATGAAGGGATTGTCTTGTGAAGAATTGAGTTCCCAGTTACTAGAAGTGTTTGGGCAGAGTCTAGATGACCAACTATGTATGATGCTATGAGGAAGATTCCTTCATTGAGAGAGAATTGAGTTAGACGTCCTCTTTGGCCCCTTCTCAAAATGGCTATTTATCAAAAACATGTCTTTGTGGAAATCCACAAATCTGAGTTACTAAATATTTACTCTTTATAATTTAAATAGAATTTTAGAATCATATAGGTATGGATTCTCAGATCAATAGACTTTTTTGACTATTTGAATCATAGGTTATGATTAGTTTCTAGGGAAACAATGTGGAGGATATTTGGGAGTGGATAAAAGGAAGGGAAGAGAAAGAGAAAGATTACAGACCACTTAGCCAGATAGAAGTAATGGATGCTGAGCTGCTCCCATAATATTCCTAATACAGTTTCTCACACAAAATTGAGAGGAAGGTATATATATATATATATATATATATATATATATATATATATATATTTGATGGGAGATTTCCAATTTCTAAGATATAGTCTCTAACATAGTGAAACAGACAATTAAGAAAAAGCTAGATATAATAGAAAATATAATCACATATACATTTTATGAGAGAAAATTTGACTGTATATGTATTGGGGAATGACTTTTAGTCTTATATACTTTTAATACTACCTGTTTTTTCTAGATGTCATTCCTATTACCAGATAAATTGACTTAGGATCAGTAAATTATACATATGTAAAGAATTATGATGAAGGAGATGATACCATTGATTCATGAATGGAGTCATTGCTCAATATTTCAACAAAAAACTATCTAAAAAAAGTAAAAGTAACAGGATATAAAGGATTTCACATCTGAGATTTGGGCTTTCATAATTTCATTCTTTTCCCAGATGTGGCCAGTGAACCAACACCTCCTTAAAAATCAAAGTGTGGGGCGGTAGGTATTTCCCTCAGTCCAAGATTTTCACCTTTCATGATTTTCTACAATTTCTCTGATCAAAGAACCCTAAGCTAAGGAGACCAAACTTCCTGACATTCCTGGTCCCCAGAGACAGTTTGGTTTCCAGTTTTAAACACCACCCCAAATCTCTGATTATCTTCTCCATTGTTCCTCTATTATTGTAATTGTTTACCTTATTTTGGCATCTTCTCTTTATCTTTCCTTCCTCTACATGCACATACTCTGCATTAGGAATGTATTTCTAGGTGTTTATTTTTCCACAAGTAAAAATGGAGAAATTGAACAAATTCCAGTATAATATACCAAAGTTAACAAGCTACTGGAACCTATCTACTACTGTGCACATTACTGGGCTGTAACAACAATGTCAAGAGAAATCTAGGAAGATTCATAACCACTACAGTGGACCCAGAAATATACAAACAAATAATTGGGTACAGATGTGTAAATACACACATATAATAGATATAGCATATCTACATAATTATATATGTACATAAACACAAATCCATATATTCAATGACTACAACAATGAAAGTAGAAAGAACACTGAAGATTAGTTGAATTCTTGTGATTGAAAGGTCCAATCAGTCCCAGAGAACAATAGATTAAACACAATTCCTTCTGGCAGAGAAGAGGTGGACCTTAGGAATCAAATGTTCATACCCTATCAGATACATTCAGGTTTGCCTGTAGTCTTTGTTGTTGTTTAACTGTTTTCCTTTGTGATAAGAGAAGGTTCAAAGGAAGGGGTATATCAGGAAATGACTGTGGTATATCAACATAAGGCATCAGTAAAGCTTGAAGAAGTAAATCACCCCACATTTGGGGTCATAAGAAATGCTAGTAGAGAAAACTTCACAGTTCCAGATGTGGTTGGTATCTATACCTTTCTAAAAAAATTATGAACTTTAAAAATAAGCAAGCCTGAACATTTTAATTTCAAAGCTGAGCATTGAAGAGGATTATATATAAATTAAACTTATTGCTCTCCAGGTCTCTGGGCCTAATTTGTCTCAGGTAAGTAAATCTCTCTAATCTGGAATGCTGAATGTCTCTGAGATAGCATACCTACTCTTCCCCGTGTTGTGTTTTTCTTCTCAAAATATCCCTGAGCTGGTTTGAGATCAGCCCACTGATTATCTGATTATTGGTTAATTCTACAATCTCTAATTCACTTTCAACTAATCAGGAAATCTCCTGATGGGTCCTTATGCAGCCACTCACATACCTGTCTTTATAATGGATCTAATGCAACACGTCATTAGGGAAGAGGGGATTAAAAAAAGAAGAAGCAGCTCACATTTAGAATTTTCCCAATCCTTTCCAAAATAGGTAGACTTTTGACTATCAGGGGGGCCAGAGAGAAATGTGTTGACACACAGTATAGATTGTGAAAAGATTAGAGAATATCTTGTCTACTGGATGCTTTCCCCCACTCTTCCCTCCACATTTCTGTCTCAAAGATAGAGGAAGGCACTACCTTGGCAACACTTTGTGTATTTATTGTTTATGAGACCTTGAAAGAATGAAAAGAACAAAGGTGCCCGAGTTGGAAGGCGAAATAAAGGTGATAAAGATCAGCGTTCATTTATTAAGAAGCTAGTTTATGTCAGACATTCTCTAATGACTGAGAATACAAATACAAAAGTAAAACAGTCCCTGTCCTCAAGGAGCTTACATTCTCATCAGACAGAAAGCATGTGTACTTATAAGATACATAGAAAGGGGAAATAAAGATAAGCTTAGATAAGAAGAAACTGGCTGTTGAGTTCAGGAATAGATTTTCTACAGATGTAGCTACTTCTTGAAGGAATATCGCTTCTATTATCCAGTTAGTTCCTTAGACTGATCCTGTGAGTCAGAGTACAAATCCTATTATCTCAATTTAATAGCTAAAGCCCAGAGATGGGGAGTGATTCTTACCTTGAACAGGTGATCATCAGCCCATAACCCAATATGCCAGCTTCCCTCCATGTTACTGCTAAGTAAAATTTCTCTCCATTCAAGGGTTTCTTCCTCCTTAAATCCTTCCCTAACTCCCACAGCTGAAAGCACTTTGTTTAGCTCTCTCTCTCTCTCTCTCTCTCTCTCTCTCTCTCCATCAAAAACATTTGTAAACATGTTCATAGAATGACAGGGTAATAGAATTTAGAGGTGAAGGGGCCCTTAGGGAACAGAATGTAAGATCTGGAAGGGACTTCATTGATCAAGGAGGCTTGGGGGAAAGGGATTTTGTAGACTCTCTAATCCAATCCTTTCACTTTACAGATGAGAAACTTAGACCTGGGCTATAAAAAGACTTTCCCACAGTCAAAGAAAGGATCATAGGATTTTGAGCTGAGAGGGGATGAATTTCAATTGCTTCATTTTATATCTAGGAAACTGAGGCACAGAATCAGGAAACTAAAACTTCCGAGAAAAGTAAGTAGAATAACTTAGACCTGCAATTAGCTCTGCTGACTACAGGTCTAGTGCTCCTTTCACAAAACATCACAATTTTGTGAAAGGGCAGTATCTCCAAGTTAGTGCCAAGGTCAATGGGTAAGCCTACTCCACCTCCAGTTGCTTGCACCTCTCTGGTCCCTTTTAATTAGAATGATCTTCTGCCTTCTCTGTCTTCCTGCTCTCACTGTTCTTATTTGTCTCGACTTCACCCAATCTAGCCTTCTTCATCCTGTTTTCCTGTAATAGAAGTCCTGGTATCTTTGAATATCATTACCATTACCCCAGGCTTCCTGCCTGTGGCTTTACACTCATCTCACCCCATCAGTGAACTGTCATTGTCTAATATTCCACCAGGTATGCCATAGTTAGAAAAAAATGAACAGACAGGGTCACCAAGCATGGGGGGAAAATGGCCATGTTGGAACAGCTAAGGGGATCCTTTTCTAAAGGTAATCTGGATCTCTAAAAACCTGTTTGCCTGATCCACTCTCTAAAACAGTGAGGTATAGGAGAAAGAGCTCTGGATTCACTATTCGAGGACCTGAGTTCAAATCCTAATCTGCTACCAACTACTTGTGTGGTTGAGAGGCTTTAGGAAAATGTCTCAACATTTTAGGATTCAGATTCATCGTCAGTAAATGGAAGGGTATGGACTCAATTCTTTTCTTGTTCAAAATCCTAGGACTTACACCTTTCACCTTTTCTGGAAATGGGTGAAGACTGGTTTGGATTTTGAGTCTTCCTTCCCTCCCAAAGACTCAATGAACAAATCCCAAGGAACTCTAGGAAGGCAACGAGTAGTCTTGGATGCTTAGTAAATGGAAACTGTCATCTCAAATGTGTCTCTTAGGTGTATATCTGAGAGGGGCCCAAGAAAATTTACTAAAGCTTGGTTTCTTCCTAATGACTGCACATTCATTTGGCATATATATGTATATGTGTATATATATATATATTTAGTAAACACTTAATAAATGCTTTTCATTCATCATTTGTGGATAGTGAGAATGGCATCTTTATTCAATATTCCTTCACTTTAATCAATCTTTTGTGGAAATCATGGCATCATTTTTCTGATGTCATGGTCTTCTTTGAGATCGAAGGACAGCAACTACTACCACCATTCACTACTACCACTGACTTGACAAATGAAAAGAACCAACCCTGAACTCTACAGAAGTGAGTGACTTCAACTTCCATGATTTTTTTAAGAGCTGGAGGTTGATTATTAAATCAAACCTTCTCATTCGACAGAAAAGGAAATCAGGGCTCAGATTTTTTTTAAATACCCAGAAATTTTTTTTGAGATTATCTAATCTAACTTAATTTTTGAGCTGAGGAAAATGAGCCCCAGAGAAAGTTATCTTGCTCAGGGTTATACAACTTACAGATGGTGGAGACAGAACTAGAACCCAAGTCCTCTAAGACTAGAGTTCTTTCCCCTACACAGATATGCCCATTGTCTCACTGAGTCATTGACAGAACTGGGGCATACACCAAAGTCTACTGATCTCCAAACCTCCATCCTCTTTCTGCTGCATCACACAAGCCCCCCTGGTCCCTGATGAATCTGTTCAGTGTCCTTGTAAGCAAAGGAAGAAGAGAGGAAGAAGAGGCTCTTATCAATGACAAAACAAATCCATTCTCTAAGAGGTGAAGTCATTTTTAGGATGATCAAGTTAGTATGTGTTGAAGGCAAATCTGGAACCCAGAGCATCCTGAGTCTTGGCTCCTTTATATCAACTGAGACTCGAGCAAAATAATAACATATCCAAAATAGACATGAAGACATCATGTAAAGCCACACAACTGATGGGATTAACAGATGAGAATTGTTTACATTAGCACTCAATTGTCAAAGTGAAAGCAATTGGTCTTCTTTGCTTTTATCCAAAGGAGAAAATTGTGCCTGGGGCAAATTCACTTTATCGGACCAGTGGACAGGCCAAAAAAGATGGTGCTAGAAAGCATTGACACAGACTATCCAGGTACAAGGGGGACATCTGAAGACCATGGTATAGCACCAGAGGCAAGCAGCCCCTCCATCATGATAATGGCCTGCTAGCTTAGTCATTTCATGCAAGGTGGTGACTACAGCATTTTATGCTATTGCACTGAATTATTTCTAGGGATGACATTTGAGGATAATGGGAAGTTAAATTGTGAGTTTATTAGGATCAGAGGATTCCCCATGTAGAGCTAGAACTAGGGGAAGCTTTAAAGGTCACTAGGCCATTGTTAGCCTGGATTCCATGAAATTTCTTTCTTTCTTTCTTTCTTTTTAGATTTTTGCAAGGCAAATGGGGTTAAGTGGCTTGCCCAAGGCCACACAGCTAGGTCATTATTAAATGTCTGAGACCGGATTTGAACCCAGGTACTTCTGACTCCAGGGCTGGTGCTTTATCCACTACACCACCTAGCCGCCGATTCCATGAACTTTAAAAAAATTTTGATAACTAAAATAATTTTAAAAGTAAGGATTATTATGATCGACTTGATCCTTTCTATGTTATTTTAAGCATTTTAACTATTCTAAGGAGCTCATATTTTGACAACTATTTCAATGTAATTGGTTTCCATTGTAATCCTTTGTGTTTCATTATGTGCATTTTAAAAACAATTATGAAAAGAATATCATGGGATGTGCCAAAGAGATGGGACACACACACACACACACACACACACACACACACACACACACACACACACACACACAAAATGAACAAAAGGATAAACCCACCGATTTATTCCAACTCTCTCATTTTACAGAAGAGTGAATTAAGACTGAGAGAAATTGAGTGATTTGAATCATAGTCTTAGAACTTGGAAGAAGCTCAGAGACCCTGAAGTTTAACCATCAGATGAGGAAACCAAAGTCCAAAGAGGGCAACTGCTTGTCCTTTGGTCCCTTAGGGAGTAAGTTACAGAGGTGGAATTTACAGGTAGGGTTGGTCACCCTAAAATGTTTACAGGTCACCTAAAAAAGTTGCCAGAAAAGAATTATCTGGCCTTTTCTTACTTTTCTCTGTTTTTAGGCACTTAGGTACTGACACAGCCATGAAAATATTCTTTAAAAAATCAAATAATTGAGTAAGTGTAGGTCGATACTACTTGTGAAATGAATAAATGTGGTTTAGATGTAATATTCAATAAAGAAAATGTCGACTTCACTCCAAAGATCATGCTTTCATGTAAGAGGAGGAAAGATTGATATTTTCCCCTTTGCAAAGAAAAGGTCACTTATTCTTGGAGTCTTTAAGGATCAGTAAAAATCTACTTTGCAGCCATAGCCGTAGTTATTTCAGAATTTGCAGAATGCAAATGCAGCTTCAGAGCTGGGAAGGATCTTAGAATATGGGATGTCAGAGCTAAGAGGGAGCATGTCATAGTTGGGAATGACCTTAGAACAAGAAATGGCAGAGTTGGTTGGGAGATAAAAGATCCTCCAACTCCAACTCAATCATTTTTATAGGAGAGAAAGCTGTATCTCAGAGAGAGGAAAATCATCTAAGATCATCACACAATAAGGGGTCCCGCTTTAAAAAAAGCAACAAATCTCTTATTCCACATCAGTGGAATTTTTTTTCCTACCAGTCTTGCTATTATTAATATTGGATCTAAATGCAGTGATATTTTGGCAATCCTTTCTGGAACTCCCAAATTGACTACTTTGAAGCTCTTTGATTTGAGAAAACTTCAGACTTCCCACAAGGTAGACTGAGACTTGGGTTAGGCAATTTATAGTCTACACATTCAGAATTTCCTCTAGGATTCCAGTCCTTTCCATAGTTCCTATGTTGGCTCTCCAATATTCACAACTGTCTTGATGGCTGTTCTAATCATTTCTTCATTTGTGAAATGAGACAGTTTGTCTCACTGAATGAGTTCTAAGGTCTTAATCTATTACTCTCTGCATCAAGAGCTCAGAGATTTTTCTTCCTAGAGGCCCAGAGCTCTTGAACAGTGTAGGAAGGTCAAGTGTTTGGAAACATTTTTTTTTAGGTTTTTGCAAGGCAGTGGGGTTAAGTGGCTTGCCCAAGGTCACACAGCTAGGGAATTAAGTGTCTGAGGCTGGATTTGAGCTCAGGTCCTCCTGACTCCAGAGCTGGTGCTCTATCCATTGTGCCACCTAGCTGTCCTGAAGGTCAAGTGTTTTGCACAAGGATTTACAGAGTTATTGACAGACCATAATATGTAAAGGGGCCTAAGCTCACCTTTTACAGATGAGGTTCTTAGGACCAGATAAGCAAAGCTACTTCTTCACAAATGAGCTAGTGTCTGAGGCAGGCATTCTTGACTTTCAAGTTTCATTAGTGCTTTCTTCACTACATCCCACTCTCAGAACTCACAGCTCTTAGCTACAAACTCTTTTTCAGACATTTTCCTGATAGTAGGGAATATCGCAAATGGTAATAGGAGATTTGGCAAAACAAAGGGTGGTCTAGAGGTTACAGAAATGATCTGCTCAGCCAAAGGATAAACTGGAAAGAATTGAGAGTTCCACCCATTATCATCTTTAAGTTTAGAGTTTGGGGGGTTATGATATTTATTTCTCTCATTCTCTCTGCCCCCCACCTGGAAAACCTTTGTGTAGCCCTTTCTCCAAGGGTTCAGTTACCAATTCTGTCCCCCAGATAGGATCCATTCCTCTATCCTGCAACCCAACCCAATTCTACTTCCCACCTGGGAACCCATACTGTATACTATCCCTTTGTCTCCCCAATCTCGTCTTTCATTTCCCTCACTCTTTGCATCTGTTAGACTTGTTTCCACCTGAAATATTTCCCCCTACTCAGACACAGAATCCAACTCTGTTTTCCAGGGCTCCAAGCCCAGGCTTTCTCCCCACTTTCCACCTGCTAGGGAAGAGGTTCTCATTCTCTCAGCCCCAGCTGGCAGGTGCCTCTTGGGACTGACCCAAATATCTAGGTGGAAGATAGAGAAACAAAAGATTCAATGTCTCTCTGAAAGTTCCAACCTAAGGATACTTAGAAACAGAAAGCCCTGTGTCCTTTGGAAAGTTCCAACCTAAAGAAACTTATACCAGTAAGGTCTCAATTTATCCTTCTTAGAAATGGCCCCAGGGATAATAAGAGAAAGAGATTAGGAAAGACAGGGTCAGAATTTTCCTGAATTCTTGGCATTTCAATCATAGTACTTAGAATTGAAAGCACTTTGAGAGACCACCTAATCCAACTCACTTATTTAAAAAAAATTTAAATGTTACTTTTTCCCCATGGAATAAACATTTATTTTCTCTTCATCCCACTTCCATCCTGAAGAAAAAAAAAAGAGGAAGAACAAAATTCCTGTAAGAAGTGTGAATAGTCAAGCAAGACAAATTTCCATATTGTTCAAGTCCAAGAAAAGGTTCATTTTATACCCTTAGCCTCTTATTTCTACCAGAAGGCAAACAGTATTATTCATCATTGATCTTCTGGAATCATGGTTGAACATGGCATTTATCAGAGTTCTTAAGTCTTTCAGAATATTTACTTTTGCAATGTTTCATTGCATTGTAAATTGGTATCCTGGTTCTGCCATCTTCATTTTGCATTGGTTCATACAGGGCTTCCCAGTTTCCTCTGAAATGGTCCATTTGGTCATTTCTTATAGTACAATAATATTCCATTAAATTTACATGCATAATTTTAAAAATCCATCTCAAGTAGTTGACATATCTAGGTTTCCAGTTTTTGTATTTCTTTTTTTAACTACTAAGAAAACAGAAACTAATTTTTTCATGCAAGAAAAGAAATAAATTCTTTAATTTCATTATGGGTCAAAATCTTATAACTTTGGGGGCATGATTCCAAACTGCATTGCAACAGTCCATAAATGTGTTGGATTTTTTTTATGGATTCCCTCCAACAGTTTTATTTTCTTGTCATCTTTGCAAAACTAATAACTGTGAGGTGAATCTTACAGCTGATTTAATTTGTATTTTGTTGGCACAGTGGATAAAACATTGATGAGGTAGTGAGGAAGACCTCAGTTCAAACCCAGATTCAGATCCTTACTAACTGTGTGACCATGAACAAATCACTTAACCTCAGTTTCCTTATCTGTAAAATGGGGATAAAAATAGTACCGACCTTCCACAGTTGTTGTGTGGATCAAATGAGATAATATTTGTAAAGGGATTTGCAAACCTGCAAGTTCAATAATTATTCATGCTAGTTGTCTGATTGACTTCTTTATTTTTTAACTGGTACTTTGAAATATGATTTGAGATCGAATTCTGCCAGACCTTCTTTCTTTTTACTTTCTTTTTCATTGTTTCCCCTTGATATTCTTTACTTTTTGTTTATTTTCTAATGAATTCTCGCTTAGCAAAGTAATCTTTTAAGTGAACCAATCTTGGTAGTATTATCATTATTCTACTAAGTTAAGTCGCCGATGAACAATTCATATTCCTTCGATTATTTAGTCTTCTTGTTATTTCTCAAAAGTGTTTTTGGTTATATAAATGTTATTCTTGTGTGTATCTTGGGGTAATGATAGTAAACTCCCGTATTTCTTAGCTATTTCATAGATACTTAAAATAGATTTTTTTCTATCTCTTTCTGCTAGAGTTTGTTACTAGTATACATCATTACTGATGATTTCTATAGATTTGTTTTACATCCTGCAACTTTGCTGAAGTTACTGTTTCAATTAAGTTTTAGTTGAATCTTTGGGGTTTTCTAGATAAACCATCTTCAAAAAGAGAGACAATTGTATTTTTTCACCTCTACATATTCCTTCAACTTATGTTTCTTGTTTTATTACTAGGTAACATCCTGCACTGTTTCAAATAGGAGTAGTAATGGAAATTCTCTTTATCTATTTGATCTTACTGTAGGGTTATCCCCATTACATATAGTGCTTATTCCAGGTTTTAGATAGATATTACTTACCATTTTTAGGAAAGCTCCGTTTATTTCTTCTTGCTTTTATTTTTCCAGAATTGACATGCTATTTTTCAAAAACTTATTTCTACATAGATTGATATAGTCATGGTTTTTGCTTTACTTGCTATTGCTATGGTTTCTTATGTTATACTCTTCCTAATATTAAATGAACCTTGCATAATCAGTATAAATAAGATCTGATCACGGTGCTTAATTTTTTTTGAATGTGTTTCTGGAACCTCTTTACCAGGATTTTATTTTTTGAAATTCTGCCAAACTTCATTAGGATTGAAATTGCCAGTAGTTTTCTTCAGTTTCTAAAGTGTCTAATTCTGATTCTCATTGGTTAAGGTACCAAGACCATATTTATATATCAGAAGAAATTTGGCAAGATCCTTTTCTTTTTCTTTTTTTAAATTTGCAAATATTAATAACATATTGGAATTAATTGTTCTTGAGATGTTTGATAGAATTAGCTTGCACGTTAACCTAGTTCTCAAGTTTGTTTTCCTTAGGAACTTCACTTATCACTTGTTCAATTTCTTTTTCAGAAATTTGGTTAGTTTAAATTTTCTCTTTCTTGTTACATCAAATTGGATGTTTTACATTTTTGTTAATATTCCTCTCACTCAATTTATGCCAATTTTATTTACATATATTTAGATGAAATAATTTCTAAGAACTTCCTTAATTTCAACTTTATTGTGAACTATTTTTTTGAATTTACAATTCAATTTATGCAAATAAAGATATTTTTGATACTGGTCATTTGATTTCTCTCTCTCTTTTTTTTAAGAAATCAAAGTAACTAACAATTTCTCTACTGTTTTGGTTCTTATAAATTTATTCTTATTTTTGCTTCCAAATTTCTTAATATCTTCTTTGATTTTCAGAATTTTTATTTTGATGTTAAATCATGTTTTTAAATTTTGTTGATTATTTTAGTATTTTAATTGTATGTTCAATTTGATCTCTTCTATTTCTCTTTTGTTTATGAAAATATTTGAAGAGTGAAATTTTCTCCTACAGATACTTTGATTACTTACTTCAAATTTTGGTATGTCTCCTCAATGTCATTAGGTTATGGTTTCAATAATTTGTTCTTTGACATACTAATTCTCTGGGATTAAATGATTTAATTCCCAGTAAATTTTAATCATTTCTTTAATAGTTTTTATGGAATATTATTTGCATTTTAATCAGTAAAGGCTGTATTTAACATTTCTTATTTCCTGTATTTTTGAGGTTTTTAAATCTTATACATGATCTTTTTTTGTGACTATTCCACACATAGAATATGTATACTTCTTTCTATTACCATTTAATAATCACTAGAGAGCTGTCAAATTGAAATTAGAAATTCTCCTCAAGGGCTTTGTTTTCTTTTTTTGTTTTAGTTTTTTTAGGGGGTGGAAAGCTTTATGTCAGAAAGGATTACACTGAGCTCCTACTCTATTAAAATTAAAATACTCCTATGGTTTCTTTAACTTTTCTTTTAAATATTTAGATGAAGTACCATTCAGTATATATGTTAATATTGAAAATAATTGATTGTATCTTCCAGAGTAATATAATTTCCAAGTTTATATATTTTAATCAAGTCAATTATTGCTGTTGTTTTGCATGGCCTTTATTTTACAAATGATAACTGATGCTCCAAAGTTAGAGTGATTTGTTCAAAGTCATTTGTTCAAAGTGGTAGTAAGGAATAAAATCAGGGTGTGAAATCCTCTGAAGCCAAATCCAGTCTTTTGTTTAAAAATAACTCTTCTTTTCCCTGGCCCTTGAGGATCTTTGCTGCCTCTCCTCCCTATTCTTTCTTGGAGAAGTCTCTCTGTGCTTAGGCTGAATGGATGTGATATTGATTTTGAAGTTCTCCCAGGGAGAGGTAGGCACCAGAATTCAGGACTGGGTAGGAAGAAGAGACAGCATGAGTCTGGTTTGGTACAGGAGGAACATCCCAGGGAAAAGGAGAGACAGGCCCCAACTCAGAGCTTAGAGGAAGGCTCCCTTCCTGGGTTGAGTCAGGTCTTGATACCAAGGAATTCTGGGACCTTGAGAAATTGGGGTCACAAGATGGGGTGGTAGCTGTGACTTCTTCAGGAGGTGAGGTCTCCTTCTTGACTTCCTTTCCTGGTAAAGAGATGCTTTGGGTTCCCAGGTTATTTCCAGGCCCCAAGAAGGGCCTGGGGGAGAAGAGTATCATGTCATCTCCAGAGGGAAATGTGCAGTAAGAGTCATCGTCAGATCCTCCAGGGGGCAATTGGGGTACCAGGGAGCCCTGCTCTCCTTCCTCTTGGTTCTCCTCCTCTTCCTCACTGAAAGGTGAGTAGGTGAAATATACCTGGCAGGACTCTACTTCCAACGCGTCAGGAAGATGGAAGAAAAAGTATCCCTGGTTGGTGAAGCAGCTGGAGAGGGAGTGACCACTGGTCTCTGGGGATCGATAGGCTGGAACCAGTTCCTTAGAGAGCAGCAAGCCCAGGTTTGGGTCTTCCTTCTGCAGCACCTCTAATGGAGAGATTTCTGGGGCCAAAATGTTGGTGGTGAAGGAGGCGGTGGGAAAGGGAGAAGAAAGCCACTTCTGCCAAAGGGGGGAAGAAGAAGAAGAATACAAAACAATATGTCATTACTCATAGGGATTCAAGTCCCATTTGAGACAGTTAATTACTACTAGTATAACCCTGAGCATGACTAGGATTCTTTCCCCCATTCTCAGGGCACCGTTAGAGTTCACCATTGTTACACTTCTAATTGGCATTCTAGAAACACCTTCCACTGGCCTCTTCAACCCTTTCCAAGAGCTGAGGAACTGGTGATTTGGGAGAATGCTTGATTAAAACAAAAAGAGGGGGGGGGGTGGCTGGGTGGCATAGTGGATAGAGCACCGGCCCCGGAGTCAGGAGTACCTGAGTTCAAATCCGACCTCAGACACATAATAATGACCTAGCTGTGTGGCCCTGGGCAAGCCACTTAACCCCATTGCCTTGCAAAAACCAAAAAAAAAAAAAAAAAAAGGGAGAATGAGGAAAGAAAGAAAAGGAGAAAACAGGTGAAAGGTGGAAGAAGAGGAAGAAATGGCTTTTCTTTTGTTGGAAATTGAAATAACAAATGGATCTGACTGAAAGTCAGTTACTCTGAGTTACTGTGAATTAAGGATACAGGAGAAGCCAAGAGGGTAGGTGGCCACATCCTAGGCAAGGGGAAGATTAGCTGAGACTTCTCCAGAGACAGCTAAATAGTAGCATAATCCTAGAGGACTGGGCTTGGAGTCAGAAGACCTGAGTGTAAATCTAACCTCAGGCATCAGATATATGACTTTGGCAAGTCTCTTGTCCTTTCTGCCACTCAATTTCCTCATCTTAAAAATTGGGATAATAATTGTGAGGATTAAATGAGATAATGATTGTAAAATAATGCCTGTTACATAGTAGGTGACTTAAAAATGCTTATTCTCCTTTTTTATTTTTTAAAACATTTTTCAAATTAAAATTAAATTTAAATAAAAATTAATGTCATATCTAATTTTATATGCAATAATATATTTATTATACATTAACTTTTATACTAACATATATGCTATAATTATAATTAATTTCATAATAAATACAAATATATGTATTAAAATAACAAATACTGAATAAATAATTATATATAATAAATTTATAATGAATAAATTTAAGTAAAATTTTTAAAAAATTAAATTTTAAATTAAAAACATTTATTATCCTGGTGTAGTGATTAAAAAGGCTCAATTCCCATGTGATCTTACTCACTTTGGGTCACTCACACTTATAAATATCTTCCCCTCTCTGTGCCTCAGTTTCCTCAAATGTAAAATGGTTTCCTCAACATTGTTCCTTCCCTATCTAAATCCTGTGACCAAAGAATCCTTTGAATCTAAGGCTGTAATCCAAGGTAGTGGTATCAGAGGATGATAAATTTAGGGCTAGAAGGAAAGTTAGAGCTTATTTAATTCAATCCAACTCATTTTACAAAGGGAGAAACTGAAGCACAGAGAGGGGAAGTCACTTGACCAAGGTCATACAGGCAGCAAGCAGTAAAACCATGGTTTGAACTCTAGGTCTCTGACTCTGGATAGATATGCTCTAGAAGGAGAAACCAGTGTAGTAAGTGGACTTAGGGGGGATGGGAGAAAGGAGAATGTATTTGAAGTTATTACCCTTCAGTTGGAATCCTAACTCTGCTCCATACAACCCATGTGACCTTGAGCAAGTCTCTTCCCCTCTGAGATGCTACTTCACTTTCGTAAAATGAGGGTAGCACCAGATTATCTCTGAGATCCCTTCCAAGTTCTATGAGTCTAGGAGATGTGATACTCGTCCCCAAGGTTGCCCTTGGTGCTTCCGTTAGGGTGGAAGGACCTGCTAAGTCATGTGGGTAGATGGATCCACTCCTAGTCAAAGAATTCCAGAGCTGGGAGGGGACCCCCAAGAGCAACCCTATCACCTTCAAATGAGGACGTGAAGCCCTTTCAAAATGAAGTGACTTGTCCAAGGTTACACAGCTTAGTCAGAACAAAGGCAAGACTGGGATTCTGATTCTATGTCAAGTCACTGTTCTTCTGACAGTTCCTTATGGCCTCCAGAAACCTCAGGGATAAATTGTTACACCTATGTTATAAAGTAAAGGTCATAGGACAGTCCCAAACCCTTTGTTCTGAGATCTCAAGAGTTAGAAAGGACTTTCTAACTCATGGTATCCCATGAAATCATCCCTACAGATTCACTGAGAAGTCAATTAACCTCTACTTTTGAATACTTCAGGAATAAGCTCTCTGCTTTCCAAGTTCCCCTTTCATTGTTGGACAGCTCCAGGTGTCAGAAGCTTCTTCCTTATGTTGTTTTAAAGAGAATGGGAAGCAGGCTGAGGTAGGGCCTTGGAGGCTGAAGGAAGGGGACCCAAGTGCTGCAAGACCGCCAAGTCATTAGACTGTGTTTTCTGTGAAAGAAGGAATCCTTGTGTGTGTAGATATGTAAGTGGGTGTGATTTCTTTCTCTGTATTTTCACTGCTTAACAAATTACTTGACTCAATAAATGTTTGTTGTATGACTAAATGATTGACAAAAAGGATGTAGAGCCTAAGGAGATATTATTTTTTCCCAATTTCAGCATTCTGTCTTCCTTTCCCTCTCATTATTAAATGAAAACAATGTAGATTCTTCCCAAAGGGTCAGTTCACCATTACCTCCTCCACTTCTTAATTACTACTTCCTTTCAGCCCATCTACACACACACACACACACACACACACACACAGACACCCCACAACTATACCTGGAAATCTCCTCCATGTTCTGTGCTCAATGAGGAAAAGAATTTAGAAGGGTCTGGAATGTGACATTTTAAAACCTTCTTCAGCCTGTTGGGGAGGAAATGAGGATGTGAGAGAGTGAGGAAAACAAAGATGTAGGATGCCCCTCTCCCATGTGGTGACCCTCCCTCCTTTCCAAAGATCTTTTTTTTTTAAAAAGATTAGCAAGCAATTCTTATCAGAACTGAGGGTGGGGGCAGCTAGGTGGCGCAGTGGATACAACACCAGCACTGAAGTCAGGAGGACCTGAGTTCAAATTCCATCTCAGATGCTTAATAATTACCCAGCTGTGTGACCTTGGGCAAGTCACTTAACCCTATTGCCTTGCAAAAAAAAGAACTGAGGGTGGAACCACATGTCTACACACAATGGCGCACACATGTACAGACACGAAAAACACAGGCAAATATAATTAATGCACATTTGTGTGCACATACAATGCATACAAACATGTGCATTATCAATGTATAAATCATGCCTGTATGATGGATGAAACATGGCACTTGCATATCGTACACATGCACATAAACATGAATGCAAACAAAAAAATGTGAAAAAATTTACCTGCCCACAAACACTCATGCAAGAATGATGTATACAAATATGCCTCAAGTGTGATCATATATGGCCATATATATGAAATTCTACAAACCCACATGTAGTTACATTCAAATGCCCTGAGTCTGAGACCCCAAGATATGGAAGAGCACTATATCTTCCTTAATTCTTCATAACTTTTTTCCAATAGCTCATTCCCTGAATACCCACTCACTCATGGATTGAAGAATGGGGAGGGATAGGCAAGGGTCTGCCACTACTCTTAGCCAAGAGCCAACTGGGATCTTTAAGGGATCTAGGAAGGGGAAGGGAGAGAGGATGAGGTCCCTAATAATGTGTAAGAGTGAAGGACAGAGAAATCCAAACAGGGAGGTAGGTCAGAATCTCTCACCATTTCTGGGGATACCACTTGAGCACCAACAGGAGCATGAGGGAGATGCTGACAGTTCCACAAAGACCCATAATTAAGTGCATTAGCCACTTGAAGATGAACACTGGGAAAGAGAATAAAAAGGAGAGTTACCAAAATATAAATAAGTCAAGAATCAGGGGACATAATGTGACCTCAGTCCAAGGTCTGACCCCCAATATAGACTCATATAACACTTTATGAGATCAGTAGGATATGATTTACTGGCTTCATTTAATAGATGAGGACAACGACAAGAAGTTTAAGTGATCTGTCCAAGGTCTCATAGTTATCAGTGAGTGATATGCTAATAGCAGAATTTTATTAAGTCTTTCTGCTCCAAACACAATGAATGATTTTCTTCCATATTTCTCATGTAGACAACGTGCTTTCCTCATTGTGAAACTGTGAGACAGCTAAAGATTATCTACATTTTTACAGAAAGAAAAACTGAAATGCACGTAGATGAAATATCTTGCTCACATTGTTCCTCAAGAGCAGGAACTATCTCTTTCCTTTCCTAATATGGTGCCTAACCGGCATTCATATCTAGAAAATAGATGGAACGCTTTGTAACACTTTTAAGGATGGTTCGTGTTGACAGATTCAGAATAATGGAAGTGCCTTTAGGATGGGAATTGTTTCATTTTTCATATTAGTATTTCCTGCACTGAAGACTTAAATTATTCATATAATATCAGGAGAACTCAAAGTCCCCTAGAAACCTGGCCAGTTAAATTGTAGATGATTTATTGGTTGGGGCGGGGGGATAGAGAAGAGGTGATGAGAGGAAGCAGATGAAAAAGGGTTCTGATCTGCATCATTAGAGGGAAAATCTATAGTTCCTTACCCATAATAGGTCTTGATAAATTTGAATGGCTTGTTAAGTTGCTGATTGCTTTCAGACCACTAAAAACCCAGGATCTTTTTTACAGAAACTGTTGCGATCAGTCAAAACTGCCTCTATTCTTTACTTGGTCATATGACTTCTTGAACCCCAATGTCGACATTTACATTTATTCTCCTGTTACAGTCTGCCTATTATTCTAGTCTGTTTAAATTGCTCTGAATTTACCTACCAATATATCCTTCTTAATTCAATTGGATCCAGCCCAATTCTCCCCATTTCCCTCACTTACAAACTCCTCCTATTTATCCTCATTTTATTCTCCCTCACTTTCCATATACAACCCTCATGTTTCTCTTACTTCTCTTTCCCCCCTGCCTTATACTTCCCTCCTCAAATCTTCCTACCCAGAGATATCCATCACAATCCCTCCCTACCTCCAATTATTCCTTCCCTCGGTACCTTGTGGTTTTGTCTGGAAGAGAAGGGTTTGACTCCAGGGACTCCAAAATGCTTTTACTCCTGTTTTTTCTGGTTTACCTCGGACCTGGAGCTCATACTTTGTTCCAGGAGCGAGTTTTTCTATATTGATCCACCTCTGGTCTTGTTTTATAGACAACACAGTGGCTTTCTGCAGAGAACCAATGAATGAATCAATACACATTTATTAAGTTTCTACTACAGTCCAGAACTGGACTCAACCAGACATTGGGAATAAAAAAACAAAAAATGACAAATAGAACAATGAACCTTAAGGAATTTCTATTCCAAAAGGGGTTGATATTTAACTCTGTGCATATGTGTGAGGGAGGGGTGTGTATGTGTGGGGTGTGTGTGTGTGTGTGTGTGTGTGTGTGTGTCTGTGAATGTACACACACACAAATAAAACATAAAGTGATTGGGAACTAGTAGAAGAAATTCTCTTGAAGAAGTCATATTTGAACCTTGTTTTGAGGGAAACTGAGGAATGAAGGAAGGGCATTCCAAGTGTTCAACCCAGCCTGTACAAAAACACAGGAGATAGACTGTTTTGTGTTAAGAACAAACCTTGGAAGCATAAAATCTTGAATTTTTCAAATTTTGGGATCTTTAGAATCTTAAACTAATGGAATTTGGTTTTTATGAGTTTCTGTAGGTTGTTGCAATGCTTTATAGTTTCATAACCCTATATGCAGAATTCAGGACAATAGCAACAAAATGCTGAGGACAGTGAACTTTTCCACACACAAACTTCCCACTCTCCCCCCGCCCCCACAATAATCCCTTCTTTCACCTTCCCTGCCTCTCTTCTGGTGCTCTTCACAACCTCATGGTTTTTGTTAGGTTTTTGCAAGGCAAATGGGGTTAAGTGACTCACCCAAGGCCACACAGCTAGGTCATTATTAAGTGTCTGAAGCTGGATTTGAACTCAGGTACTCCTGACTCCAGGACCGGTGCTCTATCCACTACGCCACCTAGCCGCCCCAACCTCATGCTTTTTTGCTCTTCTCTTTATGGCATTCTGAATCTAGACTCTGCCTTTTATTTATACCAAAGGATCATCAATTGAGAGCAGTTTAAGGTGTCTCCCTTTCTATAGGTGTGTTTGACTCAAAAGGGACCAAAAGATGACACCTAGTCCTAGCTAATGTTTCACTTGGTCCCAGATGGCCAAATAAAGACTGAAGTAATTTCCAGAAAAATATAATTTTGGTTAGATATAAGGAAAAAACTTCCTTGTTTTTAGTAATGAAATAATATGCCTCAATTAATAATAACCATCATTGAATATTATTATTATTATTATAAACTTTATATTTTATAATATATTTTGGAACTGATAGATTATTTCATTGTCGTAAGGAATATCACATTCATCAATACAGATCAATATTTCCCTGATCATTTATAGTTCTAAGAGAGGTGGTTAGGAGACTGGTAGATGAAGGGCTATGCCCAGGATCCCTCAGTCAGTCAGTATGTGTCATAGGCTAGATTTGAACCCAGGTCTTCTTGTCTCCAAAAACCCAAGACCCGCTTTCTTTTGACTGTGCCATATTTGCCTCTTATTGTTATCGATGTTATTGGGCTGAACCATGACTTTATTGATATAAAGAGTGTCTAATGCATTAACACCCTCTACCAAAGCCAATTGGTATCTGCTCTCCAACTTCTAATCTTGGGCACGAGAGGTTAAATATCACATAAACAATTTATTTCCACCCAGGCCTCTCTGCCTATTCAACTCTGCTCAATTGCCTCTCCAGTTAACATACTCTTCCATCATAACTTTAATCTGTATTTCAGGTTAGGAACAAGAGATCCTAGAGTCCAAAACTTATTAATCTCTGTGTGTGTATGTCCTGGACTCTGTGAGCAGTCAGATTTATGAAGTCCCTTCTCAAAATCATGCTCCTAAATGACTAAATTAGATATGTAGATTTACAAAGGAACCCAATTATCTAGAATCACACCTATCCAAATATTTTATAAAAATCCACAGTCACCAGGTTTAAAACCTTGGTTTTAAAGTATTCATTACCACAAGAGGGCTAAGAGGAATATGAAGAAGGGTCCTGAACAGAAGCAAAAACAGGAGTTGGGGTAGTTCTCCTAATAACTCTCCAGGCCAGAATGCTCATCTTCATCCTGGTCCTCCTAAAGTATCCCCCCCCCAACACACACACCTATACACACATAATATCCTAGAGAAAGAGTTCTTAGTCTTCTTAATGTGTTCTCTCCTCTTGGATCGTAATTCTATCATTGTCTAGTGAACCCTTCTCAGAACCATGGTTTTAAATCATGGAAATAGGATAATAAAGGAAAACAATTCTAGTAATATAAAAATAATTTTTCCCCATCCAGGTTCAGTTTCTTGAAATCTCTCCATGGACCACTTGTCCTAGATAAAGAAAATTTAGACTCAATCATCTTCCCTTCGAGATGTGAATCCTGTAGTCCTCTGTCTAAGATGGACTTTGGGCTCTATGTGGCTGGTATGGACTTTTCCAAAAAGACATCCTGAATTCTGAAGGGTAGACTTTCACTTCCACTGGCTGGGTGATACAGTTCAGGGAAGGGAAGTTGGGAGGAGACCCAAGGGGCTAAGGAGAACAGAACAGCTTAAGTCCAAAGTCTCCGAACTCACTCACCTCCCAGGTGTTTCCTTGAACCTGATATCTAGCCTCAAATACCAGGTATCCCTCCAAGTAGTGTGAACATACGGGGACTTCCCAGGTCACGTTGTAGTCATGTTCTTGCTGGATTAGGTAGAGGTTGCTAGGGGCCATCAGTCGAACTGAAGGAGAAAGGGATAGCAAATGTTGGGGAAGCTAGGAAGAAATTCCAACGCAATATGAGCTCAGTTATTTCCCCTCCCTTTTTCTTCAGTCTACTTCCATCCACTTAGTCTGGACAGCTGCCCTCCTTATTTGGGCTCTCTGACCTCTAATCCCTGCAATTCTGTCAGGGACAAGGCCTCTCTTCATACTTAATTTAAAAAATTGAAAATTAAACTAGGAAGCAAGAAAGTAACCATAGGAGGAATTTATAGAACCTAGAGTCAATATTTAAGTAGAACTAAACCCTGACCACAGAGAGACTGATGCCTCCATGCTAAAACAGCTCAAGAACCCCAGAACCTCAGAATTGGGCCTTAAAAACCACATTCAGTTCCTAGGCCAAGAGTTCGAGTTTAAGACTTATAGAATCAAGGCACAAAAGCAGAGTGTAGAAGATAAAGCCCATACCTTGCCCATCATTAGGACCACAAGCTCTTCAGATCCAAAAAAGGGGCTGACTTGCTACCAACCCGATTTTATTTCCCAATTATTTCTTATAATCAAGAAAAGGGAGAAAAGTTGGGTTAATATCCTCCACCCCACTCACTGTTAGAAAAGGGTCTGAATTCTTCATGAATTACCATCCTCTGACCCCCCATCAGACAGCTCACCGTCATGACAAGGTAATCTGCAACAGTCAAAGGCTGACTCTGGAAGAGAAAGAGATCAGCGTTGTAGTGGGTGATGTTCAAGTCAGGTCTGAAGAGGGTGGGGCTGGGGGAAAGTGAATGTGGATCATAAGCAAAAAAGAGCCAGGGTTCTATATAGACTCTCCCTCCTTTCCTACCTGGTATTCATATCCTCTTAAGACTGTAGAGCCAAAATGGACCTTAGAGGTCATTTAGTTGAACTCCTTCATTTTTCAGGGGAACAGGGCTCCAGAATTTAAACCCAAGGTCTCCCAAGTTTCTCCTACCTTAATTCTATGATGGCCAAGATAACCTCCCCTGCTCCCTCTCTCTCTCTCTCTCTCTCTCTCTCTCTCTCTCTCTCTCTCTGCATTTAATTCTACTTTTTCTGGCAAAGACCAGTCTAAGCTTTATAGAGACAACATTTACAAACTGGAAGATTTCATCTCATCTCATTTTCAATGTAGTCATTGCCCAAGGGCCAGAGAGAGACAGTCACTCAGCCAAAGATAAGGGTAGACCTGAAACTAGAATTATATTTAAATCTTCTTGACAGTGTTTGTTGCCTGACTTTGGAAAAGTTTCTTCAGTTCCCTGAACCTCAGTTTCTTTATCCATGTAATAAGGAGGTTGGTGAGGTTCCTTTCAATTCTAAATCTATGATGTTGTCAAAAGAATTAGATTATTCCTGGGGTACTAGTCAGTCTTTACTTGGCCACTATACTTTCTGTAAAACCTTCATTTCCCTGGGCCTCAGTTTCCTCATCTGTAAAATCAGATGGTTGGAATAGGCAGTATCTGAGATTCTTTCAATTGTACAAGTTATCTCTGGCAGCTGATACTGTGCTATTACCTTTGCAGTTGCTTAATGTGGAGATACTGTGACTTATATAACTCTAGAGGGTTGAGATGGTAGATAACATGAAGGATTTATGACTGGAAGGATCATAGTTTTAGAACAAGAAGGTATCTTATGTGTAATTTAATCCAATCTTTTCATTTTATGAATATAACACAAAGCTCAAAGGACTTTCCTGTGAGACTTCCCTAAGGACACATAGATAGTAAATGGCAGAGGCCAGATCTGAAGCCATGTCTGCTGATGACATGTCTAGATTTAGAAGAAATCTGCCTCCACCCTCATTTTCTCGATCATCTCAGCCATGCCCCTGAGAAGATTTCAGCCACTCACATTGATTTCTCCTAAGATAAGGTCACAAGTCCAGAGTGTTGGCTCCACCCGGAGAAGCTCACAGCTTCGGTTCTGTGGTCTGCCAAGGGGAAAATAAAATAAAATAAATCTCTTTTAGAGCATACAGAAATTGGGTCATTTCAATATGCCCCAATTTATCCCAACTTAACAATATCTTGTTTGCCCACAATTGCTGGCATATTGTCTCCTCTCAGTAGACTTGAGCATCTTGAGAACAGATGCTTAATTAATGTATTTTTTTTTACTTTTTGCAAGGCAATGAGGTTAAGTGACTTGCCCAAGGTCACATAACCAAGTGAGCATTAAATGTATTAGATTGGATTTGAACTCAGGTCTTCCTGAATCCAGGGCTGGTGTTCTATCCACTGCACCACTAGCTGCCCCATAAGGCATGTTTTCTTGACTTTATTTGATGCAACCTTAGTATTTATTCTGTTCTTTGTATTGGAAGGAGCAACTGCCTATTTTCTACGTGCCATCTATAATGGAGTCTATAATACTCATGTATCCCATGAGGAAAATCAAAATATAGTCTACAGTTTGTATCCTATTTAAGACATCTTTAGAATACTGAACATCTAGAAAAGTGAGGCCAGGACTATGAAGAATCTTGAAACTACACCCCAGGAAGATTGGCTGAAGGAACTGAGGACATTTAATCTGGAGGGGGAACCATTGTGGATGAACTGAGTTTGGGAGTGGGGAGGAAGATATGAAATCTGTCTTCAAATATCTGAAAGGCTGTCATGTAGAAGAGAAATTAGCCATAATCTGCTTGTCCCAGAATTCTGTCTGAACTGTCCTCTCTCTGGACACCAACTCCAAGGTCCTTTTCTCCATCTTCTTCCTCCTTCTCTGTAAAGCTGACTTAAGGAGTACCTATACCTGCTTGGTATTCTCTCTCCTTTGGTTATAATTAAATAGAAGCTCACTGAGGGTAGGGCAATTTTGTCTTTGGTTTGGAATGTAGTCATTGCCCAATAACTGGATATTGGAGGCATATAACCCCCTGCAAATATGGTAAACTAGGACTGGCCAAGTATGTGCTAGGAGTCCTTGAGTCTGAGGTGGCCTCATGAAGTCCAAGGGACATTGAGCTTCCTGAAGCAGAGCAGAAAGAAGATGCCAGAATTAAGGGAAGGATATGAAAAAGATCTTTTTTTTTTAAATGGAACTTGCAGGAAACTGAGAAAACTGAGGCCTGGATATGAGAAGGGACAGAATTCCAACCGTGGGACTGGGGAAAAAGGTAGCCACTGGAAATCTTCAGAATCAAGAGATGGAATATTTTGGAAGATTAGTGTCATGTCATTAAGTAAGTGGGGGGAAGGTATTAAAGGTATTAAAAAAAAAGATGGGGCAGCTAGGTAGCACAGTGGATAGAGCACCGGCCCTGAAGTCAGGAGTACCTGGGTTCAAATGTGAACTCAGACACTTAATAATGACCTAGCTGTGTGGCCTCGGGCAAGCCACTTAACCCCATTTGTCTTTCAAAAACCTGAAAAAATAAGAAATAAAAAAATAAAAAAATATGAGAGGGATTTGATTTTGAAAGTCTTTGAAACTCAAACGGTATTTTTATTTGATTCTGGAGGTAAGAGAGAGCCATCAGATTTTGTTAAAAGTAGTGTGGAATATGTCGAAGAAAACTATAGCTTCTTCCATTTATGAAGCCCCAGGCAGATCAAGTTTGACTTGTCATATTACAGAGTATAGAAAAAGTTAATTAGCTTAATAAACCTCATTATATGGTTTCCTTGATTATGTTCAGGGCCAATTGACAACAAGTAAGAGAGGAAAGGCAGTCCCAAGGCCAGCTCTTAGTGGGTCAGCAGGGAGACCTGACAGCCAACGACATAGGAAATGGGAGAACCGTTAATGACCACCAGTTCTTACCTCTGGTTGGATTTGCCATACATATGGCATTGCTCAACCTTCGGGGTAGGTTTTGGGTTCCAGGTGCAGGAGATATTGGCCCGTGAGTTATAGAAGCAGGTGAGCTGAGAGGAATCTGAAAGAAATTCATCATCCACCAAGGTTTAAAATCCTCCTAGCAATATTTCCTATCCTTTATCACCTTTTTATCCCCATCATCCATCCTTCCCTTTTGGGACATAGATTGGTTTTTCTTTCTCAGTGCAAGCAATACCAGTTTGATAAGGTTATTATCCCCATTTGACAGGTGCAAAATGGAATCCCTAAACTGGTTTGGTGACTTGCCCAAAGTCACACAGTTAATATGTGACTGGGGAAGAACTAGAGCCCAGACTTCCTGAATGCCCTTCCTGAATCCTTGCCCTTAAGCAAAACAGTGGGTGATTTTAAGTAGCATCTACACTGTAAGTAGCCATGGTTCATAAGGTATGATCTTAGAAATTATTTAGTTCAGCCTTCTCAAAGGGACCTGAGGCTTAGAGAGATCTGCTATGGGGTACTATTACTAAAGTTAGAAAAATTGGAGTCCAAATTCTCTCACTCTAAATTCAATACTTTCCCCACTGAAGCATACTGGATCCCATCATTCTGAAAGCTTACAGTAGAAAGCATTAAATATTTTTCTAGACTGTATCCCATGCTCTTTTCTACTCTCATACCACTCCAGGGGCAAATTCTCAGTCCACTATAAAGTCTCGGGCATATAGGATAGCTCAAGCCACAGGTTCAGACATTTGGTGTATGTGCTTGGCTGAGGACAGCCCATAACACTCAAAATTTTCAGTGTGGACTGTTTCCCGAGATACCCTCCAACACACACACACACACACACACACACACACACACACACACACACACACACACCCCACTGCAACTTGATCAATTCACAGAATTAAGTTATAATATATATGTGAGCCTGGGAGAGGGGTTGCTCCTCCCTGGATCAGAGCAGATGATGGATAATGGAACCATTGATTTGAAGCAACCGTCAAAGACCATCTAGTCCAACCCTCTAATTTTATAAAGGAGATACTTATACCTCAGAGAGATTCAAGGAGAGGTCCGAAAATCAAAAAAGGTACCCAAGGCAAAGTCAGGTTTCTAATGAACTTCACTATTTTGTACCAGGTTTCTCACTATAGGATTTTCTCACCTTTAAAGGCTCCCTGAATCCAAGGGAGAACAAGAAGGAGGAGGAAGAGAAAACATGGAAGAGGAGAACAGGTGGTCATGCCCATAGGATGAAGTTGAGTATGGGGTCCCTGGAAAAGATAATGGAAGAGAGAATGTCTCCAGTGTATTATAACCCCCAAAAGTTTCATCACTATAATCACTATCACTCTCACCTTTGAGAGCACTGTTACCTCTATTATCATCACTACCATCATCTTCAAAACGAATAGCACTAACACCTCTATCACTAACACCTTCCTGTGTGACTCTGGTTTATGGTTTCCTGTCAATCCTCTCCAGGTGATACCACCAACATGGAAGGGCATCTTTTTCTTATTCTCTTGGTATAGCAAGGATATCAACTGAACAAGCAGCAACCCATCCTTTGGCAGCCTAATTTCTTTTAGAAAATTATACAATGCTGTGAATGGTCCCAAGCTTTTTCTTCAAGCAATGGACCTTCTTTGTAATAGAAATATTCTTCAGGAGATGCTATATGGCAACAAGTAAGTAGGTATCATAGTATCCAAAGGATTCAGATTGTGGTCACCAAGAGATGGATAATGTAATAGGGGGGTACATGATAGACATAGACATATTTATGAGTCCTTTTTCTGCTTCCTCAAATTATCCTCTATTATATATGTAGGATCCTATCCCTCCTTCCAAGAAGAATATGAATTTCCTTAAGAGCAGGAGCTGAAATTGTACCCTTTGGTTTTACCTCATATCCCAGAACCTAAAAAAGTACCTTGTATGTATTACCAAATACATATATAAATATAGAATTTATATCAATAAATATTTGCTGAATTGAATTATAGTTTTAACCTACATTTTATAAATAAATGTACTGAGGTTTAGAGATGTAAACTAAATTATTCAGGACTGACAATAATCATTAAAATGTATATGGTCTTTTAGGGTTTGCAAGGTGCTTTGCAAATATCTATCTCATTTTATTCTTACACTAATTCTTGTTGGGAGGTAATGCCATTTTTATTTAATAGATGAGGAAACCCATAGAGCATTTAAGTGACTTGTCCAGAGTTACAAAATTAGTAAGTATTTGGGGGGGCAGAATTGATCTCAAGATTTCCATGAAATTCAAAAAGCCTATTTCTGTACCACCTAACTGTTAATTAGTGTTGAATCTGGCATTCAAAGCTTGAGTTTTTTTCACACTGGTTTTTAGAACCATAGAATCTATCATCAGATGGAATTAGAGATCACTCTCTCATTTACAGAAAGGAAAATTGAGACCAGGACAGAGTCACTGATTTGCCCAAGTCATCAACTAATAAATAATAATGCCAGGTTTCCAAGATCTGATGCCAATTCCCATGCCCATTTACTCCACCATCACTGCCTCTTTGAAGGACCTCAAAGTAATCGAGTAGGAATGATGGGAAAGGGGAAGTAGATTTGATCCTTTGTCTCTGTTCCCTCCAAACTTGTTTAAGTCATGTAGTCTTGGGGAAAGATGTAGAATGGGGGAAATGGTTTGGAAATGGTGTTTAGCCTTTTCTAATGTACCAAGAATCACCATCACTATCACATTGTTTTTAGCATCCTCAACAGTATCATTCCCATCATCCATACTGCTATTATCAAATCATCTATATCATCATCATTGAATCCCAGAGGTTACCATCTGGAGAGAAGGTTGTGTAGTTAGGTCTCTAGGAGCAGATGTAAGTTCTCTTGAGTCTTATTTCTGATTTAACTGCCCTTAGAGAGGGTCTTGTGTCAGGCTTGCTGTTCATCTGTGCCCCAGTCTTCCTATCTAAAAAAGAAAAGAGATAAGAGGTCTCAGGTCTTCATTGAACTAACTCCAAGGGGGTTGAGGGCTCTTCAACTCAGGGACTCTGGTCAGACATGCAAATCACAACCCATCCATATCTTGGAGGCAAAATCTTTTGTGCTCCATAAATAAATATGCAAATGATAGTTATTATTGTATTTGTCATCATCACTATGATAAAATGTCACTAGCATCATCATCTCCAAAATAATGTGCAAATTATATCGCCCCTCGAGCTGCTGTGAGCCAAGTACTTTTTAAGTATTAAATAAAATACTAGAAAAAGGAGTTACCATTATTACTACTATACTACACTGCCATCATCGGAATCACCATCACCATCACTATCACATTGTTTTTATCACCCTCAGAATTATCATTCCCATCATCCATAGTGTCATTATCAAATCATCTATGTCACCATCATTGTATAATCTTTCTTATCGTTATTGCAGATATCCTTCTCCTCCCAATGCTCATAACCATTCCAGTCAATACTGCCTTCATGGCCATCATCTTTGCCAACACCATCATGTTTGTGGTCACTATAGCCATCCTCTCCATAGTTGGCATTATCACAGTCATCAGTTCTGTTAGCGCTCCCATTCTCATTATTAGTATTATTACCATCACCATCATCACTATCATTGCTTGCATCAACCATTCCATAGAAGTCTTTTACAAGTCTTCTTGTGACTTCTCCATGAAGCATCCGTCTAATATGCTGAAGGTATTCTAGGACCCTTGATATAGTATGGATACCAATGAAATACACAGCAGTCCATGTCTTGCTCTCCTTAAAACAAAGTTCTGATTTCTTTAGGAAACACTAACTTCTTTGTAAAGTCTTCTTTGTAACATTCACCTTCTTTCTTTGAGCCCTCCAATGCCACATTCCTCAAAGGATTAAAATAATGAATATGAGAAAAAGTTCATCTTGATGAACTATCTAGAAATCTCTTAACCATGTGGTGGTCTAATATTAGAAAGTCCCCAAGTCTTACATCAGGACATAATAAAGCCAATGAGTTCATTCTCTATTCTGACAACTATCTGCTGTCTTTGGATAAGAGACTACAAAATTTTGTCTAAAAAGATTGCTTTCATAATTGTAAAAAACATTTGTTTTTTTCTCCCTGTCTCCTGGCCTTGAACAGGGAATGTTTCCTTACTCTGTTGATAAATCTTGCTGCTTGCATTCCAAATACTCGTCTTTTCTCCCCTGGTTGATCCTTATCTTTCTCTTCCCCTCTCACACCTATGAAATGCTTTAGTGATCTAGCCTAAGATGTCACAGAATATTGCTGATTGACTGATGTGGACCTCAAAGGATGCTGAAGTCAAATCTGGACCTCAGAAACCAGAATTTGTTATCAACAAGAGCAGATTCCTTAGCAGGGTAATTAACTGTTTTCAGTTTGGCTTCCTATCTTTGACCCACAGTCAAATTAGCTCTGACTATTTTGAGCTCTTTTTGTTGTGGTGATCACATGGGAGCCTGCATGGGTTTACAAAAAGTAAATCATATCATAGTAAACAAGTAATCTTTTTGATGGGGCTACAAAGAAGTTAGTGTTTCCCAAAATAAAAGGAATGTTGTAAACATGAATTTTGATGGTTTCACACAATACCCTTGTGGACTCCATGATGATCCAATTAGATGAGTTCAAAGACAATGACGCAAAGAGTGATGGCATATTAAGTTCCAGTTAATGGAAAATTCATTCTCCTTTTTGTTTGTAGTTAAGTAGAATAATGAAGTAATAATTGCAACAGTGAGAATTTTCATAGCACTTTAAGATTTGCAAATCATTTTCTTGGTTCATAAAATAAGAGAATTGAACTCGGTGACCTGGCTGTTACTCCCAATTGGGACATACCAAAGTTTGAGTGAATCCTTGTTACAAGAGGTGAAATTCCCCAGAGATCTGTCCTTGGTCCTATTCTAATTAACACTTCCCAGTGACTTGAGAGGCCCCATGACTGGTGAATCCTGGGGTGGGCTCTGTGCCAGGAAAACTTGACTTCAAATTCTGCTTTTGATGCATATTCATGGAGTGACCTTTGCAAATCATGAAATTTCTCAGTGCCCTAGGCAAGTCTCTGAGACTCCAAATTTGAGTGAAGACTCTAACTTGCATTTGGAGACAATTTCCCCATCTAATTATTCTTTATGAAATTTCAGATCCAGTTCCAGCTGGATCTGAAGAAGGCACTGAAGTCTTGCATGGTTAAACAGGAGCAAGGTACAGACCTAGGAGGGGTATTTGGTTGGATGAAAAAATCAGTATCTAAAAAAGTTGACTCACTGATGGATAGAATTGAATAAGAGGATGATGAATAAGGATAGGGCCTTTGCTTGAGTCCAATAATCAGCTTCATGACTACAGGATGTGGAAAATGTGGGGAGGAGGCAGTTCAGGTCTAACCACATCACTCCTCTTTGTCAGGGGTTCCTCTTGCATATCAGAGCACAGAACATCAGAGAAAACATCAGAGCTGGGAGAGCCCTGAAAGATCCTTGTGCCCAAACTCCTCCCCCTCCAAATTTTACAGAGGGATTTCCTCTTATGCTAAATGAGGAGTGTGGAGGAGATGGCCTCAGGGGTCCCTTCCACCTGTAAGATGGGGATCCTGAGGGATCCTGAGAGTGATGCAGTGGATAAAGTGCTGAGCTTGGAATTAGAAAGACCTGAGTTCAAATTCAGCCTCAGACCTTATTAGCAGTGTGACTCAAGACACTTAATCCCCCTACTGCCTCTGTTTCCTCAACTATAAAATGGGGTTAAGTGACTTGTCCAAGGTCACAAAGCTTAGTAATTACTAAGTGTCTGAGGCCATATTTAAACGCAGGTCATCCTGACTCCAGGGCCAGTGCTTTATCCACTGCACCACCTAGCTGCCCCAAGGTCTTGTTTTCTTACTCTGCCTAATGAAGGGTTGGACTGTGTCCTCCAGCTCCATCTCCTCCTCCTCTCCCCACATCACCAGACAATCCTTTCATGGTTCTGTTCTTGACTATCAAAATCTTCACAAAGTTGATTCCAAGACTTTCTTCTTTATTAAGCCTCTATACGCCTCTTTTCTCTTACCAGAGCAATGTATCTCCGACTTTCCGAAGGAGTGCTATGGGGGCAACTAGGTGGTGCAGTGGATAGAGTATCAGCCCTGGAGTCAGGAAGACCTGAGTTCAAATCCAGCCTCAGACACTTTCTGATTACTTAGCTGTGTGACCTTGGACAAGTCACTTAACCCCATTGCCTTGGCAAAAAAAGAGTAGTGCTATGTACTCCCCCTTCTCCCCTACTCCACTGGGTAGCTAGGTGGTTCATTGAATAGAGCACCAGCCTTGGAGTCTGATTTCAAATTTGAGCTCAGACACCTGACACTGACTAACTATATGCTCTTGGGCAAGCCATTTACCCTGATGCTTCACATCCAGGGCCATGTCCAGTCATCTTGATCTGATCACTGGACCTAGATGGCTCTGGAGGAGAAAGTGAGATTGTTGACTTAGCACAACAACCCCCCCCCCCGCCCCCCCCCACACACTCAAATCCAAGGCACTTTCTTGGCATGGCGTCACCTCCCTAATATCGTGATATTCTTCAAAAATGAAAGACAAAAACATCACTCCACACCCCAGACCCCCTTTAGATCAGTTCCATTCTCTTCTTTATTCCAGTCCCTAGAAGAGGCTCCTCTCCTTTCCCAAGCTCAGCCTTCTATTGCTTTAGATCGGATTCTCCTCTGATTCCTCCTGGAACTTCGCTCCCCTCATCCTCTCCTCTCCTTCTTATCTTTCTTAGCTCTTTCCCTGCTTCCCACAAGCATATCCATATCTTCTTGTGCTTAAGAAAGCCTCCTTTGACCCAGCCATCTTCTGGATCTATCATCTCACATTTCTCTTTATTTTCATCAACAAACTTAGAAAAAGAATTCTCTTTATTTTCATTCCCTACATTTCCTTACTTTTAACTTCCACACTTTCTGACTTCTTCCTTCTCAGGGGAATTGTCTTCTCCTTTGAATTATGTTCCAGCTTTCTGTCTTGGTTTTTCTCCTACCTCTCTGGCCGAACCTTCTCATTTTTCTGAGGATTTAAGCACCTTCTGTATCCAGATCGCTCCATTAGGCACTAAAGATACAATGATGGGCAGCTAGATGATTCAGTCAGGAGATCCTGAGTTCAAGTCTGGCTTCAAACACTTAGTAACTGTGTGACCTTATGTAAGTCACTTAACCTTAGTGCCCCCCCTAACAAACAAAACAAAAAGAATCAAAGGCAAATACATGAATACTTTGTCCCAGGCAAAGTTCCTCCTAGAATTCAATTCTGTTTCCTACCTCTTCCTTTTCAGAGGGGATCACCCATGCCTGGCATGCTCTTCATCATTATCCTGACCATCTGAAATCCCTCTCCTTTTTCAGGGTTCATGTCTAAGACCACCTGCTTTGAATAGCTTTCCTAACCCCTCATAATTCATTATTCTCAAATTGCCTTGTATTTACTTGTCTTTGCAGATTGTAGAAAGGTAGGCAGAAAGTAAGTCACTTGAGGGCAGGCCTAGTGTTGGGTTTTTTGTCTTTGTATCCCCAGAGACCTAGTACAATGTTTGAAGTAAAAGTTTATTGAATACTAATGGAATTACTTTGACTTCTGTATTTCAAGAGCCCTTTTCATAAGCATAGGGGAACTGAGGTTTTAGGGACAAAGATCAAAAGAGATTTGGGGGCAGTAGATGACCCAGTGGATAGAGACTGAACCTGGAGCAGGAAGATCTTAGTTCAAATCCACTTCATCCACTTACTAGCTATATGGCCAGGATCCAAGTCATTTAGCGCTCTTTGCCTCAGTTTCCTAATCTACAAAATGAATTAGAGAAGTTAATGGTAAACTACTCCAGTGTCTTTGCTAAGAAAATTCCAAATAGGGTCAGAAAGAGATTGGAACATCCCTCTTTGCTATATGCTCAAGCTTGTCAATTAAGGTCTTTTCTGAAACCTCTAATCTGAAATTCAGATTAGACATTCATGCTCTAGCTGCTAGAGGTTTAACTGGGTTCCTGCTCAGTTCCTAATTCAATGAAAGACTTGGACCCTTTTCTCCTTGGTTTAGGTTCATGGAATCTCAGGATCTTCAACTTAGGAGGGACCTCAAAGATTCATTTTCCCTCCCAACATAGGATCTTTCTTGAAATCAACCCTTTGCATGAAGACTTCCCCCCACCCCCCACCCCCCACCCCCCACCCCAAGGCAGTGGGTTTCATCGTTAGGTTATTCTGCTTAACATCAAGGTGAAATCTTCTCTGTAATTCTATGGGACATTAGAGATTCTCTAGTACACAGTTTTCAATTTTCCAGTAAATTCCCCTTCTACAAGGATAAAAGATATTGGTTCCTACACCTTTTGAAAAAAATATTTAGGGGGCAGCTAGGTGGCACAGTGGATAGAACACCGGCCCTGGTTCAAATCCGGCCTCAGACACTTAATGATTACCTAGCTGTGTGGTCTTGGACAAGTCACTTAACCTCATTTGCCTTGCAAAAACCTGAAAAAATTTATTTAAAACAATGGGGTTAAGTGACTTGCCCAAGATTACACAGCTAGGCAATTATTCAGTATCCGAGGTCAGTTTTGAAATCAGGTCCTCCTGACTCCAGGGCCAGTACTCTATTCACCATGCCACCTAGTTGCATCTCAACCTCTTCTTTTTTAACAGATGAGGTAACTGAGACCCATCCTAATTGATTTCAGAGAAAGAAGTTTTAAACTAGATTATCTCCCTTCATCTCCCATCAGCCTTCTCTCACCCCCCAACCTGGCCCTTAGAGGCTCTAACTCTTCCTCCATCCTTGGCAGTTGAGAGGAGGGAGGCATTGAAGTATCATGGAAAAGCATCAGATAGGCATCAGATTTGGAAAGCCCAGGAATGCCATCTATAACATTTCTCCAGCTTTTCCCCTCTGGAGCCAAGTAGTACAGTCTCACCTCTCTTGAAGGTGAGAACCCTTCAGATACTTGAAGTCAGCTCTCCCCTACCCTTCACAAACCTTCTATTCCTGTAAGTAATCCATCTAAATTTTCCATGAACCATGTTGGCCACCCTCCCTTGGCCATGCTCAACCTGGTCAATGACAGAGGTGATGCTCCAGTTGGGGGCTGAAGGGAACCCAGCTGAACAGCAAATCATGTCCCTAGTCCTGGATACTCTTCCTGTGGCCAAGGAAGACATCAGCTTTGGAGACTGTTCAGCCTCAGAGCTGACTCATATAGTCTTAGCTCTTTTTCAAAAACCTAGCTCTCATAATTACTAGCTATGTGACCTTAAACGAATCACATCCCTCTTTGGGGGCAGTTTCCTCCTTTGAAAATGAGAGAGATGAACTCTGTGATCACTGTGTATCCTATGATAACCATAACCCCTAGCCTTTTAAAGGGTAAAGGAGTGGTTAGGAGTAGGGGAATCTTGAGTCATAGAGATAGATTTTGATCTCATGAGATGTGACACAAGGACAGACATAATCCCTCTTTCTCCTCCTGTCCTCTGACACCTCAAGGATCTCAGGTTCTGAAGGGAAACCCAAGGTGGTCTCTTATTCTTCTAAGGAGGGAGAAAGCAGGTCTCAAGGCACAAGGGAGAAAATCCGGAAGCACCCTCCTCAACCATTCCCCAAGACCACCACTTTGCTGAATGGCTGTCCCCAGAGAAAAGGAGCAGAAAAACAGAGGATGGCAATCTTTCGCCCACGGGGCCCCAGATCTACTGTTGAGAAATGTGTCAGATTGAAACTGCTTGTGTATGTGCCTGCCATCCATCCACCCCCTCCTTAGCTGGGAAGAGTCCTCTAGCAGCACCTCCCTTTTCTCATGGCTCATTATTTTCCCCTTTGTCCCTCTTCATCTCCATTATTATTCTCCACTATAACCCTCTTCTCAAAAACTCACTTAGCCTTTCCTTCCCTTCCCCATCATGTTCCTACTTCCCACCTTCCCCACCCCCCGAGACTTCTGCTCTTGCCTACATCAAAGAATCCTCCCTTCCAAAGAACAGAGGCTATAAGACCACAAATTTCAGGGCAGCTTAAGAAATGACAGCATCCCAAGATCTCAAAGGGACCTCAGCAACCACCCATTCCGACCCAGTCCAATCAAGAATCCTCTTTCCAAGGGATCATTCAGACTCGGCTCCAAGATCTCAAATAAGAGGCAAACCATCAACTCTCCTGGCAGTCCATTACCCTTTGGGACAGCTCTCAGGGTTAGGAAGTTTCCTATTGTAAGCCAAAATCTACCCCCTTGCAACTTGTACCCACTCCTCATTCTACTCCTGAAGCCAAACAGAGCAAATTGAACCCATCTCCCTCTGACAGCCAGCCCTCCAGATGTTTAAAGGTAGTTCTCATAACACCCCCACCTTGGTATTTTCTTTAGAATCAGCACCTCAGTTTCTCCAACCAATCCTTATGGCAGAAGCTCCTTCCTCATCACTGCTATATGACTCCTCCTGTATACCCATCAAATTATAAGAGAATTGGAAGGAACTTCGGAGATCAACCCAAGCTCTCTGATCCCAGAATTGATGCCTTTTTCCAGAATATCAGTGACCTTTCTAAAAATGGACTCAAAATCCTATATATTTTCAGAGAAGGAACCTGAGGCCCAAGGTTATAGAAAAACTTAGCCTAGATAATATCAGAGGAAGATTCAAACCAGGACCTTCATTTCCAAATCCAGTGCTGTTATCCCACACTGAGAAGGACCCCTGGGCACTTCTCCTCCTTGGCCTCTCATTTCCTTCTCAAGGTTCATCACTTCTGCTCCCACATCTATTGCCACCACCCTGCCCCCATCTTGTCCTTGTCATCTTTCAGAAGGCTCCATACCCCAGACTTACCTTTTCCGATTCCTCAGGCTCTGTTACCTTCTGCATCCGAAGCTGCCCCCTCTGCTGCCTCGTTCAGGGCCACCAGAGGGGGCAAATGCACTTTGAGTAAGAGCCTTCTTAGGATGAGAGGGGGCTCCCAAAGAGGAGGGGTCACTGTCCCTTAGGTGGCTTGAGGAGGGAAGCAGGATCTTGTCAACACCTTATTATTCTTCCCTAAGTCCTCCATGTGCTAGTCTGACCCAGGGCCTCCAATTATGAAAAGGCAGCTACCTGGGCAGAAACTAAAAAACCCCCAGGCTCAGCCCACTTCCTGTGGTGACTGGGGGAGGGGGACAGAGGTGGGTGGAAATTAGGCTGTCTGAAACTCTGAACAGAACAATCGGGTATCAGAAAGAGATCTCCCTCACATACTCCCACAGTCTGATCACACATCCCACACTCATGTGCACATATGAATACATACATACTCCATTCTGCACGGAACAGGCAGGACTGGTCTGTGCCTCCCAAGAAAGACCTCCCCAGTACTCAACTCCCATTCCTCAGAGCTCAAAACCATAAAATTCTGCTTCAAATGCCCCCCCCATAGATGCACAGATCACTCCATGAAGAAGTTAAGTTCATTCTTACACACAGTCACACCTTGTTGTATGCTCTACATACAAACATACATGTAGATAATAACCAAATTCCTATAACATTGTGGATTCCAATGTGCTTTTCCTGTGTAATCCAATCTAAATGTAGATATGGCAGTGATCAATACTCCCATTGTACAGATGAAAAGAATGAGGCTCAGAGCAGAAGACTTGGTCATTGTCACTTAGCTAGTAAACATGGAAGGAAGAATTAGAACCAGGGACAGTGACATAAATGTCACTTTCATTCACAAATCCTGTCCCACTCACCCAGTTCTCTCTGCCCCTGTCTCTATCTCTCCCTCTTAATTTATATATGTACATAGACACACACAGACATATATACATATGTGTTATACACATAAATTATAGATACACGTGTGCAAATATGTAATATATACATAAATTAATGTCTATAGAGTACTCTTTTATCTTAGAGACTCTAGAAATGCTATTACTATTATTAATATTATTATTAATGATATTATTAACTCAGAGATCCCTCTTCATAACAGTCCAAAGTCTTTCACAGATCTTTTCTGTCTTCCTAGAGGCTCTCTCTAGGCAAGGAGCCACTTGGGATGATGCATCTTAAACAGAAGAAAGAAATATTCAGTACTCGTTTGTGCAGTCTTTGGAGGACTGAGTCCTGCCTCAGATGGTATCAGGGAAATGTAGAGGAAGGAGGACTCAGTCCTTGATAGTCCTTGACCTTAGAGAATTCCTGGAATAAGGACATGAGATGGAGGTAAAGGGGCAAACACAACCTCTCTTCTTAGGAAGTTCTGGACTGAGGGCATAGGATGTCATGGCCTTGGTACTCATAAGAATAGGAGTCCATCTTTATTCTTGGGTAGCTCTTAGAGCTGTGGGGGGAGGCAAGTTCTCTGCTCTCTCAGAAGTTCCAAATTCAAAGGGGGTGACCCTTCCCTCGGGTGTGATGAGGCAAAGGTGCCATCTAAGCTCAGAATATGCCTCTGATACTGAATAGCTCTCTTCACAGCCATTAGGGTCCAGTTCTCTCCAGTCTTCCATTACTGAAGTCCTAGCATGGAAAAACCAAGATCTGGAAGTCAGGAACCCTGACTCCTTGGGATGGACTGGGCCTCTGTATGTATGTGTGTATGCAAAGGAGCAGGTCACATCCCCTGACCCAGTCTCAATTCCCTCCTCTGAACATGAAAAGTACATCTGGGGCTGATGCTGCATGAGTCCCTCATTCCATGAGAGATTTGTTGTCCTTCCTTTTTGAAGAGGGCCAATGATATCATAGCTCATGTCTTGACTTTCACATGAATTGGATTTAAGTGAGGCAGAGTTGCATGGTCATTGGCCTTCCTCTCTTGGAGAGTCATGGAGATACAATGGCAAGACAGAAATTGAGATGACTGGTGATGACCTGGGAAGGAGTGGATGGCCTTAGCATCTGACATGTCTGACCAAGTACCTGCTTCAGCCACCTTCATGACCCATTGGGAACAAATTGTTCTCAACTGTCCATTCCACAGGGGAAATTCTTCACATGCTTGGGGTAAATTTCTCCCCACCTCACCAATGGGTTTGAAGGCTGTTGGTTACCTTCAACCTGGTTTGATTTCATCAAGAATGTGGCCATGGTGCAAGCTACAGTTTCTTGAGGGTTGGATGAAAAGTGGACACCAAAGGTGGATGAACAAACTTGAAAAGGGCTTGGCAGATGCTAGTCCTCAATTCTGCTGTAATGATGGTCCCAATGGGATGGGGAGTTGTGAGTACTGAGTTGCATGGAATGATGTGGTTCCTCCCCTTCCACAACCTTCCTGTTATGCCTCCCTGTAGTGGAACTGAAATAGGAAAATTTTGAGAGCCTGTGGTCTATGGTGGTCATGGCAGGATTGACTTTGTGGTGCTCTGCTAATCCCTTTCTGCATGAGGTGTGGGGAACTGAGAAGAAGTCCAAGTTGTGTTGTCCTCCCTGGGCCACCCCATCCTGCCACATTTGTGTGGGCAGGGTTTGTGCCCCTCTTTCATGATAGATTAAAGGCATTTGATGATGCCTCTAGCTATGGATTTCATGACTCACAGCAAGACAGACTTAGAACAGAAATGAATAGCACAGAAATAGAGAATGTCAAGGTAAAGAGGGCCTTAGAACAGGGAATGTCAAGGTGGGAAAGGTGGAAAAGAATTTAGTCAGTCATTAAGCATTGATTCAGTCCTCACAACCAGTCAGGCACAATGCTAAGAATGAGGAACACAAAGAAAGGCCAGACACTGACTGGCTCCCAAGGCATTGGCGGAGGGGGTGGAAACTGAGTCCCAACAACTCATATATGTGAGCACACACTGAATTAATGGGATGTAATCTCAGAAGCAAGGGATTGGGGCTAGAGGTGAAGTTGGGGAGAAAGACCAGAAAAAAGGCATCCTGGTGACGGAAATTTGATCTGAGCCCTGAAGAAACCAAAAGAGAGGAGCAGGAGTGGCATTTCAGTCTTGGGAGGAAACCAATACACAGGTACAGAGATGGAAGGAAGAGTATCCTGGCAAGAATCAGAACCACGGCGTAAAAGAACAAAGCCAGACCTTTTACTTCACTGGTAATGTGAGTTTTGTGAACTGTGGAGGTGAAGCTTCAATTCCTGGCTAGTACTATAAATGGGAGATCTGTCTATGTCCCAGGGGAGCTGTGGTCTACTTCAGAATGGAGGTCTTGTCTTCATAGCAACCCTGAATACTTTCCTCTCTTAGCTAGCACCATAAGTCCAGAGAACTCTAAAGATCCCAGAGGGAGGTGAGGTTTATCTTTGCCTGTTGAAATTCTTCCAGTCTTTTAATCTCTTCCCTATAAAGCTTTCCCTGATCTTCTCCATTTAGAATTGTTCCCTCTCCATTTAAGTTTTTAATTAAATATTTTCAGTGAGCTTCTCATTCATTCAATAAGATTTTTTTGTTTGTTTTTTTGCAAGGCAGTGGGGTTAAGTGGCCCAAGGCCTCACAGCTGGTAATTATTAAGTGTCTGATACTGGATTTGAACCCAGGTCTTACTGACTCCAAGGCCAGTGCTCTATCCACTGTGCCACCTAGCTGCCCCTCATTCAATAAGTTTTTTATCAAGTGCCAGGCTAATGGACAAAAGCAATGAATCACTATTTTGTATTAGAGTTATTTATGCTGTTTCTTACCCTCTTTCGTGATGTCTCACCTACCCCCAGGACTTGCATTTGAATCAAAGTCCCCAACTCCAAATCCAGAGTTCTTTCCCTCAGACAGGCTATACTCTTCTCCTACTTCCCATCCCAGATCTGGCATTCCATGTTCCAAGCTTTTCCTGAATCTGCCCATGTCACCATCTCCTCTGCCTCCCTACTGTCCCCTTGAGAAACTCCAATGACTTCCTGTTCTCTACAAGAGGTGCAATGGATAGAACACTGGGCCTTGAGCCAGAAAGACAGAGCTGAGTTCAAGTCTGTGCTCAGACATTTATTAGCTATGTAAACTTGGGGAAATTGTTTGACTTCATTTTCTTAAGTGCAAAAATGGGAATAATGATAATGATAATGATAATAACCCTTCCTCTCGGGGAGGGAGGATCAAATGAGAGAACCACACAGCACATAGATAAATGGTGCCTAAATACATGCAAGCATTCTATTTATTAGATAGAATTTGTTTATTATAATCTAATCTAAAGTCCACAGTTCAAAACAAGAATAATATTGTGTATATTAACAGCAGCATAAATTATGACCAGACTTGACTCTTCTCTGTAATACAATGATCAAAGACAATTCCAAAGACTCGATAGAAAATCTCATCCATAACGAGAAAAGAACTGTAGAGTCTTAATTCAGCCCTAAACAGACTATTTTCCCTTTTAAAAATTCTTTTTATGATTTTTTTTTATTTCTCAAAGTTTTTCCCCCTTTTGCTATGATTCTTCTTTCACAACATGACTAATATGCAAATGTGTTAAACATGATTGTTCATGGATGCTCTGTATCAGATTACTCACTCTCATGGGAAGTGGGAGTGAAGGAAGTAAGAGGGGAGGAAGGGGGTGCAGAAACTTGGAATTCAAATGCTTACAAAAATCTTTCCATGTAATGGGAAAATATAAAATAAAATGACAATAAAGACCACTGCTTAGCATTTAAAGTCCTTCATCACTGAGGTTCTTCTGATCTTTCTCATCTGTGGATGCTATCCCCCTTTCACACACAATTCTGTGGAACTCTGTGTCCCTTAAATCTATTCATGAACAAGTAAAGCTATCACCTGTCATGTCACTAGTCTTCTTCACCAAATCTCTCAAGGAAAGATGGGTTCATGCAGCATTAATTTGACCCTTCATGTTCAGGTGAAGGAATTGAATAGAGCTAAGGTAAGTGACCTGCTCCTGAACATGCACCCACAGGCTCCCTCATGATGGTTCCATGATTCCTGCAATATCACAGTTCCTGTTGCTGTCCAGACAGACCCTGAGAGTGGGTGAGGTGGGCAGGTGCTCACCCTGGTAAGCCTCGGGTCTGATCAGGAATCCTTGTCAATCCCCAAAATACCACCCTGGGAAAGTTGAAGGGCAGGTACCTGAGTAAAGGAAACTGCATCCCATCCCCCCCCCCAACAGGACCCTGAAAGTGAGAATCAGCATCAAGGGATAGGACTTTGGCTTCAGGAAGGACCAGAGGGCCCTGGGAATGGAGCCCTCTAGTCCTGGGCAATTGCAAGGCTTTCAGTGTGGGAGGACACTATGTGGGCTGTGCTGTGGAGGACTTTGCTATCTCTACCAGGGTGCCAAGCTGGGCTACCCTACTATATGTCACTGTACAGCAATGCATGATTTCATTCAGCCAACTGAATTATTTTCCCTCAACTTTGCTCCAGACTCTCTGGACTGTCCCGCCTCCATCCTAGCAGCCTTCTGTGCCCCTGCAGGCTCCTCTTCCAATGCATGAAGTCCTGCTCTGGACTGGCATTTCTCGGCCAGCCCTGGCCAGCCAGGCTCCACACTCTCCCTCTTTTATAGGTCCCTTTCTACATCATCTTTCCCCATTAGAATGTAAACCATTTGAGGAGCAGGATGGCCTTATTGGCTCCTACTTATATTCCTTCTTAGCATAGCATCTGTTACGTAGCAAGAATTTAATGAATGCCCTATCTACTTCTCTGCTCTACCTTTCTCTGTTTCTATCACTCTATATGCTTCTCATCTCTATCTGTCACGAGTTTACTATATACTGTAGCTACATAAGACAGCCAGAGGCATGTTGGTTAAGCTACTGGGATCTGGAAGACCTGAATTCAAATCCAAAATGATTGGAGAGAGGAGAGAGGGACAGACACAAAGTCAGAGACAGAGAAAATTTGAGACAGTGACAGAAAGATATACAGAGAGACAGAGATAGAGACAGAAAGACAGAGACAGAGAGAGGGTACTTATTAATCCCTTTCTGAGGGATTAACCTAAACCTAAAGAAACAAACAAAAAAAAGGTGAGACATTCTTTGCCCACAGGTAATTTATATTCTTGAAAGTAACAGACCCAAATGATAATCTGCATTTGTGGACTGAGTTTTCCTTTCTGACCATCTTGACATGGTCTATGTGCTATTATATTTTTATTTATTTTTTTACCTATTTATCAATTATATATATATAAATATAAATATAAATATATATATATATATATATATGTATATGGTTTTTGCAAGGCAAACAGGGTTAAGTGGCTTGCCCAAGGCCACACAGCTAGGTCATTATTAAGTGTCTGAGACTGGATTTGAACTCAGGCACTCCTGACTCCAAGGCCGGTGCTTTATCCAGTACGCCACCTAGCTGCCCCTATCAATTATATTTCAATCTGGTTTGGGTCTCACATGGTGTGTCCTTGCAGTCAAGGAATCATTTCTGACCCGGTGTTCTAGAGCACTGAGCAACAACTTTTCAAATTCAAATAGCCAGTAATGGTCAATTCACAGTATGGCTCTATAGGCGATTTGTCCTTCAGGACAGTGTTTTATTACATAGACACACACACACACACACGCACACACACACACACACACACACGATAATAATGCACAGTCCTTGGAGTCCAGAGATCCTAAATTCAAATCTGGCCTCAAACATTTACTAGATGGATGACTCTGGACAAGTTACTTTACCCCTATTGCCTCAGTTTCTACATCTGCAAAATGAGCTGGAGAAGGAAATGACAAACCACTCCAGTATCTTTGCCAAGAAAATCTCAAATGGGGTTACAAAGAGATGCATGCAACTGAGCAATAACAACAGCAAGCTCTACATAGGTGGAATTGTGGGAATAATCCACACCCCCCTCGAGATACCCCTGAGGTATTTGGAGAAATGTTTGTGGGTTTGTCCTTGCTCGATCTCTTAAATAAATATCCCCTGGTAAAAGCTAATTCAATGTTAAGTAGTTAAATGAAACTAGAGTACTAGTCCCTGGGACCCCAAAATTGAGGAAGGAAAGATTGCTGCTAAGGACCCAAGCAGATGAAAGAGACTCCCCAATCCCTTCAGAGTAAGTGAGAATCCTGAGGGGTTGAAAGATAAGAGACCTTGTCTTAAGAGAGTGAGGCCATAGTCAATCACATTACGTGTTGAATTTTATTATATTTATTATATTATATTATAAACAAAACTATACTGTACTATGATTTACTAAGGGGCGCACTTCGGTGACCGTTACTCAGTTCCCCTACTGTCTTTATTATGTGTAGCTTTTAACACCACAGATCACCCACTCCTAATCACTCTCTCCAAGGTCTTGGACTCTGGGATATAGTTCTTACTTTATTCTCCTCCTACCCATCTGATTTTTCTTTCTCCATCCCATTTATGGGTGAATTGTTCTTTATCCACCCTCTAATGGCGAGAGTTCCCTAAGACTTGTCCTGGAACAAGTCTTTTCTTCTCTCTCTACACACTCTCTCCATGTCTTTAGCAACTGCATAGGTTTAACTATCATCTTGATGCAACTGACTCCCAGATCTCTATTCCCAGCCCTCAACTCTCTCCTGACCTCCGATCCAGTATCATTGCTTGGATGTCCTGGAGGCATGTCAAACTCTACGAAGTCAAAACAGAACTCACTATCTTCCTCCAATAACATTCTGTATTCAAGGCTGTTTTGTTATCTTTCAAAATGACCCCAAAAAGAGAGATAACGACACAACACTCCCCCCACCTCAGTATTGCTGTTTTCTCACCTCCCACTCACTCTATATAGTCTGGTTTCCGCTCCAACAAGTCTGCTCCATACATCTCTGTAAAGTCATTAATATTATTTTTGTTATCAAATCCAGTTGCCTTTGTCCATTCCATATCCTCCATGAGCCTCTCTCTAACTTTGGTTTCACACTCAGATGTTCTCCTCTTACTTCTCTGACAATCCCATTTCAAACAATGGCTAGCATTTATCTGGAATGAAAAGGTTTTCGAAATACTTTCTAAATATTCTCATTTTATCCTCACAACAAACCTTAGGAGGTAGATGTTTCTAGCTCCTTTCTTCCTAATCCCTGGAGGTAGTGTTATAGCACTATACTGTAGATTTAGAGCTGAAAGAACTTGGATGCCATCAAGGCCAATCTTCTCATTTCAAAGATAAGAAAACTGGGGCACAAAATGAATTGCTCAGTTAAACTGTATCTGAGGTAGAATTTGAATTCAAACCTCCTTCATTCCATGACTAGTAATTCAATGTGTGACAGCCACTATACCAAGGCTGGGGGTATAAATCAGAAAAAGGACAGTTCCTGTCCTCATGGAGTTTAGAATCTAGTACATAAAGGGAAGTTAAAGGGGAAGGGGGAGCTAGCAGAGAGGGGCAAGATATTCAGCAGAGCTGCCATAGGAAAATGAAGAGCACTCTATCCACTGCTGTCAAAAGTTGCCCTTAGGGGCGGCTAGGTGGCGTAGTGGATAAAGCACCGGCCTTGGAGTCAGGAGTCCCTGAGTTCAAATCCAGTCTCAGACACTTAATAATTACCTAGCTGTGTGGCCTTGGGCAAGCCACTTAACCCCCTTTGCCTTGCAAAAACAAAAAAAAAACACACAAAAAAGTTGCCCTTAGATCTTGAGGGTGACCATGATGTCAGGAAAGTGATGTCATGACTTGGACAGAAGATTGAGGGGGCATGGTGCAAAGGCATCATTCTCACTCTCCCATGTGAATCCAGTGGCCTGAAATAGTAAGGTCAGAATCAAAGGAACATCTTGCCTTTTTAGTCAGTTTTTCCCCCTATATTATGTGGTAAGGTATCATCAGCCAGCAAACTTTTGACAGTAGGGTAAAGCTAATCTGTCTCTTGATGGTCTAATTTTATGTTCACAGACTTTTGACAGTAGGGTAAAGCTAATCTGTCTCTTGATGGTCTAATTTTATGTTCACAGAATTTTGACAGTAGGGTAAAGCTAATCTGTCTCTTGATGGTCTAATTTTATGTTGACAGTGTGGTAAAGCTAATCTGTCACTCGATGGTCTATTCTATGGAGCTCTGCAAGCATACTCCACCCCCAACTCAAAGACCTTGGTTTCCCAGAAGTTGCCCCCCAGGTTATTGGGAATAACGCTGGTAGTCAGGATCATTTATTATCAGAACTAGGATGGTCTATGATCATCTTCAAACATCCCACTCTTGTTCTTCATCATTTATTTATTTATTTATTTAATTTTTTGAAATTAATTTTTATTAAAGATATTATTTGAGTTTTACAATTCCCCCCATCTTGCTTCCCTCCCCCCACCCCACCCCCCATAGAAAGCACGCTGTCAGTCTTTACTTTGTTTCCATGTTGTACCTTGATCCAAACTGGGTGTGATGAGAGAGAAATCATATCCTTAAAGAAGAGAAGACTAAGAGGTGACAAGATCAGACAATAAGATATCTGTTTTTTTCCTAAATTAAAGGGAATAGTCCTTGAACTTTGTTCGAACTCCAAAGCTCCTTATCTGGATACAGATGGCACTCTCCTTTGCAGACAGCCCAAAATTGTTCCTGATTGTTGCACTGATGGAATGAGCAAGTCCTTCAACGTTGAACATCACTCCCATGTTGCTGTTAGGGTGTACAGTGTTTTTCTGGTTCTGCTCATCTCGCTCAGCATCAGTTCATGCAAATCCCTCCAGGCTTCCCTGAAATCCCGTCCCTCCTGGTTTCTAATAGAACAATAGTGTTCCATGACATACATATATCACAGTTTGCTAAGCCATTCCCCAATTGAAGGACATTTACTTGATTTCCAATTCTTTGCCACCACAAACAGGGCTGCTATAAATATTTTTGTACAGGTAATGTTTTTACCCTTTTTCATCATCTCTTCAGGGTATAGACCCAGCAGTGGTATTGCTGGGTCAAAGGGTATGCACATTTTTGTTGCCCTTTGGGTATAGTTCCAAATAGCTCTCTAGAAGGGTTGGATGAGTTCACAGCTCCACCAACAGTGTAATAGTGTCCCAGATTTCCCACAACCCTTCCAACAATGATCATTATCCTTCCTGGTCATATTGGCCAATCTGAGAGGTGTGAAGTGGTACCTCAGAGAAGCTTTAATTTGCATTTCTCTAATAATTAATGATTTAGAGCATTTTTTTCTTGTTATTCATTAAGGAAAACATTTACTTAACCCATCATGTGTTAGGTAATGAGGATACAAGTACAAAAATGGCATAATTCCTGTCCTCAAGAAGCTTATATTCTCCTAAAGGAGATAAAACACATTTCCTATTCAATAAGGCAGCCATCTGTGAAGCTGTGGATGGCACAGCTGGGGGATATAAAAACAAAGGTGAAAGCCTCTGTCCCCATTAAATCCTAATGGGTAACTACACAGAGATGAATAAGAACTAAATACCAAGTGATTTCAAGGTGAGGGTAGAGTTAGCAATTTGGGGAATCATGAGAAGCCTCTGGAAGGAAGTGGTATTTGAGCTGAGCCTTCAAGGGAGATAGAGGTTCCAAGAAGTGGAAGGGAGGAAAGAAAGCATATCGGTTTTTGAGAACTGACTCTCCAAAGGCCCAGAAGTGGCAAATAAGCAAATCTGGCTGAAGTGTACATAATGGAAAGTGATGTGTAATTAGCCTGGAAATTAGGCTAGATCTTGATTCCAAATGACTTCAAATGTAAAGTGAAGTTTTTATCTTAGAGGTAATAAGGAGCTACTGTAACTTCTTAAATAGGCTAGGAACATGGTCAAATCTGTGCATTAAAATGCTGTTATCCATTTGTTGTTATTGCTTATCCTTCATTCTGGAAGAAAGACTTGAATGAGGTCTAAAACTATTTTATAAAGTGGCGGTCATCAAAACTGTCTGGTACCGGCTAAGAAATAGAGAAGTAGACCAGCGGAATAGACTGGGTACAAGAGAAACAGTAGTAAATGAGTACAGTAATCTACTGGTGGATAAACTCAAAAGACATTAACTTTGGGGATAAGAACTCACTATTTGGTGAAAACTGGAAAAGCTGGAAAATAGTGTGGCAAAAACTAAGCCTAGACCAACATTTCACACCATTTCATACCAAGATAAGGTGGAATAGGCACAGGATTTAGATATAAAAGATGATACCATAGGCCAATTAAGAGAACAAGAAAAAGCCTATATGTCAGATCAAGGGAGAGAGAAGTTTTTGACCAAACAAGAGATTAAGAATATTATAAATTGTAAAGTGGATGATTTTGACTACATTAAATTAAAAAAGTTTTTGAACAAACAAAATCAATGCAGCAAAGATTAGAAGGAATGTTTCTGATAAAGGACTCATTCCTAAAACATATAGAGAATTGAGCTATCGAAAGTCTTATGAAAAATGCTCCAAATCATTATTGATTGGAGAGATGCAAATTTAAAAAAGGTATCACCTCACATCTATCAGATTGACTAAGATAACAAAAAAGGAAAATGATCAATGTTGGAGAGGATGTAGGAAAACTGACATTAATGCTCTGTTGATGGGGTTAATCCAAATTTTCTGGAGAACAATTTGGAACTACACCCAAAGGGCAATGAAGCTAGGTATACCTTTGATCCAACAATACCACTATTAGGTCTGTATCCCAATGAGCTCATAAAAAATGGGAAAAAGACCTTCATGTACAAAAAATTTTTTAGCATTCCTTTTTGTGGTGGCAAAGAATTGTAGATTAAGGGGATGCCTAACAATTGGGGAATGACTGAACAAGTTATGGTATATGAATATTAGATATTATCACTGTTCTGTAAGAAATCTTGAGGAACCTGGAAAGACTTGTATGAATGAATATTGAGTGAAGTGAGCAGAACCAGGAGAACAATATATACAATATTATTCTATATGCAATAATAGCAACATTGTGAGATGCTTCAACTATGATCGAAGACAACCCTGAGGAACCTGTTAAGGAAAATGACATTCACATCCAGAAAAAAAAAACCCACCTCAAACCCCAAATAAGAAAACACACAAACAAAAAATAACCATGGAATCTGAATGCAGAGCTAAGCATACTATCTTCATTTTTAAAAATTTAATTTCATGTTTCTTCTTTCTTTTTTATGTTTTCCCCACCTTAGTTCTAATTCCTCTTTCACAGCATGACTAATATGGAAATATATTAAGCATGATTGTGCTTGTATAACTTTTACCAGATTGTTGGTTGCCATAGAGAACAGGGAGGGAAGGCATGATGGTAGAAAAATATGCAACTCATGAACTTGCAAATGGATGAGTGCATGTTATTGGAAAAAATAAAATATTTTTTAAATGAAAAAATATATACTAGTTGATTTCCTTTGTAATTCAATGTGTTTTATTTTATGCATTTATAACCTTTATTCTGAGAGGGGGTTCTTAGGTTTTATTAGTAGTACTATGTACAAAGCATATTTTTCATATAAAGATGAATAAAACATTTGAAGGAGAATAGGGAGCAGAGGAGAAGGTCAAACATTACCTCAAGAAGACAGTTGGTGCTTTAATTCTAAGGGAGGTTAGCCACCACTCAGGGATTTGTTGGAGCTATCCCACATTAACTCTGAGTACCAATTGTTAAAATTTCAGTGCAAGCAATTAATACCTCAGAAAATTGGCAAATGCTATAAGTCAAGACTTGATTTATTGTTTTATTAATTGTCTAGACTTCAGAAAGTGATGGAGAAAATTTTAATTATATAGATTAAACTTAAAAGTGTGTCATCCCAATGAAGCCAATCAGGGAGAGCAGGGAGGGACCCGAGAAAAGAGGAGAGAGGCAAAAAAGATGCTGCTCCATTGGACAGCAAAGAGAAAGCAAAGAGGAGACTTGACAAGGGAAATAGATTATTTTTAGAGCCAACTAGTGAGCTAGTTGGGGAAATGCCAGATAGAAAGAAATCTGACTTAGAAGGCAGCCAAGTTCTAGGCTTGGTTTTTGCCACTAATTCACAAAGTGACTTTGAATGGTTTTCTAGCCATGACCTTGGGACAAGTAAAGACTGTTTTCTCCTCTGTGACAAATATGCAGCAATTGGACCAGATAATCTCCCGGGTCTCTTGTAACTCTAAAATTCCATGAAGCCTCCAAAGAGGATTTATTATCTCTCTCAAACTGAACCAAGCTGGACCCTGTTGGGTAACTCTCATTTGCCATGTGTGAGAGAGTGTAGGGCACTCAGCCCAAATACATATTACAGGATGTAGATTTAGCCTGGGAGTAGTGGCTGTGATGGCAGTCACATCAGGACAGAGGAAGTGGAACCTTAGCTTAAAAACACAAAATAAAGCCATTGCCACTGTTTCCCCCATTCGCCAGTTTTACCCTTCTCAACCCTGACCACATATCCCTCTTAAACTGCTTTAGGTTTCAGGGAGGGGAAAAAAAGAGAAGGAAGAAGTTATCATGTTGGACATAATACTATCCAATTGACAAACCATTTCCCTTCACTTTTGTGAGGTGAGTAGTATAAGTCTTCTTATATCAACTTTGCAAATGAAGCAACTGAGGAAACTTCCCCAAGGTCAGGTGGCTAGGACCTCAGATCTATGTCTCAAATCTAAGTCTTCTGATGCTAAATTCAGGGACTTGCTACTGAACTGATGGGAAATTGGGGAAGGGAAGAAAGGAGAAAGAAAATAAGAGGGAACAGAAGGAGATTAAAGGTGAATTCTGAGACACTGGCACCTGTTCAGGAGTAGGAAAAAAAAGAATTAAAGCTTCTAGTAGAAGAGAAACATCTCTGCTCCTGCCTTCACTATGAATCAATTCTGTCCAAAGCTGTCTCCGGAGAGATAAATCACAGGCATAATTAGGATGGGAGCAGATTTATCCATACCCATGCCCAGTTAAATCCTGTTTGGGATAATGGATGGCTTGAAATGCATTTTCTCTCCCTTAGCTAGAGGCCACATCCTGTTAATTAGCAATGGCGAATTTATTGATTGATGTCTTTCCTCAACCCCAATAGCAGACTCTTGTGAAGCTCAGAACAAAGGGGGTGGGAGAGGCAGGGACCCACCTCTCCTTACTGACCTAGGAATCAACACTCAAAGTCAGCACAGGGAAATACAATTCAGGATCAAAACCCCTCTTAAAGAATGAGGGATCACTGTGAGGATTGATGTTGCCCTCACAGATTCTTCTTCCTTCAGTAGAACTATAGGAATTATAAAGAGGTGCAGTGGTGTGTTGGTTAATGTTTAACAATCAGCTCTCCCCCTCAAAAAATAAAACGTGCACAAGTTTGTTTTTTTTAACTCTATTATCAATATTTTCTCCATCATTTTCTTGGTCTAGACAATCAACAAAGCAAAAAACTCAGTTTCTAACTGTTGCTGATCTCAGAGATGTAAATGCTCACACTGAAAATTTAACAATTAGCTTTTCCAGTCCCATCTGGTTCTAGTACACTCTTTTTAAAACTTTAAATCATTTCTTTTTTTTAAAGAAAGATCATATTTATTTTTAGTTTTACAATTTTTCCCCTAATCTTTCTTCCCTCCCCCCATCCCCCATAGAAGGCCTTCTTTTCATCTTTACATTGTTTCCATGGTTTACATTGATCTAGGTTGAATGTGATGAGAGAGAAATCATATTCTTAAGGAAGAAAAGTAAAGTATAAGAGAGAGCAAAATTACATAATAAGATAACGGTTTTTCCTAAATTAAAGGTAATAGTCTTTGGTCTTTGTTCAAACTCCATGGTTCTTTCTCTGGATACAGATGGTATTCTCCATCACAGATACCTCAAAATTGTCCCTGATTATTGCACTGATGGAATGAGCGAGTCCATCAAGGTTGGCCATCGCCCCCATGTTGCTGTTCGGGTGTACAGTGTTTTTCTGCTTCTGCTCATCTCGCTCAGCATCAGTTCATGCAAATCCCTGCAGGCTTCCCTGAAATCCCATCCCTCCTGGTTTCTAACAGAACAATAGTGTTCCATGACATACGTATACCACAGTTTGCTAAGCCATTCTCCAATTGAAGAACATTTACTTGATTTCCAATTCTTTGCCACTGAAAACAGGGTTGCTATGAATATTTTTGTACTAGTGATGTTTTTACCCTTTTTCATCATCTCTTCAGGGTATAGATCCAGTAGTGGTATTGCTCGATCAAAGGGTATGCACATTTTTGTTGCCCTTTGGGCGTAGTTCTAGACTGCTCTCCAGAAAGGTTGGATGAGTTCATAGCTCCACCAACAATGTACTAGTGTCCCAGATTTCCCACATCCCTTCCAACATTGATCATTGTCCTTTCTGGTCCTATTGGCCAGTCTGAAAGGTGTGAGGCAGTACTATAGAGATACTTTAATTTGCATTTCTCTAATAAGTAATGATTTAGAGTAATTTTTCATGACTATGGATCACTTTGATTTCCTCAGCTGTAAATTGCCTTTTGCATATCTTTTGACCATTTGTCAATTGAGGAATAGCTTTTTTTTGAAAATTTGACTCAGTTCTCTGTATATTTTAGAAATGAGTCATTTCTCAGAAATACTAGTTGTAAAAATTGTTTCCTAATTTACCAAATTTCTTTTGATCTTGGTTACAGTGGTTTTGTCTGTGCAAAAGCTTTTTAATTTAATGTAATCAAAATTGTCTAATTGGTTTTTGGTGATGTTCTCCACCTCTTCCTTGGTCATGAACTGCTTCCCTTTCCATAGATCTGCCGGGGAAACTCCTCCTTGATCTTCTAGCACATTCTAGCACGGGTATTGGAGAATGGATCCAGTTTGGCTCTGGAATGGTATCATCTTGCCAGGTGCCATACATTCCTCTTCAGAAAGAGTGCCATATTTCTTCAGCATGACCAAACTCTCCTCCTGAAGCTTCACTCAAGGCTGAAGTACCTTCCTGTAGCCTCTCCCTCTGATTGGGATGACCTCTCTCCAAAGCTTCATTTCAGAAGAGTGTGCAGACTATTCATGTTTTCAGTCCTCTGTAGGCCACACTATGGACTTTCCCAAACCCCTTTGTTCCCACCTATTCATCCCCATTCACTTCACTTTTAGCTTCCTTTTTTTATATGTCTATTAGAATGTAAGCTAAATGAGGGCAGGGATTGTCTTTGTTTCTACTGGTGTTTGTAAACCCAGAACTTAGCAGAGTGCTTCACCCATAACAAGTTCTTAATGCATCTAATTGACTTACTGACTGAAGAGTGGAGCTCCCAGCATACTTCAGAGTTTGGCGAGCTGAGATTTGGGGTGATTATACTGAGTGAGGAGCCTGCATAGGCCTATCACTTTGCATATCTCTCGGTTTCTAATGTGCTCATTTCCAGTCAGACCTCAGAACTGACCCACATTCTCCAAGCTAACACACACTCGGTAAATGATGGATTATCCAAATGAATTGACTCATTTTTATAATAATTCACATTTCTGTCAAAATTTAAGGTCTGAAGTACAAATAGGAATCTGGCACATGGACAGAGACCCCATCAAGTTGGCTCATGGAGCCAAGGACTAATGATAGAGTACTCTTGTTCTTGTTATTCAGTCATTTCAACTTCTCATGACCCCATTTGGGGTTTTCTTGGCAAAGGTATTGAAGTGGCTGGCCACTGCCTTCTCTAGTTCATATTACAGATGAAGAAACTGAGGTGAACAGGGTTAAATAGCTTGATTTGGGAAGACCTGAGTTCAAATCCAGGCTCAGAGACTTCCTGACTCAAGGTCTGGTACTCTATCCACTGGGGCACCTAGCTTGCTTCAGATAGGGACCACCATCTGAGGCAAGCTTAGGGGAATCTGTCAGATAACCACGACAATCACAACTTTCCTTACAATAACCCTTTGAGGTAGGTAGTAGAAGGATTCTTATTCCGATTTTATGGAGGTGAAAACTAAAGTTCATTGAAGTTAAGTGACTTGCAAATACTTGCAGGTACAAGCAAAATTTAATCCCAAATCTCTTCTGAGCTCAGTGGTCTTTCCATTACATAACACTCCCTTCCCAAGCAGTGACCTGAACTAGGGGCACTAAAATTGTGGGAACCTCTGGCCAGACACTAATGCTGGAGAGATCTGTATTACCACATCCAGCTTAACCACCAATTGGAAATGAATGAGATGAGCTTAGCCTTCTTCCATGTGTGATCACAATCCCCTACAGGGTTTTACAATATTAGAGATGAAGGATCATTAGAAGAGAGAAAGTCATACCTGGGAGGGCCTTTAGAATAGAGAATGTCAGACCAGGGAGGTGCTTTAGACAAGGATGTCAGAGGTGGGGGAGTGTCTTAGAACAGGGAATATCACAGGTAGGAGGGATTCTCCAACAGGGGATATCAGAGATGAAAGAGGGCTTAGAACAGAAGATGCCACAGCTGGAAGGACCTTGAACAGGGAATGTCAGATCTGAGAGGGACTCATATTAAACAAAGGAAACTGAAACCCAGATCAGGAAACCAAAGACTTGAATTCAGGTCTTCATGAGGTTAAGCCCAGTGTATTCAAATACTTTAAAAATTATTACGTTTTATTTCCAGGACCCTCCTTCTTAGTACATTTGAGTCTACACCATAGATTCTCCTGGAGTCCACTTGAGCCTAAATTTAGTAAGATAATCTCACCCTGAACCCAGAGGATAGTATATAAATTGTCATTCATTCATTCATTCATTCATTCATTCAATCCACATGTTTGTCATGGCATCACCTCCCTAATGTCATGGTCTTCTTTAAAAATAAAAGATAAACATCATCATCATCATCATCATCATCTTCAACATCCTCATCATTCAATCAAGAATAAGCCGAATGTGATAGTAGGTGCTTAATAATTATTATTTACCAGAAATGCCAGAATGCCAGAAACATTAAGACTTTCCTAGGGTCTCATTTGAATCCCAATCTTCCTGGCTTTAAGTCTGATATTATATCCACTCCATCATCCTGCTAAAAATATCCCTTCCCACCTTCTCTGCTGAGGAGGGGGTATATGGATATAGAATATGCTGCAAATACCTTTGAACTTACTTGGATGGGTTGTCTACTTTTTCTTAAGTTTTTGCAAGGCAATGGGGTTGAGTGATTTGCCCAAGGGCACACAGCTAGGTCATTATTAAGTGTCTGAGGCTGGATTTGAACCCAGGTACTCCTGACTTGTCAGTGCTTTATCTACTGTGCCACCTAGACGCCCCAGTTGCCTACTTTTGATAAGATACCTTTTCTTCTTTCTTTTCCTTTGTTATTAAAACTCAGATATTATGTTATATGATATGTCACATAATAAGTTATTTTACAGTATGACTCAGGGAGGATATATATATTGGGAAATGAGGGTACAAAATTAAAAGATACATTTAAATTGCCTCTTTACTTCTCATGTTCTCCACCCCAGACTCTAGAGGCAGCCAGGTGGCATTTTGGTCCAGAGTTCAGAAACCCTATGTTCAAATCGAGCCTCAGACAGACCTGAACAAGTTGCTTTAACTCCATGAGCCTCAGTTTCTCCAACTGTAAAATGAAGAAAATAATAGCACCTATATCACTGGGTTGTTGTATCAAATGAATTAATACCTGTAGAGCACTTGGCATAGTGCTGACAGGTAGCCATTTCTCAATAAATACTGACTTGATGAATTTATTTAATGCTTACTGTCCTGGGAGCTCAGAGAAAGGCAGGAAGTTCACAGTCTAATTAGGAAATTCACTTACAAATCGTTATATATAAACAAGCTGTAAGGAAAATAAATTGGAGGTAAGGAATCAAAGGAAAAGCAGCAGAATTAAAGGGGATCAGGAAAAACTTCTTCCAGAAGGTGGGATTTAAGCTCAGGAATTTCTAACCTTTTTTTGATAATCTCCCTTTGGCAAATTGTGGACAACTTCACAGAATGTTCTTAAAATATACAAGATAAAATACACAATTTTACCGAGAAACAAAACAAAACAAAATTAATTATATTGAAATGTTAAGAAATCCTGTCTAGTGGTGCAGTGGCTAGAGCTCCAGCCCTGGAGCCAGGAGGACCTGAGTTCAAATTCAACCTCAGACACTTAATAATGACCTAGCTGTGTGATATTGGCCAAGTCACTTAACCACATTGTCTTGCAAAGAAAGAAGAAAAAACAACAAAAAAGGGGGAAACTTGTCCAAATAATTCTCAGAAAGATTTTGTGGTGATGAAAAAAATCAGCATTTGATTTGTAGTCACTGAGGTCTTCTTTTTGCACTTTTTTGTTGATGAGACAATTGGGGCTAAGTGACTTATTTAGGATTACCCGGCTAGTAAATATCAAGTGAGGTTGGATTTGAATTCAGGACCTCCTGAATCCAAGGACAGCTATCTTCTTGTATTTCATTGGGGAAGAGGTGGGATGAGAATCTAATGCCATTCCAATGGAGGTGTAATGGACAGTGTTAAACTCTTGGATGTCTAGATTAGATTCAAATTCTGCTATTGGCGCTTATTTATAAGATTCTGAGCAATTGAACAACTGAGGCAACACTCTACCCAGCCACAGATGGATGGAGGGAGCGAGGAAGTCCCACAGATCCTTTAGATATGATATTAATATAATAGGCTCAAGATCTAATTAACTGCCACATTCTTTCTAAATTTTCATTTCATTATTTCATTGCACTTTTGTGACCTCACAGAAGTGAAAATGGGAAATGGGAAAGAAAGGAATAAGGAAGTGAGAAAGCAAGATGGCATCTCTAATGGCAAGTGCAGAATGTAGCTATGGACTTAGAGAGCCAGGCTGGTTCTTTGGACCTTGAGAATGCAAGGAGGATTAGAAGATAATTAACAGAGAATGCTCTTGGGCTCAAGGAAAGCTTCCCTGACTCAGTTCCAAGGAGGAGTCAAAATCTTTGGTCAGCAAGCCTTCATCCCAGGATTAGCCATTTGACTAATTTCTTCTTGAAAGACATCACCTAGAAATGAAAATGAGACCAGGGCAGGGAGAAGAGGGCCTTATTCTTCTCTTCCTATAGACACTGTCCTTCTGCAATGAGAAGAGTTGGTCTCTAAGGCTCTAAGGTTCCCTTATATCTCCAAATACAAAATCCTATGAGGAAGGGGATGGATAATCCATCAAGAGGTAACCCATCCTGGCTGGCAGGGTGGTCAAGGTCATACATAGGAGGCCAGGATTTCACTTTGGCTTATATAATCGAATATCCATCCTTAAAGCCAAAAGCAGGTAGAAGGGACCAGTTGTTACACCAGAGGTTACATAAGCTATGAAACATTCTAGGCTGAGTTTACAGAAAAGGGAGAAGGTTCAGGGACAGCCAGAAGGGACATATCTAGAAGGAAGACACCCTGTCACAAAAAAGACCCTTCTCAGGAAAGCATCAGGACTTTTTAGACCACTCTACTGGTGGAAAATTTGTTGGATCCAAATTCACCTACCCTTTAAAAACTGGAATAGAATTGCTCATATCCAGAGCTATTATCTTTTTTCTATTCTCCTAAACTGCACACTCAGCAATTCATAATTACTAATGATAATAATAATAATAATAGTATTTTCATAAGGTTTTATGATTTGCAGAAAGCTTTACATATCCTAACTTATTTGATCCCCACAAAAACCCTGGGAGGGAGATATCAGGATTATCTCCATTTTACATATGAAGAAACTGAGGCTGAGAGAAATTAAAGGACTTGCCTGGGATCATATAGCTAGTTAGTTTTTAATTAAAAAAGATTTTTTTAGATTTTTTTTTTGCAAGGCAATGGGGTTAAGTTACTTGCCCAAGGCCACACAGCTAGGGAATTATTGTCTGAGGCCGTATTTGAACTCAGGTCCCCCTGACTCCAGGGCCAGTGCTCTATCCACTGTGCTACCTAGCTGCCCCGTTGGTTAGTTTTTGAGACAGGTTTGAAACTCAGGTCTTTCTGACTCCAAGTTACACACCTACCCATTTTTTAAAAACGCTCATGGGTGGATTTCATTGCAGCCTGGTTATAGAAACTCAAGGTCAGTCAAGTTCCTTCTTAGCACCCCAAGAAAGAGTGGTATAGTGAGTAGATTGCCAGACTTGGAATCAGGAAGACCTGACCTAGTTTGAATGCTTCCTTAGGTCCTTATTAGCTTGGGTAAGACTCAATCTCTCTGGACCTCAGGTACCTTCTCTACAAAATGTGGAGATTGGATTTAAAGACTTCTAGAGCCCCTCCCAGCCCTGGAGCTCTCATTTGTGGCATATGATAATTCTTACATTCAATTTAGTTCTTGCCTTGACTATTAAAATAACTTTTTAATACATCTTCCTGCCTTCAGCTTCCCCCATCTCCAAGTTATTTTTAATGTAGCTATAAAATTTACTATCTTAAGTCACAGAGATGGCCATCTCCCTCACTCCCCTACTTGCCTCTCTTTTGCTAAGCTAACCCCCCTTCATTATCAGATATCTTTTTTTTTTTCCACTCAAGGGCTCACATTTCCCAGTAGAGTGGAAGTGCCTTGAGGAAAGGCACTAGTGATTTTTATCTTGGAATCTTCAATCCCCAGAGCAGTCTCTTGTCTGTAGTGGGTGCTTAAGATAAACTGTTGCTTGTTTTCCCCTCCAAATTCTAAGTTTCATTTCTCTAGGTAGAGAAAACACAGAAAAATGGGAATCGAGTAGTTCTGTTTTATCTCTGTTGTCTGAGTCAATCAACAAATATTACAAAGCATGGGGAGGAGAAGGGGGGGAGAGAAAGAGGGGAAGGGGGAAGAGAAGTACCAGAAATTGGGGGGGGGGTGAGGAATGTCCTAGTGGAAAGGGGGTGCTTGGACTGAGCCTTGAAAGGAGGTAGGACTTTTGGAAGGATAAAAGGGAGCAGGGAGCACATTCTAGTCACAGAAGATAAAATTCTGAAGGTAGGAGATGAAATTTTGCAAACAAGAAATAACCCATTAGTCAAATTTAGTGGGAACTTAGAGGAAAGGAGTGGGGGTAATCAGTTTGGAAAGTTTAGCTGGAGGCAGTTTGTAAAGGGATTTAAAAGCTCTGTAAACCCCAGCCTCCATCTCTCCAATTAGGTTATTACTCTTGTCTTCCATCTAAGTTTTTATGGAGGCCCTTAGGTTTTTGCTCCCCACCCAACCCCTTGGGATGCTACATAAGAATGCTAACCCAGATTCAGTAGGAGAGGGGAACTTTGAATATGCGAAAATATTAGCAAGGAGGGAAAGGCCTTATTAATATAGACACACATACATAAATGTATAAAAACATTATACCTATACATATAATTATATATACATATTTACATGAATGTATCATATAGAAATATGAGCATATGGACATCTAAGCAAGAGATACTTGCCTTTCTCAAAGTGGGATTGAACAGTATTTGCAGTTATAAAATAATAATCTAATGATTAAAACGATATCCTTGATCACATCACCAAAAATGGGTGTAGAAACTATAGAAACAAGACATTATGGAAGCTGTTAGTTCTATGGATCCCACCATAAATGTTCTCGGGGTTTTGATGATGTTTGTCCTTCCTTCTAAAAGAAGACCATAACATCTGAAGGTGATTCCATGCCAAGCAAGTGAATTGGATTTGAGTGAGGGGGCTTGTGCAAACCTATCAGCCTCACTTTCTCCTCCAGAGCCATCTGGGTCTGGCGGCCAAATAGGAATCAGGAAGATTGGAGATGGCCCAGGATGTGAGGCAATCAGGGTGAAGTCACTTGTCCAAGGACACACAGATGAGTAAGAGCCAGTGTCTGAAGCCAGATTTGAACTCCTGTCCTCCTGACTCCAAGATCATTGATCTAACCACTGCACCACTGAGCTGTTTGGGGCTTGAGACACTCAGGATAATGTTATCCCCAAACAAAAGCATCTGCTTGTGTAGGTTTAACCTCCAATGAATGGAGATCCCTTTGGACTGATTGGATGTCTTCTATGGAAGCGGCAAACATTTTGGGAATGGATATTTCCCTGTTTGCTTGCTGGTATGGTGTTAATTATCCATGTGTTCCTGGTTCTTCTTTTCTCGGACCTTGCCTAGACCATCCCATCGCTATGGAGCATTTTATGATGATCAGGAGCGGCCTGTTTTAAGGGAAATTTACTAGGTTCTAGGCACTGTGAATTGTGACACTTGATGAATACCCCACATTAGGACAGTTAGTTGTATCAGTAGCCTACATTGCCTATGGGCTGATTTTCAAACATCCATGAATGGGTAATGAGTGGTTATTAATTTCTCAGTGAGGGAGTGTATTATTGAGTTATCCATCAGGGAATATTATCCTTAGGCCACAAACTAAAAGGTCTTGCTAGAATGCCTTGAGTAGGAAAACACCCCCAAATCCTCCCATAGCATCAGGTGGCATAGCTCTGAAGAGGCAGGTAAAAAGCCTACCTTGACCAGGGTCTAAATTTAGATTAGAGGATGATGAAATATCACCCAAATTAGCATATATAATTATAGTATACACAAAACTCAGAACCCCCACCACAACTCTGGACTTTTATTTCTGTCTGCAAGCAATTACACAATAGAGTGAATCAGTAATCAATAGATATAGAGTTTACTTAACAAACTTTAAAGGGAAAGATCTCAGTGCTCCTTTAGCATTTTGCCTCCAAACATATCCCTACATCTCTTCCTATTTGCCCCAATGTCAAGTCCAAAATTCCTCCCCCCCCTCCAAGACCTTGAGAAAGACAGGCTTTACATGTATGGGACCCATGTTTATGGTCAGGACTTGTAAGCAAGAAACAACTTCCACTTTGGTCCCCACTAGTCTCATTCTTCATACCTGAATATTAACGTCAAAGTTTCACCTCATATGCTGTTCACCACAAGTAGGGTTTGGCTTGTAGTTGTGGGCAACAGCAGCATGCAAACACTCGATTTCATAGAACATTAGGTTTGGGGTCAAAAGACTTGCGTGTAACTCTACTCATTATTCCTAGTGTGACCCTAGACAAGTCATTAGCTCATCATGAGCCCTAGTTTCTTGATCTATAAAATGAATAAACTCATTGACCTTTAAGGTGTCGTTCTGTTCGGAAGCTATGATTCTTTATTCATCCCAAATACATTAGTGTCTGTCTAGTGATCCAGAAGCCTTTGAATTTTATCCCAAAGACAAAACGGAGAAAGAGGAGAAAATCAATCCTAGATACCAGTGTCATTATATCCCTTCTCCTCCCTTGCTGTTTTCTCTTCCGATGTGCTGACTCTCTGTTCTCTCCTGTAGCCTTTTGCTTCCTGAAAACTCATGCTGCCTTGATCTATGTGAGTAGAAGAATAGTGATTTTCATCAGTTTTCTCTCTCTCTGGGTTCAAATCATCCCTGTGGGTCCAGACATAAATAATAAGTCAGGAAAGATCAATGCACACAGACCATTATTTAAATCTACCACCCCTTGTTCCTTCTGATAATATAAAATGCTTCCCAGCTCTGGGAACTCTGGGGTTCGTTTTTTATTTTAATTTTTGTTTATTCTGAACTTAAATGCATATGTCCCCCAAAAGTAGCAGCAAAACACAAGAAAAGAGATTCTGTCATATCATTTACTTAGAAAAAAGTGAAAAAATAAATGATATTTGCTACTTTCAAAACTGGCCCATTTGTCTGGTCTTCCTCTTACAATTCCTTCTATTTTTTTGAGCATTTAAGAAATGTTTCACTCTCTTTTTTGGCATCTAAGACAACTTCTCTCTTTTCCCCATGTCTTTCTATGGTCCCTCCTAGCTCTGGCATTTCTATTTTCCAAGGTCTCTTCCAGGTATGATATTCTATTTTTTTTAAAAAGCTAACTATTTTAATGAACAGGTTTTCTCTCCCTCCCATTTAGTCTCTTGTGGAGAAAAAAAAAACCTCAAACCCCAAACCCTCGCAATAAATATGAGAAGTCAAGCCTCAGACACTAGCTATATGATTTTGAGCATGTCACTTAACCTTGTATGAGTCCATTTACTCATTTTTATTATTGTTAGATTTTTTTTTTTTGGCAAGGCAATGGGGTTAAGTAGCTTGGCCAAGGCCACACAGCTAGTAATTATTAAGTTTTTGTGGTCAAATTTGAACTCAGGTCCTCCTGACTCCAGGGCCAGTGCTCTATCTACTGCGCCACCTAGCCGCCCCCATTTACTCATTTTTAAAATGAATTGGAGCAGGAAATGGCAAATCATGTCAGTATTTTTGCTAAGAAAACCCCAAATGGGCTTATGAAGAGTTGGATACAACTGAAGTAACTGAAAAACAAAAGATCTGTGTGTGTATGTGTGAGTGTGTGTGTGTGTGTGTGTATGTGAGAGTTAATATAATAGCTGATAGATACATAGATAGATAGTGGTGACCTGAGTCATCACTTAAAAAATGACCTTAAAAAAATAAAATTAAGCCTGTGTTAACTTTCAGAGTTTATCCTAATGTACAAATGTTAGCCTCCAGCATTTTGTTCTCAAAAAAAGAGCAAAACACAATTAGATTAACACACATTTATTAATATTTCTCTAAGCTTGCAGACACACATGCACGCCTTGGGTCTTAGCTAGAAAATCACACCCCAAAATAGAGTTTTGGAGAGAGTTCTTAATACAATTCCACCATGAAAAGATGGGGATCTAAAAAGTGACTTTCTGGCTTTGTCCATCAAAGGAGTTGCCTTCTATTTAGGATGGCGGTGGGAGGGGTGGAGTGGGGGGACTTAGAATGAGTCAGGGAGTTCAATTTCAGACATTTAATTAAAAAGAATATTTTATTAGTTATGCTAAAAACTTCCACAAAGCAATGTGAACCTTCCCCTTTCGGCATGTTGGTGCCATCCAATAACCTCTGATATATATATGAATTTGTTATTAGAGGTCAACAATAGATGGATGCATTCTGCACCCTGACTCCCTCATGGTTCTCATCAGTGGCCCTCTAGAATCCTGGCTTAGCTCTGTATTGATGAGAGTTCCTAAGTCTTTCAAAGCAGTGTGTCTTAACAACATAGTTATCCTTATAAAAATTAGAAACAATATAAAATATCAAGTCCTCTTTACTCCACTTTGCATCAGTTCATACAAGTTTTCCCAGGTTTCTCTGAAACTATTTCTTTTAATCAAAGTGAAATAACATATACAGTATATTTTGCACATACACAAAAAACAATGTTAGTTCTTCTTATTATAAATGTTAATATAGTTATGATATGGTATAAATAAAGTAATAATAATAATGATGATGATGATGAATTGGGGAATGTGGAGTATGATTTATTTGGGAAGAGACAGAAATCTCAGTATATGGGGAAAGGATGAGAAAAGTAGTAGAATCATCTGGTAACTTCATATTTCAACTAGGTAACTAGTTACTTCACTACTGGTTCTTTTACACATGTTGGTGTCCTTTCAAAGTGTGCCCTATGAATCTGGTGAGCCAGGAATAAAGGGCCATGTCCCTGCCTTAGTTTACTCTATGGCTTAACCTTATAGAGCTGACACATTGATAGATGATCATAAAATCATCAATATAGAGCTACAGGGGTCCTCAGAGGCTAAGTGAACCTATCACCTTCCTATTTCCCCAATTTGCAGATAAGGTCTAGGGATTTAAGTAAGCTGCCCAATTCTACACAGTTCAAAGGCAGGATTTGAATCCAGATCCTATTACTCCAGAGACAATTCAGTTCCTACTGCTCTATTTCCTTATTATTGTGTGAATCTAGGCAAATCATTTCTCTCACTGAACCTTCATTTCCTCATCTTAAAGGGGGATTGCATACTTCCAGCTGCCTTCTCCCCTCCCTGGCCCCCACTCCAGGGAACTTTCAATGAGGGGATTTTGCAAGCCTTAAAATTCAGATGATCATCTCAGCCTCTTATCAGGTGTTGTACCACTGGAGAAAGAGAAAAGTTGAGCAGAGAAGGAACCCAAAGTCAGAGTCCTGCCATCCATCTTGCCCTCCCAAAGCTCCTCCTCCCTCATCTTACCTTCAACACCCTCCTCCACCCCATCATCAGTTGGGATATTTGTGGTTCACACTTTGAACAGCATCAAAACCATCATGAATAAATAGCTTTACTCACATTACAGAAAAAAAGAAGATGCACATTTATTTATTTTGACGTGGACGTGGACGATGGGTGCTCAGCTTTTGTTCTTCTACTCTTCCTGTAGGGTTAAGTGTACCAGACCTGTGAATCCCAGGATACACACACACACACACACACACACACACACACACACACACACACACACATACAAACACACGAGAATCAGAAGATATGGGCTAAATTCCAAATTTCTAGACCTATTTCTAGCACTAACTCTATATGTGCCCCTGGGCAAGTCACTTCATCTCTGTATGGCCTCCTTAGTTTCTTCATTTGTGAAAAGATGATTGAATTGTATATTTTAAGCCCCCTCCCAGCTCAGATATCCCCTGTTCTAAAACCCATCACAACTTTCATTCTGTGTTCTAAGGTTCTTCCCTGATGAGAAAGTCCTCCAGGTTCATTCTTTAGTCTCTGGTCTAAAATACCTGTTGATTCTCTCATTCTCATGCCTTTTGTCCTAAGCTCTGTTCTGGGTCATCAGTGTACAAGTGAGACACTCATAAACACAAAGCCTAAAATGGAGCATCCTCAGCATTAAAAAAAGAAAAAGAAAAAAAAATTCCTTTTGGCACACCAGCCAGTTCTGAGCCCTGAGCTTTTTGTCTGACTCTAAGGATGGGTTTGTGTGGCCCTATATACCTCCTATGGCCCTGGGCTATTTATTATTTTAATTAAAGACTAAGATGAAGGCAAAGGTGCTATTGTAAATGGATAGAATTTTCAGGTGATACCCAGCTGGGAGGGATAGATAGCTCAGCTACTGGATGGCAGAGTCAGGATCCAAAAGAATCCTGGCAGGGTTGAGCCTTTGGCTGAATTTGTGAAGATGGATTTTAACAAGGATAAAAGTAAAGTCTTATACTAATGTATAAAAACAATTCCACATGTTTAAGATAGGAAGGCATGGTTAGAAAGCAGATGTTCTGAAAAAGATCTGAAGACTTTAATGGATTGCAAAATGAATATGAGAGAGTTTGAAGCAGCCAAAAACAAACAACCAACAAAAACCCAAAGTTGGGAATATTGGAGGGGGCCCATTTTCCAGGAATAGGGAGTTAGTCCTCAGACTTCTGCTGTGCCTTCTCACCATCCTCTGCCCTCATTAGACCCCTCTGGAGTATTTCTTCAGTTCTGGGGTTAGGGTTGATTTAAGAAAGACATTACTAAGCCATTGAATGTCCAGAAGAAGGCAATCAGAATGTCGAAGGGATTTGAATGATGGTATATGAGGACCATTGGGAGAAACCAGGAATAGTCTGGAGAAAAATATTTGTTCTGTTTGGCCCCAGAGATCAGCAATGAGGATAATCAAGAAAAAATTCCTAACATTTCTCACTGTCCAAAGTGGAGTAGGCCATCTGGAAAGATGGCTCCCAACCCCCAGCCTCATCCAACTGGAAACCTTCAAGCAGAGGCTAGGGATGCCATAGTGGGTCTCCTGCTAGTGTATAAGTGGGTCAAGCTATCCCCTTTGGTGCCTTCCAGCCTTTAAATTTACTCATCCTGGATTTTCTCTCTCCCTTGGATATCCATATGTCTGTAAACACATTGCACACAAATACGTCTGTGAAAGAAAATATTGCTTATTAGAAACTCATGGGGCCAGAACTTCTGACTTTTTAGCTCATGAGCCCTGGATACCAACTCCTGAACCACCTAAATGCTGCTTCTGAAACTTGGTGACTCACTCAGGGCCAGGGCCAGCCCTTCTGTTGGGGGAAACGGCAGGAATTCAATAATCAAATTGAGAAAACATTTCTTTTTTGTCAGAGATGGGGGAGAGGAAGTACAATTAGCTGAGTATGTAGAGTGTACTGGCAATAAAGGGGAGAAAGAAAAGTTCAGATGAAGCATCGTTAGTCCCTACCCTCAGGGTGTTTCCATTCTAATAGGTCAATGAAAGCCAGTGCCTCTTGCCATCCTCTCCCCAGGTTGATGGCCATTGTTGGAGTCCCACCCTGAACCCAGAAGTCTTGGTTATTAGATCTAGACTCAGGTTAAACAAGGCTACCATTCTTTGCTAATCATAACAGTTCGAAAGAGACCTTGACTCAAATCTTGGTTCTGTTACTTATTACCCGGGTGACCTTGGGAAAGATTAACCCCTCTGGGCCTCAGTTTCCATACTGTAAAAAATGAAAGAAAAATGATTTCACTAAGACCTCTTTACCCAAGATCTTATGATTCTAAAATTCCTCTGAATATGGGTAGCAGTTCAACATTCCTGGGCTTTCACCTTGAGGTAGGCCCCCATTTTCAGGTTCAGAGAGAGAAGGGACTTCTCCAAGGTAAGACAATAAGTTAAGGAATAATTCCAGGTTAGAACAAGGTCCTCTGGTTCCTGATTTGCAGGACTATTGGCACTGTTGCCTCATAATGACTGTCCAGTTGCTATTTTCAAGTCTTTAGTCTCCTACCCTAGAAAAATAAACAAACAAAACCATCAACCAAACACATATATTGACTTGATTCTGATGTCCCCCTCATGTTACTAGGAAAAAGGGCATCTGAGGCCCCTGACCTGTGCCCCCTGCTAGGCCTGAAGAGGGGCAGGACAGAGAGTGGATTGGTAAGGCTTTGACTCTGAGGAGGAGGAGGAGGATGTGGCTGGTTATTTTAGGTCCTGTGGTTCCTAGCCCCAGATAAGATGTTGGTGGCCTTGATCAAAATCATTGTGTCTTTCCTGGCAACCCAGCCTCATAAAGCAGGAAGAAGAGGAGGGAGTGAGAGTGAAAAAGGAGGGGCTGAGAAAGTGTGAGGGTGGACAGTGGAAGATGGGGCATGTGAAGTGGGCACCCTCATGTGGGTGGAGGGAGGCCAGGCTACCACTGACCTCTTCCTGTTTCTCTTCCTCAGTCTTTTGCGATTCCTCCCCCCGTCGCAATTTCATTTTCTTTCCTCTGTGACCTCTTCTACCCTGATTCTCCCAAGCCATTTATGAACATTTCAGGATTTTGAGACAGAACAATGATAAACAATTATTAACCACCTATTCTGTATCTGCAATGGGAGACAAATAGGTTTATATTCAAGGATCTTGTGAAGGTTCCAGAAAAATAAGATTTCAAGGAGGTGCTAGAGACTAAAACTATGTGAAGGTTCTAGATGATGGAACCTGGAGGATATTGTAGGGGTTAAAACTACATGCATGTTTCCAATGATAAGTGCTAGGTACCTCATGGACAAGAGGGGAAGGAGGTATGTGAAAAATTCCCCTCTTCCCCAGTAGAATAAGACTTGGGTTCAAATCCTATTTTTTTGTCATCTGAAATCTAGACTTTTTGGACCTGTTTCTTCTTCTATAAAGTGATAATATTGAAGTAAGCATTCACTGAGTTCCCTTCCAGCACCAGACTGCTGATACTATAGTCCACTGACTCATATCTTCCTACTCCTTTCCTCCTCTGTCTGCTCTCTTCCGTCCATTCTGTAAATGCCATAAGGCCCTCTGCTTTCCCCATTCCAGGATCCATCCTCCCTTGCATCTCATAATTTAAGGAAGATTACAGATCTGATTGCCAGTAGTGAATAACCCAGATACTGCTGTGAAACTACCCGGTGATTTGTTTTTAGAGAGCAATTTAGATCTAGATTAACACCTGGGATCTGGAGACACACGACCATTACCCTGAATTTGGGGTGAGGGATTACAGAATCTATCCTCCAGCATTCTACATGTGATGCAAAAGGATGAAACAAACTCAATAACAAGATTGTGACAGCAGAGATATAAGTGGTTCCAATAAACCAAAAAAAAAAAGTCTGAAAGAAGCAATTGTGATGCAGGTGCAACTCACTAAACAATTTAGATTTTTAGAAGACAGCTATATGATCAGAATCTTAGAAAGAGAGAAAGGAAAGATGGAAGAGAGTATGAAGAGAAGGAAAAAGGAAAGAAGAGAAAAAGAAAAGGATGGAGGGAGGGAAGTAGGGAGGGAGCAAGGAAGGAAGGAAGGAAGGAAGGAAAAGGAAGGAAGGAAGGGAGGAAGGGAGGGAGGGAGGAAGGAAGGAAGGAAGGAAGGAAGGAAGGAAGGAGAAGGAAGGAAGGAAAGAAGGAAAAGGAAGGAAGGAAGGAAGGAAGGAAGGAAAAGGAAGGAAGGAAGGAAGGAACAGGAAAGGGAGGGAGAACTAGAACAAAAGACCAATTCTAGTTAGATGAAATTTGATGAGGATCAAAAAGAATCAAATTAATTGAAGAATTATGTAATAGGTAGGGTCTGGTGAGATACCAGTTTCTGTCCAAAAGATCAGCGGTTTTAAGCAGAGCACAAGCTCAATCTGAGTCAACACTTTAACATAGCACCAAAACAACCCACACCCCCTTCATCTGTCTTGGGAGAGGCACAGTGACCAGAGCAAGAAATGACCATCCTTCTGCATTCTGCTCTGGCCAGACAGGTCCTGCATTCAAGTCTGGACTTTAGAAAAACTCATCAATAAAGAAATGAAAACTTTCTATAATCTTATAAAAATACTCTAAATCCTAATTGATTATAAAAGTGCAAATTAAGGGTGGCTTAGGTGGCACAGTGGATAGAGCACCAGCCCTGGAGTCAGGAGGACCTGAGTTCAAATCCAGCCTCAGACACTTCATAATTACCTAGCTGTGTGGTCTTGGGGAAGCCACTTAATCCCATTGCCTTGCAAAAAAAACCCTAAAAAAAAAAAGGAAAGTGCCAATTAAAACAACTCTGAGGTACCAACTCAAATCTATCAGATTCTCCAATATGACAAAACAGGAAAATGATCAATGTTGGAGAAGATGTGGGAAAACTAGGATAGTAATGCATTGTTAGTGGAGTTGTGAACTGATTCAATTGTTCTGGAGAACAATTTAGAACTATTTCCAAAAGACAATAAAACAGAGCATGCCCTTTGATCCAACAATACAACCCCTGGCTTTGTATCCCCCCAAAAGATCACAATAAAGGGGAAAAGATACATATGTACAAAAATATTTATAGCATATCAGATTACTCACTGTCAAGGAGTGGGGGGGGGAAGGGAGAGAGAGAAAGATATGGAACCCAAAACCTTATAGAAAAATGAATGCTGAAAACTTTCTTTGCTTGTAGTTGGAAAAATAAATAAATAATTTTAAAAGAAAAATATTTGTAGCAGTTTTTGTGATGCCTGAGAACTGGAAATCAAAGAGATGCCCATCATTTGGGGAAAGGTTAAACAAGTATGTGATATATAATTGTGATAGAATATTATTGAGCTACAAGGAATGATGAGCAGGATGATTTCAGAAAATCCTGGAAAGACTTAAATGAACTGATGCAAATGAAATGAACAGAACCAGGATAACATTGTACACAAAACAGCAATATTCTATGATTATCAACTGTGAATAACTTAGTTATTATCAGTAATACAAATCCAAGACAATTCCAAAGGACTCATGATGAAACATACTGCCTCCAGAGAAAGAACTGATACTGTCTGAATCAGACTGAGGCATACTATTTTTCATTTTCTTTCTTTAATCCTTTTTTCAATTTGAGTCTTCTTATACAAAATGATTAATATGGATGTGTTTTGCATGACCGTATACTTATAAACTATATTGTTTTGCTTATCTTCTTAGGTGGGGGAAGGAAAGGAGGGAAACATGGGAAATTCAAAACTTAAAAAAGATTTTAAATTGTTTTAACATGACATTGTAAAAAAAATTATAAAATGAAAAAAAGAAGCAATGGAATGGCATTACTTCAGTGATTCCAGAATAACTCAACCCAACCCTTTGATTCCCCCTCAAAGTTCATAAAAGATGATTCTTTTCTTTTTAGAGAATCAGAGGAAGTTTCATGGAGGCAGTGGCATATCATCTGTACCTTGAGGATAGATAGGATTTTGATAGGAGATAGGAATGGAGGAGGAGGCCATTTCAGATGGAAGGAACATCATAACCCATGCTTAGGGGACCTGTTGTGTTCTATTCTCCCCACACCTAAACTTATTTCCAGAGACAAAATGATACCATGGAAAAAAGAGGACTTGATTTAAATCCAGAAAGGAGCAAAGGGAGGAAACACAATCATTTATTAAGCACCTACTGTGTACCAAGAACTCTACAAATATCATCTCATATGGTTCTCACAGCAACCCTTGGGAGGGAGTGCTTTTATGATCCTCATTTTACAACTCAGGAAACTGAGGCAGACAGTGGTTAAATGACTTGCCAGGTCACATAGATAGTAAATGTTGGAGACCAGTCAGGAAGGTCAGGTCAGGAGATGGAGTTACTCTAACTCCAAAGCCAGTGATACAAAGGGGACACTCAAGGCCAGAAGAGAAATTTCAAAGCCAAAGATCCTCCTTTGAAACTTTGGGAGCTCGTCTCCCAAGGAGGTGGTAGTCAACAAAATCCATATCTGTTATAGTGCTTCTGCCAGTTTTGTCTGCTCATTTAGTCCTTTCCACTGATGTCATATAATCACCAATGATTTCTCTTGAGCTTTGCTTGTGACTTGGTTGTACTGATAGACCTGGATGGATCTCTTTCCAGGCTCTCCCACACTACTCTCCCTGCATATACTCTGTGTTCAGCCAACTTGGACTATTTCTATTCTCCAAAAACATCTTGAAATTTTCTGTTTCCATGACCTAGTTCATACTCCCCATCATCTCAGTCTCTAGATTTCCTCTTCACCCTTGAAGACCCACCCAACATAAATGCCACCGGCCCCATGCATCACACAACCTATCAGGTATGTTTAAAAAACTGGCCAACAGTTATGTCCAAGCTGAGTTCAGGTTCCACTGGATTATCTGAGACTGTTTCTCATGCATAGAGGGCTGGGAATTCTGAATGATGCCATCTTGATACCCACACATTGATCAGGGTTTATCATCATGACTCCCAGATATTTGTGTCACCTTCTGGATTGGGCAGTAAGACCCAAGGCTGACCTACTATTCTGCCCACTAAACAACCAGGGGGTGCCCACTTCTAAAATCCTATTTTCTGGGGGATCAAGGGGTCAGATTGAGTTGTTCTGGGGTCTTTGGGGCTAATGCCATTCCATTGCTTTTTTATTTTATAATATCCTATTTTTGTTGTAATCCACTCCAGAATCTTCCAGAATAACCAGATTAAGTAGTTCATTTTGGAGACAGAAGACCCAGATTAGAACCTGTGCTCCATCATTTGCTGACTGTGACATTGGGTGCTAGGTGTTGGGCTAGACTTCCAAGGTCCCCTTTAGCTCTGTGCCTGTGATCCCAGCATCCTGACTCCATTCCTGGTTTCCCAGGCTTAGTCACAGTCCAGGACCTTCCTTCCTCCCCAGCAAGGCAAACTCTCCAGGGACCTGGATTTTCTTGTCTCTAGTTCCAGCTCCCAAATAGAGGCCCCTGGTCCCTGCCAAGGCAGGCTTAGGCCTGCTGATCTTTCCTCATGTCCTAGAAATCTTTCCCTTCCTGCCTGGCTTGGGAATCTCCCCCCCCCCACTTCTCTGGCCCCAATTTCTCTCTCTCCCTACACATCCTAATTTTCTTTACATCTGTTCCTGGTCGGATTACAGCTTTGTCCTTTCTCCTCCCTCCTGCCCGCGTTCCCCCCTCAACTTCCCACTCCATTCACACGTGGCAGTGTGTGTGCTACTGTGATGGGTGGATGGAGAAGAGGGGGAGGAGGGCTGCAGGGGGGAAGGAGGAGCAGAAAATTTATCACTTCCTTCTCTGGCTCTGGGTTCCCCTGGAACTCCGACAATCCTTTACATCTGGCTAACTCTTTGACCCCCCCCCCCCAAATCACGTTTCTGTGTATTATCTCATGACACAGACTCTCAGAGCCAACAGGGCCTTTGGCAGCATCTGGTTCAGCCCTCCTTAGTTAGAAATCTGCTTTGCAACATCCCCAGGAACTAGATAGCCAGCCTCTGCATATAGACCTCTAGGGATGGAGAGTTGATGACATGCAGAGGCAGCCTCAGCTGGTCTCTTTGAAACTCCCACTTACCCCTTCTCTCTTCCTCCCTGTCTCAACCCCCTCCATGTTATGGGGTCTGTCCTCTGCCACCAAACAAAAAAAGTCAAATTCAAATAAAAAAAATCAATAGTCCTTCAGAAAATAGCAATTACCTCCTGACTCCTGGTCCTGAAACCTTTGCTTCTCCTGGATAAAAATTCTGAGGGTCTTCAAGGAATGGCCCCCCTCCCTCCATAATCTTTAGGATCCTCCCTGTTTTGTTTGTCCTTCTCTGATAGTCTGGCTTGTCAATTACCTAGATAGATAGATAGATTGATAGATAGGTAGATAGACAGATAGACAGACAGATAGACAGATAGATAGATAGATCAATCATTGATAAATGATGATTCTGGATTATATATTATTTGTTGTTTCTCCCTGTATCAGAATCATTAACATCCCATGGACCATATTTTTGGAATACATACATTTTCTGTATATTTTTTATCAGTAAAAATCTTTCACAAAAGACTCAAATTTAAAAAACACAAGTAGGGTGACTGGCTCTCCCAGTCATTGATTGTGTAATAGGGGGAAATAATTCTAAATGTGGAGCATATTTTCTATGGGGTTTTCTTGGCAAAGATAGAAGGGTGCCATTGTCATTTCTTACTCCAGTGGATTAAAGTAAACAGAGTTGAGTGACTCGCTCAGGGTATCTGAGGTCAGATTTGAACTCAGGTCTTTGCCCAGCTCTCTCTAGTCCCTGATCCACCTCATTGCCTCCAAACTCTTCATGACCCCATTTGAAGTTTTCTTGGTAAAGATCCTGGGATGGTTTTTCATTTCCTTCTCCAGTTCATTTTAGAAATGAAGAAAATAAAGCTAACAGGGTTAAGTGACTTCACCAGGGTCACACAGCTAGTAATTGTCTGAGGTTATATTTGAATTCAGGTCTTCTTGATTCCAAGTCCATTGCTTTATCCACTGCAACACCTAGCTGTCTCTCTCTCTCTCTCTGAATGTATTAGATATAAAACACATAATTCACATATTATATAACTATTAAATATACTTATATATAATTTAATTGATTTAGGACTAGATAATGTAATAAATTATATAATAAATGATCTAAGCTTTAATTTTGTTGATTTAAAAATAATGTTAGCTAGCATTTATACTACATATACTATATATATATCACAGGGGCAAGTAGGTTGGTGCAGTGGATAGAGCACTGACCTTGGAGTCAGGAGGATAGGAGTTCAAATCTAACCTCAGACATTTGACTCTTACTAGCTGTGTGACCTTGGGCAAGTCACTTCACCCTGATTGCTTCACATCCAGGGCCATCTCCAGTCATCCTGATTCATATCTGCTCACTGGACCCAAGATAGCTCTAGAGGAGAAAATGAAACCAGTGACTTAGCACAGCACCCACTCACTCAAATCCAATTTACTTTCTTGTCATGGCATCACCTCTCTGATGTCATAATCTTCTTCAAAAATGAAGGACAAACATTGTTAAGTAAATCACATATACATATATTATATATACATAATATAAACATACATACATTATATTTCTGCATCTTTAATATGTATATTATACAATGTATTTGTATAAATGCAAATATAATTTTCTATTATACATATATGTATATGTGATCTGTATAAATCTATACATACATAACTACAATATGTATCTTAAGTTTAGTAAAGAAGTTTTTGTTTGTTTTTGTTTTTGCAAGGCAAAGGGGGTTAAGTGACTTGCCCAAGGTCACACAAATAAGTAATTATTGTCTGAGGCTAAATTTGAACTCAGGTCCTCCTGACTCCAGGGTCAATGCTTTATCTACTGTGCCACCTAACTACCCTTGCCACCTAGGTGCCCAGCAAAGAACCTTAAACATATATTTCATTTAATTCCTACAAGTCCTAGCTATTAGCTAGACTATTACTAAATTCTATTTTAGATGAGATTCAGAGAAGTTTAGATAAAGAAACTGAGGTCCTGGAAGAAGAAAAGTATTCCCATGGGATCTCAATGGCACACTCTCTACTATCCAACCCCCCCCTTTTTCACCACATGATAAATGGGGTCTTGGGGCATGAATAGTCTTACTTGATCATCAGAGCTTGCCACAGTTGGGAGCCAACCAGATCTCCCTGTTTGAAATGCCTGTCTGTTCTAATGTACCATGTTTGGGGAAACCCAGGCCAAGTTATCCTTTCTTGGAAACTTCCACAGTTTCCTCTGTTTTAGTCCATTTCTCTAACAATTCCTGGGTGATTAGGAATCAACTACTGTTCGTTGCTGCCTGTTGACTTCCTCATAATGTGTGAGTTCAGTTCCTTTATACCTCTTGGGAGATTCATAATTCTTGAGACTGGGATCAGGTCTTCTTCCATTATATCCAAAATCTTAGCCAAAGTGGGCCTTCAGTGGATAGGAACATAAGAGTGAGGGCTTAGGTTTAGAGATGGCTCAGTCCAACTTCCCTCCCCTGTTTTACAGGGGTGAAAATTGAGGTTCAGACAGTGACTGACCCAAAGTCATACAACTAGGATCTTGAGACCTAGAACTGCATGGTGATTAGGCATCGGTTGACTTCAACCGAGGTTCCTTTTCCCTTGGGCAGTGCTTGCTTCATGGCGCCACAGGCTGAGCTGGGGCAGTCTCAGTGGAGGCTGGAAGGGATCTGGGGCTACCAATTCTTAGGGGCTTGTTTACTTCAGTGGTTGCTGGTGGTAAGAACCTCTTCTCCACAGGAATCACTTATCAATCGAGTGACCAGTTGATTAACAGACTGATTGACTGGTCAACCTTGTGCCCTGAATTCATCTAATTTACAGATAGAGGTTTAAAGCTAAGGCCCTAAGGACACAGGGATGATGTCATGAGCAGGAAGGGTTGACAGTGGAAGGGAAGGCCAGTTTCCCAGACGTACACTTACCTCCAAAGTGAACTAGGGGACACAGAGAGTTCATGTTTCCAAGAATGAAGTATAATTCTTGACCACCTAGGAGCTTAAGTAGCCAGCCCCTTCCTGCATCTGTAGACACGATGAGCTGTAATGAGACCCCAGCCCAAACCAGCTCTTAGGAGTCTGCAATCTTGGAAGTGAAGGTGATGATTACAAAAGAGCCTGACAAAATTGGAAGGACCTTAGAATTGAGTGTGTTAGATCTGGGAGGGTCCTTAGAACAGGGAGCATGAGGTTGTCCCTTAGAACAAGGAATGTCAGAGCTAGAAGGGATCTTATAGTTCACAGAGTCTTCCCCTCCCCCTGACCTCCTTTGGTAGATGAGAAAACTGAAACCCAGACAGAGGAAGTAACATGTACCAGATCATAGAGCTGGTTAGTGGCAGGGCCAGAATCAGGGTCTTTTGCCCACCCCTCCACAGCTGGTTCTTCAGTCATCTGAACAACTTCCCAAAACACCGCGGTAAGACGTGCAACTCCATCAGTTCAGGGTGAGAGTTGTATAGAGAGGACTAAGAAGGGTAAGGGTCTTTTTGGGGGGCTCACAGAGCTCCTCAGATTGAGTTCTAGAAGGGTCTTAGAGATTTTCTAGTCTACCCCTCCGAATGATTTTTATAAATGAGGAAATTAAGGTACAGAGCCCCTAAACAACGTCCAAGACCACACCCAAGCTCTAGCTCTTGGGGGGACCCCAGAGTCCATCCACTCTCTTCCCTCTTCCCCCAACACAAACACTTACAGATATGACAGACAAGCCCTGGAAATGTTGCTGACTTGCCTAAAGTCTTGTTGCTTGAGAGTAGCTGAGTTGGGATTTAAATTCAGATCCAGGGACTCCACCCCAATCCTCTTTCCAATTCTCCCCTGCTGCCAAGGAAGTGCCCATCCCTCTCTAAAAAGAAGCTTGTGCCAACCCTCCCCTCTTCCTGGGGAGTTTATGGGCAGCTCAAGCTAGAGTCGAATTTTTCTTAGCCTGGAGAATATGCACTTGATTTGAAAAAGATCTGTTATTTATTTCAGTGTAATTCATTGGTTTCTGTTCTAATTTCATGTGCTTTATTTTATGTTTAGAAACACGATTCTGAAAAGCAGTCTCTAGCCTGCACCAGATTAGCTGCCCAAGAAGCTTAAAGGTGCCAAGAAACTTAAGAACCTTGGGGTAAATCAACTTCGCTCAAGTTTTGGGAAGCACCCCTGTCTTGGCAACAAGTCCCACTGAAAACCCACTGCTTGGCCCCTGACAAAGCAAAATCCCCTTCCTGAGTCTCAGTTTGACATCTATAAAATGGGCACGATAGAAAATGATTATATATACAAATTACTAGGTATGTGTGTGTATACCCCAAAGACAGGCTCCTCTTTACAGCTTTTGGCCTTATTGAAAGAGTCTCCTGTGAAAAACCCTGCTCAGGATCTGCTGCCACATTTTCCACAAAGTCCATTCCCATGATGTTCGGCCACTGAAGAGGAAAAGACAGCATAGTGATGTGGAGGAAAGATCTCTGGCCGGGATGTCAGAAGATGACTTACCAGCAAAGAAAAGAAGGCTGGAGTTTTGTTACAAGAGTTCTCGCTGTCTCTGGTCTCTCTGTCTGTCTCTGTCTGTCTGTCTGTCTGTCTGTCTGTCTGTCTCTCTCTCTCTCTCTCTCTCTCTCTCTCTCTCTCTCTCTCTCCCTCCCTCCCTCCTTTCCCTTCTTTTTCTTTCACTCTTACTTCCTCCTTTTTCATTCTTTCTTCCTCCCTCTGTTTTCTTCCTCATTCCTTCCTTCCTCCCTTCCTCCCTCCCTTCCTTCCTTCCTTCCTTCCTTCCTTCCTTCCTTCCTTCCTTCCTTCCTTCCTTCCTTCCTTCCTTCTACCCTTCTTTCCTTCCTTTTCTTCCTTATTTCCTTCCTTCTTTTTTCCCTGCCTTCCTTCTTTCCTCCCTTCCTCCCTCTTTTCCTTCCCTCCTCCCTCCCTCCCTCCCTCCCTCCCTTTCTTTTAGTCAGATGGGGGAATTAGAGGTCCTTAGATTAAAAACTCTGTCCTCTCTAATCTCACCCCCCCCACCCCAGAACAGGAGGTGAGTCCATTAACCAACCCAGTAAATGTCTAAATATGCTCTGAGCCCCAGCCTGGCATCCTAAATTACAGAATGGGCTTTTCTTCCAGGAACTTTTGATCTTTCCCCATCTGCTCTCTGCAAAAGCATCGGAATCAGAATTCCCATTTAATCTAACCCACTCCCAAAGTCAATTCATGTTATTGGAATTTCATTTGTCTTCCCCTATGCCAGCCCTACCCTCACTTTTTTTTACAGAGAAAATTGAGGTCCAAAAAGGGGGCTTTTTTAAATATCACAAGTTACTGGGACAGTCTGCTTTTGACCCATTCTCCTGTCTCCTAACCATCCATCACATGACTCTTGTTTCTCTTCTATCACTGACTCCTGCCTCAAAGGAGTTGATATCTGCTCCTTCAGGAGAAACCAAATAAACCTTGTCTTTTATTCAAAGATGCTTAGAAGGAAATCTGGGATCCTAGCTTCAGACTGGAAGAGCACTGAAAAGTCACTGAATTCAATCTCCTTATTCTGAACAAGAGGAAACTGAGGTACGGAAGGTTAATGTCTTGCCCAAGGTCACCTAGATGGTAAATGGCAGTCAGGAAAGGACAATGGTCCCACAAGTTCCTGTAGTCAGCATTCAAATCTTGCTTCCTTATTTCTGAACCAAGCCACACAATGCTAGGCCAGATCTGGTTTGTTTCAAGTATCCATTAAGTCATCTGGTGAAAAATATAATGTTTTGAAATTGATATAATATAATAAATAGTATTACAAAGGAAACCAAAGGTTGAGAAAAATTAAAATATATAGAATATAGAAGTTATTTTTGAATCTTATTAATTCAGCTCAAAGTTAAACTATATAATTTATATAATATATAAAATATATAATTTGTATATTATATATAAATTATATATCAAATTAAATGGTATATTTAACATAAATTATGTGTTAAACTATATATTAAATAGATAATATATTTTATATATAATATGTAAATATATATTTCACATTCAAGTTCCTGAATCCCCTGAAATCTAGAATGCTTGAGACAGGAAAGAGATTTTCTCTCCTCCAGGTTATGGACCCCTCCACCTTGAGTGAAGTCAACCGTCTCGGCCTCCATTTCCTCATTTACAAATTAAGGGCAGGATGGAAAGAAGCAAGCATTGACCTAAGTGCTTTAAAACTATTATTTCATGTGGTCTTCACAACAACTCCAGGAGTTAAAATACTATTATTATTACCATTTTCCCAGTGAACTGCCCAGGGTTGTATATTCTAGGGTTTGAGACCAGATTTGAATCAAAGTTTTCTTGACTCCAGACTGGTCGTTTTACCACTCACCTGTCCCCTAAAGGGGCTGGTCTCAAAGTCTTCTAAGCCAAGGAGTCTGTCTCCCAAGCCAGTGCTTCTTTGGAGCCTCTTTCCACTGCCTGCGAGAAACTTGGCTATTAATGGGGATTGTCTGAGGTGGCAAAAGTAACAAAAATTGGGGGTGTTTGCCTCTCGCCCTCTAGCACCCCCATTTGGTTTCTTTCAACCCTTGGGAATCACGAAATGGGTGACGGGTCCAAAGAAGAATGAGACCCACAGAAGTACTGAGAAAAACATACCTTAGTTTTTAATCAGCCTGAGACAAGACCAAAAAGTCGCTGTGGTTTGGGGTTACAACTCCTGTGACCTTGGGTGCTATTGCACATATAGGTCACCCCAAGCACAGCATGGGGCCCATCCCCAACCTTGATAACAAAAGCACCGGGGCCCAACCCACCATGCAGGCCAGGAGGAATTAGCACCAATGAACTGGAGGCCAATCCTGGAGGAGAGGTGTAGGCACCATGGAGGGAAGGGGAGAGAGGGAAGGGAGGGTCTCAGCTCTACCCCCTCCACCCTGGATGCTTCCCTTGTTTCCTGAGGGGTGCATTCCCCCAGGTTCCCTGGAAGACGTTATCTAATTCAGACCCTTACCTGAAGTTAGGGGAAGTTCCAAGATCCCTGGGGACCAGAGAATCTCAAATTGTAGGAGAGATATAATGTGACATCTTTGAACACTGTTTCTAGGTTTTGCCCACCTCATCCCAAACACCTCTGTTAGAATCACAGATTTTTAGAGTTGTGGTTATCTCATCTGAACCATTTCTGTTCTTCTTCCCTCTTGGGGGTCAGGAGGAGTTAGACATTCCCTCCCCTCCTTCTTCTCCCCTTTCCAGACACCCCAGGCCTGCTGGGGGCCGAGCAAATCCTTAGGCCTCCCTCCTTTCCTCTGTCCAGTCTGGGTCATTCACAATTGGGGAGCACCAAGATGAACCTGAAGACATGACTGAGCACCATGGGAAACAGGGAGCTCAAAAAGGTGAGCTTCACATTATAGACCACAATCTACCCTAGCCAGGTGTAGGACAAGGGGAAAGGAAAATGTGTTGACCTTGGGGTCACTGGGAAGCTGACCCATGGAGACAATGGAGAGAATGGGCATCCTTGGCTGTCTGGCTGGCTTAGGAAAACAGAGGGCCAGGTTATTCCAAGGGGCTAGGGATGGAGTAAAGGAGCTGCCCCCAGAAAAGAAGATGAGGATGCTTGGAAGAAGGGGAGGCTCCCAGGGTGGAATCTCAGCTATGGCCCAGCTACTTATCCAGGCCTGGTCAGTAGAGGCTGGTAGGATGGAGAATGAAACCACCAGAGAGTGGACCGCTGAGTGCCATTTCCTAGAAACTGGTCTTAGCTTGATCTGGTCCCACTCTCCTCTTTATCGACACATAGGCTATTACCCGTCTCCAGTCTTTTAACATCTGTGCTTGGGATGGAGTAATGTGGGTGTGGGGGAGTGGAAGAGAGGGCAGGAAGGAGACTGAGAAAAGTCATACTTAATGGGTAAAGAAAAAGGAGAACCCTTCCCAGAGCCATGGGGGAGAACCGTTTGGAGGTTCTGAGGAAAGAGAGAACGTTAGTAGCCACTTCTGATGGGGTGGAGGAGGAAAATGGGAGCCTAGTGGGATAGGAAGTATTGCTTTGTGTATCTCCAGATTTCAATGCCTGGCAATAAATTCGCATCGACTGAATGAATAAATGAAAAAACATAAGGATTATGAAGAAGAGAAAGGAAAAGCACAAGAAAGGGGGGATGATCAGAAAGAAGGGAAACAAGAGGATGAGGGAAAAGGAAAGGCGAGAGATAGAGAGTTGGAGGAGACAGAAGAGAAGCTAAAGGAGACTGGACCATAGAATTCTGGAGATCTTTCTGCGTAACCCTCAATTTACAGGTGAGTAAACTGAGGCTCAGAGAAGAAAGATGATTTGCTCAAGTGAAACATCTAGTTGGTAGAGGTTAATTTGGGAGACTATCTTCCATCATAGTTGAAGATGTAGAGGAGATGAGAGAAGAGTTGGAGAAGATGGGAGAGGAGTTGGAAAGTAAAAACTGGAGGATAAAGATTGAAGTGGGGGAGGTGGATAAGGAGTAGGTGAGGGGGTCACTCATCCCCTGGCTTGATGAGGTGGCCACTGAAGGTGATGTATGTGTCCACGTCATCACTGTAGATGGCATTCTCTCTCTGGTGCTTGAAGAGGCGCACCCAGGCCCGGTCACCAGAGGCCATCTCCAGCAAGACACTTTGGCTCTGCATAATGCTACGGTCACTGGGCTGTGCATACAGGATGACGGTAGGCTCCTCATTGCGCATCAGGTGCAGGTAGGTCTCCTTGAAGTTCCAGGTGTGGACATTGAGGCTGAAGTAGTAGATGCCAGCGATGGGAGCTGAGAAGTGTCCAGAGAACATGTCGAATCGGCCGTCCAGATTCACAAAGACCGTGTCAAAGAGCAGGGGTTGATAGTCCTCAGTGCTGTGTAGAGCCTTCTTGCGGCCCACAGAGAAGGCTGAGTACTTGGCCTGGCATGGTTCCCCTGGGCTGCCTGCCTGGCCTTTGGCCCCTTTGGGGCCCTGAGGGCCTCGTTCCCCTCGAGAGCCTTCCTTGCCCATCTTCCCTGGCATCCCAAGGGGTCCCCGGTCTCCCTTATCTCCTGTAAAGTAAAGCATGTCAGGGTGAACACCTATTGGCAGAGTCGTAGTCAAGGGCTAGTCCTTCCCCTACATGGGCCATTTCAGTCACCTCAGAATCCATTCCCTTCAGACAAATGTGTTCATATTTCTGTATGGTTCAACTGAAAATGTTTACTCCAAAAAGTATCCCTCCTCCATCATAATACCAAAAGTCCCTCTATTTATTAGAATTTAAAGTGAGGGAGAAGCTTAGAGACAATTTCATCTACACCCTTCATTTTCCACATAGCAGAAGAGAGTTCATAGATTTAGAGTTGGGAGGGGTCTTATAGGCTATTTAATCCAACTCATTCATTTTATAGACAAGGTTCAGTGACTTGTCCAAGGTCCCACAGCTATTAGACAGCCTCTCATCTTACTCTTTGCCTCTCCTTTCCTGACCTAACTGGGCAAGAGAGAACCTAGATATAACAGAGCAGACATTTGACTGAAGTCACAGGTCCAAAGTACTTGCCCAGAGGAAAGAGCTTACAGAGAAACGGAGCCCAGAGGAAGATGGATGAGTGGCAAGGGTGATGGTGGGGAGGAAGAGTACCACAAGTCAGCTCAGTGGACAGAAGCAGAGGCTGCTTAGCAATGAGGAGTAGCCAGGGGTCTGGTGATGGGGTCCAGAGTGCTTCGGAACTACAGAGCCAAGAACAGAAGATAATGCTGAGAGCAAGGAATCAAGCCAAGAGTCCAAAGAGAAACAGGAGAACGGAGAGACATGCAAGTTATTTGATTCGATTAGCTGACTGATTCATTTAGTCTATTGAATAGCATATTGGGCTTGGAGTCAAGAAGCCATGAGTTCGGGGCAACTAGCTGGCACAGTGGATAAATCTCTGGAGTCAGGAAGACTTGAGTTCATCCAATTTTCAGACATTTGATACTTAATAGCTGTGTGACCTTGGTCAAGTCACTTAACCCTGTTGCCTTGCAAAAACCCAAAACATATGAGTTCATATCCTGCTGTGGGAAGCTGTCTAGGTCGTTAACATTTTTAGACCTCAATTTCTTCATCTGCAAAATGGAAATACTAAGAGGCCCCACCTCACAGAATCATAGGGAGGTTAAGGTGAAATGATGTTGCTAGTTCTGTCATCACTCATAATGAAAGACTCAATCTAGCAATGATTTGAGGCTTTATTTTCATGGATTATAGCCAACTCTCTCCTGAAGAGGATAACACCCATCTGAAACTTGTACTTTGCTAAAGAAATTCGGAAAATGGGCTGGATTGGGATTTAGAGGGTTCAGCTTCAATCCTTGGTCTCACTATCAGTATGACCATCAACAAGAGACTTCCTCTCTCTGGAGTTTCCTTTTCTGTAAAGTTTCCTTTACTGTAAAATGAGCTGGCTGAACCAGATGAACTTAGAATTCTGAACCATTTATTCTGTGATACTGGTCTCTTTCCTGTTGAACAACCATTTTTTTTCTCACTATCCTCACTTCTGTGCTCTACCGTATTTTTATTAATCAGTTCAATAGCCCATACTTTGTAACCATGATGCTTTCGAGAAACTTGAACTAGGGGAGAGTTAGAAACTAGTCAAATTTGTGTGTTCCCAGAGGCTCCTCCTCAGAAAGAGTGGAACCATTATTTAAATTATTGAGAAGCCTTCAAAGATTGAACCTGGCATACATGAGTTCACAAGGATCACTGAGTCCAATGTTAATGTTGAGGGTTAATCCAGGATGATTTTTTTTTTAAAGAGAATTGTTCATTTACCTGCTCTTGGATTGTCCTAGTGGGCCTCATGTACCAGCAACAGCACCTTCCATCAGAGGCACCCTCCAGCAAGCACCAAGGGAGAGTGTTCTCTTGGACATTAGGGGATAGGGGACACTGGCTACCCAAATTTGAGAGGGAATGGTGCTCAAGGTCTGCACTCTCCCCAAGAACTCTGTATGTGCAAGTGCATGTGTGCATATGAGTGTTTGTGTGTGTGTGTGTGTGTGTGTGCGCACGCGCATGTGTATGAATGTGGGTGTGTGTGGTAGATGAGTGGAGATAGACCATAAGAAAGGTCATCTTTTAAGAATTTTACGTTTAGCTGCAGATTCTTGGGTGGGATAATGGATGTCAGGGCAGGCATCCAAGAAATGACATTTGAGTAACTCCTGAGTGGGCTGTTGAGGTATCTTCCCATCTCCCCAGAGAGATAATCCAGAACAGGAGACATTTGGAAATGCCTCCTGGCCAAGTCTTTCAACAAACCGATAGACTTTGGTGTAGTCTGTTAATCTGACAATAGAGCCAGAGGGCTCCTACCATGGACAGCTATCATTCTCTGGGGGCAACAGGTGTCGATTTGCCTGGACAGAAAGTCTGGCTAGAATATAATACAGCTACAAGGCAGGGAGCTGGTGTGGGCAAGAGTAAGGGATCACAGAGAGCCTCCCAGGGACCTGTCCTTGGCACTCCACAAGCCTTGGAGAGCCAATGCCCACGGGTGCCAGTCCTGGAAGGGTTGTAGTCACTGTTTTGGCAGTATTGTGGCACTAAGACTGGAGAAGAGCCTTCTTAACAACCTCCCAGGAGGAAGCATGATGCTAATGTTGGAGAAGTTTTTACCAAGTGTTATAATCAGGTCAAATGAGGTTGATCCAAATGAAAAGGAGGACCAGATGGTATGGCCCTCCCCATCCTATCATCTCAATTTATGTGATGGATCACAGGGAGGAAGAACTCATGGGTAAACTGAGGCCCAGGAAGGGGAATTGTTTTATTCAGGATCACCCAGGTAAGTGAGCAGAAGAGCCAGTTTTAAAACCCAGGCCTGCAGACTTTCCATACCTAGTTCCTTCTACTAAATATGTGCTTTCAGTTAGAAACCACTGACTAGATTGAGAATAAGCATATTCTCAATAAGATAATAAAATAATCAGTCTATTTGTCATATAGAATAATAAACATTCTCATTAATAGTAAGAGCATTTTCGTGGCATAGTGGAAACACCATTTACCTTGGACTCCAAAGCCCAGGGTTCAAAGCTTTCAAACTGCTAAGATTAGTGTGACTGAGGGGTAGGTAATATATATCTTTAACTTCCCTGAGACTCAGTTTCCTTATTTAAACAAGGTGGTGGTGGTGGTGGGGAGTTTGGCTCCATCTGGGATCCATGAACTTGTTAAATGTTTTTATCATTATATTCCAAAATAGTTGACTTCCTTTGTAATTAAATCTGTATCAGCACTGAATGGGAACCAAAGGCGGGGCAGGGACTACAAGGACACGCTGACCCCTGAATATCCATTTATCGGTTTGGTGTTGAGGAAGCTCCTTTCTGCTCTGGGACCCATTTTTAAGGGGAAGGTTTGAAGGAAATGGGGCCAAGATTTACTTTGCTCATGTCTAAAAGAAGGGGGTTGAATTAATGGTTTCTAAAATTCTTTTTAGCTCTAAATCGTATTGTCCCATGACCTGATGGTCCCAATGGGTTGGTTTAAACTATTGGACAGTTACTCTTCCCAAAGAGCTGGCAATACACAAAGCACTCTGGGAAACTTGCCCAGAATACAGATGGATCATATGCATCCTGGAAAGGGGCTCTGAAAGGTTATAGAACAATATGGTATTGTATAGCCACCAAAGGGAGTCTGTTGAGTCATTGGATGTCTACCCTTAGGAAGGACCCCTTTCCTCCATCCCCATCTGCTCTACTCTCCACCCCCACCCTGGTCCCCAATAGAAGACAGAGTCAGATACCAGCATGTTGGACACTCACCCTTCAGGATGGTAATGTTGATGTAGGGTCTCACCTCAGGCATCACATAGGGGACAGCAGATGGACTGGCCCCTGAAGGGTCTAGGGACTCGGATCCTTGGCAGCATCGCTGGCAGCCCCCTGGGGCTGGGGAAGGTGTCTCAGGTGCAGGCTCCTCAGTGGGCACCCCAAGCACCAAGAGTGGGATCAAGAGGGCAGCCCATCGGGGAGTCAGAGAGGCAATTGCCATGGTGACCTAAATGAGGAAGCACAGGGCAAAAGGCCCAAGGGAAGGAAAGGGGGAATGGGTTATTCTATCTTGGATAGAATAAGCCCCAGTGATAATCAGACTTCTAATAACTGGAACTGTCCGGCTGATCCATGGGCCCCGTCCCTGGAGGTTTCCAGGTAGGGAAGGATGATCACTTGTCAGAAATGTTGTGGGAAAGCTGCCTAATCAAGTCACGCTTAGACTAGATGGTCTCTTAAAATCGCTTCCTCAGTTCTACGTCCGAAATGAATTGTTTAATGGCAGCCACGCCAATCGGCCCTTGTCAGTGGTGACCTTGACTCAGCCCAGAGATCCCACCAGACACTGGCCCCAGGACTAGTCTTTTGAATCCCTAGAAGAGGCAGCAGTCTGAATGGAAGGATTTTAAAGTCCCCCCCACCCCCTCCAGTCACAGCATCACCACTGACCCTGTCTTAGTTCTGGATCTCCTTTCCTAACCATTAGATTGGCTTCTTCTGATGGAGGACTCCAGGAATCTATGCAAACTTGGATATCACATAGCTCAGCTTTAAGGGTAAGAGACAACAAAGTGACTGAGGTCCCCATCACCCCCAGGAGCAGCAATGCAGAGGCTAGCTTTCCAGATGGGAGGAGGAATGACCAGAACCAGAGCATCCATAATGGTTCTTGGCTCCAGATCCTCTGATTCCAGCTCGGGTCAGAGGAGTCATTTGGGGTCAGAGTGATAGAGTAGAGAACCAAAGAGCAGAGACAAGTTCAAGGTCCCCTCCCTGCCCCCATCTTTTTCCAATTTAAAACCTTTTGGGACACATCCACAAGAATCTCCCAGAAACAGTAAACCTCGGGCTCAGAGAATTAAAAACAAAAACCTCCCAGGTTGTTAGAACTGGGAAGGAAGGAGGTCCCGCTATACCCTACAACAGAGTCCCCAAAGCCAAAGACAGAAGGCATCTACTCTTTTCCTCTGGGACTGGGCTTCAGTTTCCCAGTTCTCCTGTTGATCCCCAGAATTCCTGTTGGGAGCCAGACTGGGAGGCAAACATTCTGCTGACAAAGGAGAGCAGGAGTCAAAACCAATCACTGGCTGTTTGGCAGGTCTGTGATGCTGATGCTACCTTGTAGGACCAGCCCTCAGGAAGAGGTTGGCTTGGGGGAGGGGGTTCATCATCCTCTTGGGAGTAGAGAGAGAAGGAAATACCCTATTCCCTAGAAAAGTCCTCCTCTCCCTTCTCCTTTGTAAGCTGGGTCTCCTATCCCATCCCTTGGGGATGAGGGAGGCTAAGGTACCCCTGGATCAGAAAAGCCAAGGGAATAGAATGTCTGGCTCCCTTCAGACCCTCCTCCTCGACCCCAAACAAAAGAGTCATCTGTGTTCAAAGGCGCCAGTATCTCCCTCATCACAATTATTCTGCAGCTGGAGCTGATGATGAGTCAGACCTGGCCTGAGCACGAGGGTCCAGGAGGAAGAGGAGCTTGAGGGGAGAAAGGGAGGGAGCCACTCAGATGTTCAGGGGGCACTGGCAGGGGAGATCGCTCATGGACCGAGCTTCTCCTTTCTGGCCAGGGGAGGAAGAGGAGGGAAAAGTCATTGGAAGTCTAGCAGAAACAAGTCTCAGAGATCATCACAGTTCAGTGTCTTCAATAGACAGATGAGGAAACTGAGGCTCAGAAGAGATCAGCTTATTCAAGGTCACATGGGAGTTGGGATTCGAACCCTGGTCTTTTGTGAGAAATCAGCAAAGGAGGTGGAAGAAGAAGGAGTGGAGGGCAGGAAGGAGAGTCTTGGAGGAAGGGGCTTCTCCTCCAGCGGGAAGTCAGCCAGTGAGGGGGAGGGCTGAGCCCTTCCCTCCACACTGTGCTCTCCAGGGGAGGGGGCTCCTCACTTCCCCCACCCCACTCGTGACTCACCATGAAGGCCAGGCTGAGCGGCTTAGTCAGGTCCAGGGCTGCTGGTTGCCTCTGGCTCCCTGGCCCATCGCTGTAGTAATAATAACTCTGTGCTGGCACCAGGACCCAGCCAGGGCGGGAGGGAGGGGGCCGAGCCGGGTCCCAGGTTTCCCCTCCTCCTCCTCCTCCTCCTCCTCCTCCTCCTCCTCCTTCTCGCTCCCTCCCCCCCTTCCTCCCAGCCCTGCTCTGGTTTGGCTCAGATAGAATGAGGGTTAGATTTCCCAGCTTTAACTCTTCATTGACCTGGGGGACTCGGCCTTGGGAACAGGGGTGTGGGTGGAAAAATTCCAGTGGGCAATCCCATCCCCCCTCCAAGTCGCAGGCTTCCTGGGCTGGCCACGTCAGCAGCCGCTGCCCCCTCCCATCAGGCCGGGATCTGTGGGAGAGAGGGCTGAGAAACTATCTCCCACATAACAATCACTGTGCCTGAAACCCCACCATTAGAAAGAGGCATCTTTCAGTCCCTTGGGCACAAAAGCAATGTCTTAGGAACCAGACCCAGGGGGTGGAAGTTGGCTAGCATAGGAGGGATCAGGCCTGCAAAGGGAAGCTGGACTTGCCATAATGCTTTTTGAGGAGGACTATGGAAGGGAAGGGGACTGGGAGAGGGGGCGGGGAGGTCTTCTGGAATCACCCCCTGCCAGTCTTCAGAGGAGGGGGCAGGGAACCAGGTCCTCAAAAATGCCCATCTATGGGCATGGATCTGAATGGGCAGCCGAGGTTGAGGAGGGCATGTTGAGGGCTGCCCCTAGGCAAGACATTCTGGGCTCTGAGCTGGGGGAGGGACCTAGAGCTGGCCCCAAGCTGTGGCTTTGCTGGGCAAGGGGTAAGGGAGATTCCTGGCCAGGGAGAACAGAACAGTTAGATAAGGGGAATTTTTCATCTAATTCTGTTTCTAACCTTCTTCTCAGTGGTGGAGGAGAAATGGGGTGAGAGGGAGAGAGGGAGGGATACCCTAACTGCCCCGTCTCTAGGGAACTGGGCCCGGGGGCTGTCCCTTTGAGGGACTATCTGACTGTCCTTTGGGAGAGTCCCTAGGGTCTTCCTGGTGGGGATCTGAGACATGGATGATCCCAGGGAGGACCAAGGACTAAAGTGGGTGAGGAGGAGCCACTTGAAGGGAAGAAGCTGTGTCTGGGTCCTCCCAGACCTGTGCATCTAGGCCTCTCCACTGGTGGAGGGCTTAGGATTTGGTCATCTGAAATGAGAAGCTCGGAAACCCTGATATCCACCCCTCTCCCCTTATACTCCTTAGCAGAAGACGCCATGAAGGCAAAAATATTCATCCAAGAGTCACTCAGCCTGGATTCCCTCTAGTCCAGATTCTGCCTTCAATGCCCTGTGATCAAACAATGCCATCCTTCAGCCTCAGTTTCCCTATCTGTCAGATGTTTTAATAAAAGCTTAGGCCCTGAAAGACTGGGACCTTTGGTAAATTCTTTCTCTGCCCTAGGCCTTAGTCCCCTACTGTAAAATAGAGGGGGTAGACTAGAAATGAGGGGTTCTCAACATGTGATCGCCTGGACCCCTTGTTCAGTGTGGTTGAATCTATGGATGCCTTCTTAGAATGTGTTGTGTTTAAGTGCTGTAAATAAAAGAGGAATTAGGAATTGGTCAGGCCCAGGGCTGCTGGTGGCCTCTGGCTCCCTGGCCCATCGCTGTAATAATAACTCTGTGCTGGCACCAGGACCCAGCCAAGGCGGGAGGGTGGGGGCCAAGCTGGGTCCCAGGTTTCCCCTCCTCCTCCTCCTTCTCACTCCCTCCCTCTTTAGGAGGAATTAGGAAACCAAGTACACTGAGTTATCATTAAAAAAAGAAGCTCATGGACCCCCATTAGGAATCCCTGGAGATAATTTCTAAGGTCTTCTAGCTCTATATAACCAGGGTCTGTGTTACGCATTAGAATACAAAAAGGGCAAGTTTTTGACAGTCTAAGGCAGGAAATAATCTGGGCAATCTAAAGAAACTGTGCAGTGGCCTTCTCTCCTAATTCTTCCCTACTCTCCCGGCCCACCCCAGGCAAAGATCTCCTCACAGGTAGGGCAAAGGCTTGTGGGACAGGAATCACTGGCACTTTCTTCTGGATTTAGCTTTTTGGAGCACACCATCCTCACTGGCTGCCCTCTCTGAAGGGCCAGCAACTGGGTAGGCTTCCAGGGTAGGGACCAGAATTAGGGCAGGGATGGAGCTGAAGATGGGAATGGGGAGGGGGGGGGGTTAAAAAAGCTCCAGCTAGAGATGGAGATGGAAGTGAAGAAAGGGGTGGAATGGGAAAGGGAAAGGGAATGGGGATAAAAAGAGATGGAGATGGAGAAAGAGGTGGGAATGGGGGTGGGGAATGAAAGGGAGAAAGGGGTGGGCTTAGGAAGGGAATGGGGTGAAACTGAGGATGGGATGGAGATGAGATAGTGACAGAGATGAAGAAATGATTAAGGGTGGAAATGGGAATGGGGTGGGGAATGAAAGGGAGAAAGGGGTGGGCTTAGGGTGAAACTGAGGATGGGATGGAGATGAGATAGTGACAGATGAAGAAATGATTAAGGGTGGAAATAGGAATGGGGTGGGGAATGAAAGGGAGAAAGGGGTGGGCTTAGGGTGAAACTGAGGATGGGATGGAGATGAGATAGTGACAGAGATGAAGAAATGATTAAGGGTGGAAATAGGAATGGGGTGGGGAATGAAAGGGAGAAAGGGGTGGGCTTAGGGTGAAACTGAGGATGGGATGGAGATGAGATAATGACAGAGATGAAGAAATGATTAAAGGTGGAAATGGGAATGGGGGTGGGAAAAAGAATAAGGATGGAGATGGAGAAAGAGATGGGAATGGGAATGGGAATGGGAATGGGACTGGGAAGAGAAACTGGGGTGGAGATAGGGATGGGAATGGTGGAGAGGGGGTAGGGAGGAAGACTTCTCCTCCCCCTTCCACACATGACCACCAAAAAGCTGAGTCAGCAGCACTGGGACCCAGGGAGAAGGGGGATTTTGAAGTCCCTAGGGACCTAGCTGTCTGGGTCAGGAGCCTGTGGTCACCAGGCTCTCCTGGAAACGCTTCTGGAAAGTCTGGGAAAATATGCAGGAAGGGGAGGAGCTGGGAGAACATAAGAGATGGAATCAGCAGGGGAGAGAAGGAAACTTGGGAGAGGAGGGTCTAGGACAAAGAAATCACACCAGAAATGACAGAGAAGGCAAGAGGGATGATGTATAGGTCCTCTTCTCTGAGACTTCAAGATACTTAGAGAGCTGTCCAGCTCTCCACTCACCCACCCACCCCCATCTCACATCCTCTCTTCTCCAATCTAAACATCCCTATTCTCATATTGTCCAGTCACCCTTCTTCAGACAATCTCCAGCACTGTCCAAAACAGAAACAGCAGGTAATGAGTTCTTTGTCCTTGGGAGGCTTCAAATTAAGGTGGAAATATTAAAGAGGGGCTATTGATTAGGCAGATACCTTTGGGGCTTCTTCTGACTCAGAGGCTGTGAGCCCAAGCCTTACATTTCATAGAGGAAAAGCATTGAGATCCAGAGACATCCAGGGACTTTTCCAAGGTCACACAGCAACTAAGAGATAGAGGTGGGATTCATTCCAGTGCAAACAAGTGCTTCTACCCTTCCCCACCTAGATTATCATTGAATAGATGGAGAAACTGAGACCCATCATCATACAAAGTTTAAAATGAAAAATTGGAATTCTGATTGAGCTTCTTCGGTCCCAAAGTCAGTGTGGGTTCCCACCAAGTCCTGTCCATAACCTATTGAAAGCAGCAGCTCCTAAGTGGAGAGGGGGAGGGAGGGAGCTGAGTGATACTGGGGAATGGAGGTTCTGATCCCGGGGTGGGGGGAGCTTGGTGAATGCTCACCCGTGGAAGAGGAGAGTTCAAGTGTGTTTATCCTACCCAGGGCTGGGTTCAAGAGGCCCTAAGTTCCTGTCCTAGTGAGTAAAGGGGCAATGGAGACATGGATTGAGAACCAGGAACCTCGGGGTTCAGTCTCAGATGTGTCCATCTGTGGGGTCTGCTGAGATTTTTCTCCTGTCTCAGGGTCCCATTTGTAAAAGCGGGTCAAGCATTCCTTCCCCCATCCCCAACCTCTACTGTATCCCAAGGCTATTGCTAATATTAATAGAGAAGCCAAGGCTTCAGAGAACTCTGTAACTTCTCCAACAGAAGGAATTCAAATCAACTCAACAATTAGGCAGCTACCCTGGATGGATGCTGGTGTCATAAGAAGCATATGAGGACATGAATGCAATTCTAGCCTCTCCTATTTACTCTCTGCATTATATCTCTGGGCCTCAGTTTCCTTTTTTATAAAATGGCAGTGTTAGACTAGATGGCTTCTAAGTTCTTGTCTGGACCTTCATGTATGATCCCATGCCCCTCGCTGGGTCTCTTCTATAATCTAAGAGATTGAATAGTCTCTGAGGTCTCTGTCTGGGATTTTAGGAGTCTTCTCCCCACTGAGTTCTCATTCCCTTGGGGGGATCCACCAGGAGAGGCAGCCTGGATCAATGAATAGATTAGGGCAGAATTTGTCATTAGAGAATCATGGGTTTAACTCCTGCCTGAGATATTTATGTGTGACTGACAGCAAATTACCCATCCATGCCTGACTTAATTTCCCCTTCTTCAAAACCAAGGGGTTAGGCTAGATGACCGTAATGGCCCTTCCAGTTCTCGTCTGAATCTAAGATTCTATAAGTAAGGCAAGAGGTAAAAGGGAGCCCTGCCAGCTATGGGGAGGGGAGCATCAAGGATGGCTCCATGTAGGGGACTGAAGGCCAAGACTCTGAGAAGTAGAGGTGAGCCAGGAGCCATTCGAGGCTAAGGAAAGGCTAGTCCAGGAAACAGTCCCAGTTTGACCGAACAGAGAGGTCACAAAGAGGGCTAATAGGAATCATCATCGGCGTCCTTTCTAGGCTTCAGCTGCCCCATTTCCCCTACTCTGAGTGAGGATTTGAACCTGGAAGAAAGTGCAGAAATCATTTGATCCATTTCACAGAGGAGTGAACTGAGGCCTGGAGCAGAGAAGTGATCTACCCAAGGTCATGCAGGTTCTAAGGAACAGAGTCAAGTTGTCTTTGTTTCTCTAAATCCTTTGCCACCAAATCCACTGTTCCTTTCACAGTGGCACATTGCCCCCTCCCTCATCATCTCTTCCCTCCCCCACCAGCCCTTCCATCCTGGGGAGGGGGACACCAGCTGGGCTCTTTGACCTCAATTATTCAGCAGGAGGGAAGGCAAAGGAGGCTGAAGAGGGAGGGAGGAAGGGAGAAGAGTACTGATTGAAACCAGTTGGGCCCAGGAGCTCTTATGTAATGCCTGCTGGTCTGTGCCTGGGCTGGCTGGGGGTGAGCCAGCCTTGCTCTGACTCTGGCTGCTGTAGCAAAGCACCCCCCCCCCCCCGGCCTTGGCCTCAGCCCTACCCAACCTGGCCTGGTCTTTGGTTACATGGTCACCACCCAAAGCTTCCAGTGATCCTGCACTAAACTGGCCAGTCCAGGGGTGGCCTCCAGTGGAGAGAAGGTCAGGGACAGAACAGGATGTCACCGAGTGGACACTGGAGGGTGGGATCACCTTATTATTTGCATAAAGCTGTTTGCTCATCCCCACCTCTCCCCTTCTTTCTGTTTCTCTGTCTCTCTCTCTCTCTCTCTCTCTGTCCCTCTGTCTCTCTGTCTCTCTGTCCATATCCCTTTGTCTCTCTGTCTCTGCTTCCATTTCTGTCTCTTTCTCTCCTCCTCCTCCTCCTCGTCTCTGTGTGTGTCTCTGTATCTGTTTCTCTTTCCCTCTCCGTCTCTCTCTAACACACACACACACACACACACACACACACACACACACACACACACACGGAAATGATCTAGGCCCTGACAGTAAAGGGTTTCAGCAGAAGGGCACAATGGTCAGAGGTTCTTGACTAATAACAGCCCATTCCCCCCCCCCAGCCCCTTCCCAACATGTGGTTTAATCTCAGCTTCAGAGCTTCCTAGACTCATTTTACAAATAATAAAAAGGCAACACAAAGAAGAAAGGTGACTTCCCCAGGGCCACCCAGTCCAAGAGACAACCTCTCATCCCACATGGCATTGATACGCCCTTGGCAGAAGGAACTTCAGGCTCCAATCCCTCCTGTGATGGATGGGAATAGATAGGTCTAGAGAAATGACTTTCTCAAGGTCTCAGGTCAGTGGCAGAAGCTAGGCTCTGGCCAGATTCACAGAACTTGGCCTCCTGTCCTATAGGACATGCTTCACCCAGATGTAGGTGCCCCTTCACCCCCCCCCCCCAAGGATGGACTCGTGCCCCCTCAGGGCTCCCCCTCCTCTCCTCTCCCCTCCCCCTCCCCTGCCCGGCCAGCTGCGTCCACAGCTGCAGGCTCTGCATCTCCAGCCCGCAGTGCTGAACTGAGCGGACCTGGAGGATGGCTGGAGAGGGGGTGGGGAGGGGGACGCCCGAGAGCCGGGCCTGTGCGGCTCAACAGTGACCCCTGATGGCTAGTCTCCTCCAGCAAGCCCGAGCCCTGCCCGACTCCTGTCCAGAGAGGCAGCGCAGAGGGCCAGAGCCAAGCGGGTCTCAGTCCTCCCTGCCCCGCCATACTCTGGCCTTGCGGGGTGGAGAAGAGGTAGATTTATTTATGAAAAGGGCCTGACCCACACCAGCCACCTGCTGCACTTTAAGGTCCTTGTCTGTGGTAGGCAAATTGTTTATGATCCTAGGGAAACTGAGGTTCAAGACGGCTCAGCCCGGGTCCCAATAGCCAGGAAGCATTGGAGCCAAGACTCTCCAGCTCATTCTACAGATGAGGAAACCGAGGTAAGTAGAGTGAAGTGACTTGCCCAGGGTCACACAACTAGTGATCATCTGAGACCGGATTTGAACTCAGACCTTCCTATCTTCAGGAGCCTCTTCATTAATAGATGAGACATTGAGTCTCATCAACAGAAAATGACTGGCCCAAGGCCACACACCTGAGGAGCCAGGGTCTTCTCATTCAGAATCCTGTGAGCTCCCCCCCACACCTTGGATATAAATAGATATTGGGTTTGTTAAAAATTCTTAAGAGCTGGAATCCTGAATGTCAGAGCGGAGAGGGGGGGCTTAGAACAGGGGAGGTCAAGGGTAGGAGGGATCCTAGAACAGGAGATGTCAGAGCTGGGAGGGCCCTTAGAGTAGGTGTTATCATTGCTGAGGGAGACCTAGAACAGAGTGTCAGAGCTGAAAGAAGCCTTAGAACCTTAGAACAGGAGGTATCTGAGTTGGGAGGGGTCTTAGAGCAGGGAATTGGCTCCCTTCTAGTCTCCCCTGCCTCATTTTCCACAGGCAACAACTGAGATGAGGAGGAGGTTCCTGGAGCCCCCGGGGCAGCTGGTGGTTGAGCCCTTCCTCCTGGGGGAGGGTGCTCCTATTTACTAGACTACACAATAGAGTGTATGTTTGTCTACATGTATGTATGTATGTTTGGAGGCCTGTACTGGTCTTAGGGCTGGGAGGGTTTTTGCCGTGGCCATACATGCTCTTGGCTATCTGTTTAGCTCATGTGTGATGTGTGAGCCAGGCTATGTTTCCAGTGTGAGGTACGTGTGCATGGGGCTCAGACCCCAGGTGTTCCTGGAGGCACCACACGTGGGGAGGGCTGGGCCGGACTGATCGGCATGACTCAGTCTCCAGCTGGAGTCTGGACCTCTGGCACCGGAGGAGACCAAGACTGGGGCATGTGTCCTTGGGGGCCGACGAGTATGTGGGAAGGTTGCCAGGGAGCCTTCAGCCACAGCCTCTGGAGCCCCCCCGGGTGCCCGTCTGTACTGGGGCCTGCCCTGCGGACTCTGGCAGCAGGCCCAGGTGACCTCATATTTGCCCAGTCCTCTGTGGGGGAGGCCAAGGTCAGCAGGATTCTGAGGATAAATATTTACCTGGTTTCTGCTCCTTAAAGTGGAAAGGGCAGAGAAACCTGGGATATCCTCTGCCCAGAGGGCCAAAGGCCCCACCAACCCATCTCCCTTCTTCATGTGCACCCCTAGCACTAACCTCAGGTGCCCCAGGAAGCCCAGGGGGTGGTAGGAAGTGGATAGGAGAGCCCCGGACCTCCCAGAGTGAAGCTGGGGCTGGGATGAGGGAGGGCCAGGGATTGGGGGGTCAGGGGGGGACTTGATGTCTGCCTCTGAGCCCTTCCTCTCTGGGACACAATAAGAAAACCTCATTTCTCCAGGGCCAGAACAGGGGATGTCCCCAGGAAGAGCAGAACGGGGGAGAACCTTAGAAGAGAGAACTGGAGGGGCCAGAACTGGGGAGGGGCACTGGGCCAGAGAATGCCTGAGCTGGGGAAGAGGGATTAGAACTGGGCATGGCAGAGCCCAGAAAACCCTTTGAACAGTACCAGGGAGGGCCTTAGAGGATGGCATGGCAGAGATGAAAGAAGTGAGGTGATTAGCTTTATCCTTAGTACTTTAAAGGGCATCCAGTCAGCAAACAGCAGTCCCAGTGTAGACTCAAGTCTTGACCTTAAATCCAATGTTCTTTCCTCTCTACTAATTATTTTACATACATTCACACACACACACACACACACACACACACACACACACACACACACACACACACATACCCATACATATTTCTTCCTACAAGAATGGAAGCCCCCTAAATGCAGACTTGGGTTGCATATTGTGTGTTTTCTTGTACATAGACTTGACTTCATCTCATTCTCCTCATCTTTAAAATGGGGGGGCATTGGGTGAACTTGATAGCCCCAAGTTTCCTTCCAGATCTAAAATCTATTATCCTATGATTAAAGATTGGGCAGTCAGGTGGTAAAGTGGATCGATCACTAGGTATGGCAGCAAGAAAACTGGGTTCATCAACCTTTCTGGAGAGAAATTTGGAATTATGCCCAAAGGGCAACAAAATGTGCACCCCCTTTGATCCAGCAATACCACTACTGAGTCTATACCCTGAAAAGATGATGAAAAAGGGTAAACACATCACTTGTACAAAAATATTCATAGCAGCCCTGTTTGTGGTGGCAAAGAATTAAGTAAATGTCCTTCATGTGGGGAATGGCTTAGCAAACTGTGGTCTATGCATGTCATGGAACACTATGGTGCTATTAGAAACCAGGAGGGATGGGATTTCAGGGAAACCTGGAGGGATTTGCATGAACTGATGCCGAGTGAGATGAGCAGAACCAGAAAAACACTGTACACCCTAACAGCAACATGGGGGGTGATGATCAACCTTGATGGACTTGCTCATTCCATCAGTGCAAGAATTAGAGACAATTTGGGGCTGTCTGCAATGGAGAATGCCATCTGTATCCAGAGAAAGAATTATGGACTTTGAACAAAGACCAAGGACTGATACCTTTAATTTAGAAAAAGACCTGATATCTTATTGTCTGACCTTGCTATCTCTTATATGTTTCTTCCTTAAGGATCTGATTTCTCTCTCATCACACTCAATTTGGATCAATGTACAACATGGAAACAAAGTAAAGACCGGCAAATTGTCTTCTGTTGGGGGGGGAAGGAGTAGGATTAGGGGAAAGGTTGTGAAACTCAAAATAAATAAAATATTTTTTAAAAAAAAAACTGAGTTCAAATGTGGCCTCAAGCCCTCCCTAGCTGTGTCTCTGGGTAAGTCATTTCACCCTGTTTGCCTGAGCTTCCTCACCTGTCCAATGAGTTGGAGAAGACAATGTTTAATGACTCCAGTCTTTTTGCCACGAAAACTTCAAATGGGGACATGAGGAATCGGACATGACTGAAAATGGACTAAACAGCAGCAACAAAATGACCCAGGATTCCTCCTTAATTTGTCCTTTGATAACAAATGAAGGAATGAATAAAATGGGCTAAAATTAGTATTGCAGAATCCCAGAATCCCAGAGGTAGAAGGGATCCTCTTGGATTTATATCCCACAAGGGGCACCATATCACAGAATGTTGAGCCTAGTTAGAAAGACCTGAGTATATATCCAGATTTAGACACTTACTGGCTAGTGACCTTGGGTCTCTACCTGCCTCAGAAGTGGTAGTTCAGAGTGGAAGTAGCTCAGATTGGTACTTTTTCCCCCAGTTTCCTCTGCTGTAAAATAGAGGCAATAATAGCACCAACCTCCGAGGGCAGTTGTGAGGAGAAAATCAGAAAAGATCGGTGAAAGATGCCAATGTCTGGTACATAGTAGGCACTATATAAAAAAATTATTCCCTTCCTCCACCCCCTCCCCATGCTTTGTGTATGTCTTTATCTATTTGTATAGAAGGTAGGGACTGTTTCATTCTTATCTCTGTAATTCCTATTGTTTAGTATAGTCTGTCACATTGTTCATAGTTTGAAATTATTTTTTGATTGATTATAATGAGGGAGGCAGCACCAAGGTGAATGAGAGGAGGGGTATCTGGGGTCAGCTGGAATGAGGGTCCCATCATCTCCATCATTGCTTTATTTTAACATTCAGATCATGATTTCTCCTTTTCCCAAAGACCCAGAGCTCCTTTCTCCACTTCTAAGTAGATGTTCTTAGAGAAATGCTGCAGGCAAAAGTATTCCTCCATGGGTTGGCACCTTTATGATAAGTAGCCTCTCTGCCCTTAGCCTGGCTGGTCCTATGAAAACAGGCACATGGGTAAATGCACCAGTTCCCTCCCAGAGTCCCCCCAGGGATTTCTCTATCAGCTGATCTAGAGGAGGGAAGGAATAAAAAACCCTTCCTCCCCTACACTGAGTAATGATAAGCTTGAAAATAAAGCTTTCCTTGGTCAATGAGGAGAAAGATAAAGTCAAAGCAGAGGAAGGAACCACTGGAACAGGACACAGGATTATGTGATCACTGGAGCTTTAGTGACCTGCAGAGCCAGAAGATAATAAAACATCTTGGTCTCAGAATGTCTTTACATTCTCAAAAACTTGAGGACCTTCCCAGGAGCTTTTATTTCTGTGAGCTATTAATATTTACTGTCAGCAACAAGGTGGGGGGGGATGAACAACTGCGGTGGACTCGTTCACTTCTGCAGTGCAATAATCAAGATCATTTTAAAAGTCTTATGAGAGAAAATACTATCCATATCTCGAGAAGGAACTGTGGAGTTTAACTGAAGACCAAAGCTTATTATCTTCCATTTTGAAAGTTGCCTTTTGTAATTTGTCGATTTTTTCTCTCTAATGTTTTCTTTCTTCCATTTGGATTTGATTCTTCTCTAACTCCATGATCAATATGGATCTATGTTTAGCAGGGTTATATAGGGAGAGCTGATATTAGATTGCTTTCTGTCAGGGGGAGGGGGGAAGAAAGGGAGGGAAGGAGAAAAATGCAGAACTCAAAACTTTGCAAAAGAAATGATTGGGGGGGGCGGCTAGGTGGCGTAGTGGATAAAGCACCGGCCTTGGAGTCAGGAGTACCTGGGTTCAAATCCGGTCTCAGACACTTAATAATTACCTAGCTGTGTGGCCTTGGGCAAGTCACTTAACCCCATTTGCCTTGCAAAAAAAACCTAAAAAAAAAAAAAGAAATGATTGACAAAAACAACCATTGCAGGTAGTTGGAAAAACAAAAAAATAAAATATTTTTAATGTATTGTATTCAAAATGAAAATGTTTTGGTATTATTACTAATAATAATTAATTACCAACAAAAATAGGATGAGTTTTGGGGATCCCAGACCACACTTTGACAAGCATTATTTAGTCCAACTTGGGATGAGGCTTTGGAGTGGCCCAGCTAGAATTGACTATCTGGGGCATCTGGAAGAAACCTAGAATTCCCACTCCATTCTAACCCTAGGAACCCCCCCTCCCTTCTCAAGGGTGGATAGATAGTCCTCTCCAAGAGGTATCCTTAGAGGCCTTTCCACTTGCCCTGCGGTCTAGCCTTCCTCTATGTGTTATGTTCACTCTCCAGCTAGCATATGAACTTGTCAAGTGTAGGTGATGTCTTGACTTTCTACATGAGCTTAGCCACATTGTCCACACCTAATTCAGTATGTTTTCTTTCTCATTCCAAACAGCTAGAGTACTGAACTTAGAATCTGAAAGGCCTGTGTTTGAAACTCTCTCAGATACTTCACTCTATATCCCTCATGCAAGCCCCTTACTTTCTCTGAGCCTCAGTTTCCTCTTCTGTAAAATGGGAATACAAATAATACCTATCTCACTGGGTTGTTATGAGGACCAAACTAGTATGGACTTGTTCATTTCAGCGGTGCAATAATCAAAGACAACTTTAAAAGTCTTATGATAGAAAATACTATCCAATCAAAATGAGATTATATATGAAGTGTCTTGTAAATCTTAAAACAATATAGAGTATGCACAATTTAAATACAATATAATATTTAATTTATATTTAATATATCTAATTATATATTGATGTATGCCTATATATATATATATATATCTGCATAATCACACACATATATACATATTATCTCTCAATTCAAGCCGGGAAGGAGCAAATGAGTTGTAACCTTCACTATTCTCTTCCCTTAGAGCCATGGGTATTTCAGGTGCTTACCATCCCAAGGAATCTTTTCTAGAGGATTTTTGCACACTAAAGACTTCAGTCAGACAACGAGATATAATGGAAAGAACACAAGACATGGAGTGCAGAAACTAGGGGATCATTGATTTAGATGCTGGAAGGGACCTCGTAGGTCATTTGGCCTAACCACTTTTTTTTTAAACAAATAAGGAAACAGAGTTCCATAGACATTAAGTGACTCACCCACCAGTTTAAGGGCAAAGGTATTAAAAGCAGAATTTGAACCCAGATCCAAATCCATTATTCTTTATGCCAACTACTTTGCCTTCTGATCCCAGCTTGGACAATGACCAGTGATCTTGCGTAAATTACTTCTCTCTCTAAAACTTAATTTCCTCATCTGTAAAATGGAGCAAATAATACTTTTTTATAGAGCAAATAATACCTTGCCAGGCTCACGGGGCTGCAAATGAAGAAAGTGCTCTTTTTATTTGGAGCTTTTCTGGAAATCCTTAGTGAGAAATGTACAATAGGAGAAAAGATAATTTCCTTTGAGAACCACCTTCTACTATCCTCTATGAGAAATTGAACCCCCATCACCTATAAGGTTTCCTCGACATCATCCGCTGCTAATTATGGTTTTGCTGTCTATAAGTCAGCTAGCCCCAGAAAATGGATAGGATAACCAGGATTCACACCCAGCACTTTGGACTGCAAACTTGTTCTGCTACACCACTATCCTTTGCCTATTCATTACATCTGCCTTTGTGGCTCTTCAGAATTGTAGGTTCATAGCCCTGGGTGCTGTATCCTGATGTCTCCCCCCTGCCCTCCCCCCAACAGAGAGATACCTATACACAATTTGGATCCTGGAAGCAGCCCTCCTCTTCCCATAAGCTCTGAAGCCTCCCTCCCACCCTCTCCCTGCAGCTGGCCATCTTTGTCCTCTGGCTCAAGACTCAGGATGCAGAGTCAATGCTATGGACCACTGTTGCCTAGCAACAGCCTTTTCAGAGAAAGTTCAAGGTGAGCCCACTGCAGGAGTGGGGTGGGAGGGAGCCAAGAAGATAGAAAAGAAGGATTCTACAGTTTTCTCACGCCCCTTTCCTTCACTGCCCCCTGCCCAATCCTAGTCTTGGATCTCGATGCCACAGCTCACATATACCAAACAGATCTCTTCCTGTTTCCCCCACCTCTAGTTCAAAAGGCATCCCCCCCAGTATTCCCCATTCTTCACAATATACCTCTCTTCATTCATTTCTCCACAGATGCCTGTGATTTAGAGGACTGTAAGAATTTAGAATTATAAGGAACCTTAGAGGTCATTTAGTTCATAACCCTCATTTTACACATGGGGGAAACAAGTATAGAAGAACATAATTTATCATAGGTCCCAGAGCTAGGAAGTGGCAGGAGATTACCTTTGTATTTCCTCTAGAGATGGTCCCTCCTCTGATCCTTGCTTCTTCACTACCTCCATAATTCAGATCTTTGCCCCTTGCTTACACCCCCCCCCCCACAATCATCTTGCTTTCTAATTAATTTATTTCCTCTTTCAGGTGAAATCGGAGTAGTATGGGATTCTGGGTGGCGCATCCTTGCTTCACCATCACTCCCTCCCTAACAGAGTATGGAGATGAGAGAATTATGCCATTTGTCTAGTCGACTGGGAAGGTGGTGGAGAGCAAGAAGTGAATTCTGTATTTAATAATAATTATCTTTCAGGTTTCATCCAACAAACATTTATTAATGCCTTCCAAATCTGAAGCATTGTATCACACTTGAGGTTTCCCAGAGTGAATATCATTCATTAACCCACTGGGCCCTCACAACAGTCCTGTGAGGTAGGCAGGGATAAATCTCTCCTGTTTCATAGATGAAGAATCTGAAGGCCAGGAAGATCGATTTTCTTTGGCCAGGATCCCAAAGCCAATGAGTGGCAGCAGCAGTATTAGAACCCAAGATTTCTGAAGAACCCAGAGCTCCTTTCACTACTTTGAATTACAATTCCCCTTTGGGTACATATAAACCCATATATGCATGTGATCAAAGCTCCTGGACCCTTTGACCTCACAGGCTGACCATTTGAGAATGTACCTGGTCAGCTGCATTACCTCCATGTTGCCCTCTCACCCAGGCTAGGTTTCATACTTTGTGACCCAGTAAGTGGCAAGAGATTACCTTCATAGTTCCTCTTGAGATGGTCCCTGGTCTGATCCTTGCTTCTTTGCTACCCCCATAGTTCAGACCTTGGCCCTCCCCCACCACCCTCCCCATCATCTGTCCAGTTATTTCCTCACAGGTGCCTGCAAACTCCCTTCTCTCTTCACTTATCTCCCCAGTCTCCATCTCTATCAGTCAAGTTACCCAAGACTACAAAGGGGGCTCCTCATGCTAAGATAAGGATGAAAAGTGAAAGATTGGGAATGCATCCTCCCCACTTTCCAGACCAATCCAATCCACTAAAAATGTCAGAATGAATCAACCAATGACACTAGTCTTCTTATCTCCATCCCAGAGGTTTTTCCCACTGGTTAAACACTGGGTGGATTTAAGAACCCAGGAAATGGGGGGATTGGGAGACAAGACAAGGAAATATGGAAGAGGTTCACTGGATGGCTGACTTTTGCTTTGGAAGAGACCTTAGAGAACATCTAGTCCAACTATCCCATTCAACAGATGAGTAAACTGATGACTAGAGAATAAAGTGATTTGTTCAAGATCATTCAGCTAGTAAATAAATAGCATAAGGCCCCCAACAAGGAGATGTGGGGGGAAATTCCCTTTCAGCTGGACAGTGGTGGAGATGTTGGTTCAAGGGTCAAAAAATGTCAGAGTTGGTCATCTAGTCCAACCCATACCTGAGGAAGGGGTCTTCTTGGGGTCTATATCCCTCATGGATAGCACTAAGTGTTTTTTTTTTTATTTTTTTTGTAAGTTTTTGCAAGGCAATGGAGTTAGGGTCACACGGCTAGGTCATTATTAAGTGTCTGAGGTCACATTTGAACTCAGGTCCTCCTGACTGCAGGGCTGGTGCACTATCCATTACACCACCTAGCAACCCCAAATGTGCTAATTGTTATGGAGAGCTGAAATTTGCCTCTTGCCAATCCTCAGCCCCCATGCTTCTGTTCTCTGGGTCAGGCAGGCAGATCTGCTATCTCTCCCACACAATAGCTCTTTAGGTAATTGAAGAAAACTTTCATCAGATTTAGAGCTGAATGGCCCCGAGATAATTTAGTCCAATCCTTTTGTTTTACAGATAAAGAAATTGAGCCATAGAGGTAAAGTAACAGCATCTTAGAAGCCTAGTTTAAGGACTGGAAAAGACCTCAAAGGTCCTTTAATCCATCCTACTCATTTTGCAGTTGAGGAAACTGAGTCCCAGAGGAATTAAGTAATTTGAGTAAAGTCACAAAGCTAAAAAGTGGTAAAGCTAAGGTTTAGACCCAATTCCTTCAACCAACTCTCATACAACACAGTGTTAAGTTCCCTCACATTTTGACCACCATCCTTTGGACCCAGCATCACTGGCCAATGTTTCTACTAAAATGAGACACCCAGGATTAGACACAATCCTCCAGATGTGGTCTGCTCACATCTGGGAAAGCAAAGGATCATCATCCAGAAAGTGTGACACCCCAGATCCAAATACTCTCTTCTCTCCAAGACACTTAAGGGGCAGTTGGATAGGAAAGAGATTATTGTCATATCTCATTTAGGCCTGAACCTTTCCTGCTCCCACTTGGAGCCATAGGAAAATAGGTCTGGAACTGGAAGGGCCCTTAGACACTATTTTGACCAAACTTTTCCTTTTATCATGGGGAAATTGAGGGTCCCAGAAGAGACAGGACTAACCCACCAGCACACTGCAACCTTTTTACCAAACCCCTATCTTTTCCCTCAGCACTGACCTCATCTCCCAGTGTTGGAGATGGGTTTCAAGGATGTCACTTCTTATTCCATTCAATGGCACCCCAAAACCTTTCCCTCTCATCCTCTCTCCAACACCTCTCCCTTCCCCCTGCGCAATCGTGTTCCTTGGATCACAAATAGCTTGTGT